>NC_134356.1:141145842-141503342 GCF_048569485.1 Anomaloglossus baeobatrachus | reverse complement strand
AGGCTGTCAGCCAATCACAGACACACACACAGCTAAGTGGATTTTTGTCAGACAAGCAAGGGTATGTGTCATAGGCTGTGCATGTCACATGTCCTTGCCTTATAAGACACGACCATTTTCCCCCTCGCTGCCATTATCTCTCTGCTGCGTGTGGGTAACAGTCACTGCTCCCGCTGCTGCTGCTGCTGTGTGCGCTATACAGATACAGTGCAATCTACACAGCGCTTTAGGGATTAGGGACTACTGGTTATTTCAGCCCTTTTCAGGGCTAATTTACAGGCATTCATAGCCAAAGCTGCTAGACAGGTCCGTGCTAACGCTGTGCAGTGCATGGCTTTAGATAACAGCGTCTGGCTACCTCAGCTCAGGCAATTTCCTGCTGCATTTTTTCATTAGCAGGGATAGAAAGTGAGGCTTCCTTTGCTGTCCTGCTACCTACAGCACCCGTGCATTCTACCCACCTGCCAATTTTTGCCACGGTATTTTATTTCCCCAAAGAGCTGACACTTTTTGTGGCATCCTAAAAGTGTCTAGAATACTAAGTTAGTGATGCTTTGCTTCCTGCTACCTACAGCACTCGTGCATTCTACCCACCTTTCCATTTTTGCCACGCTATTTTATTTTCCCAAAGAGCTGACACTTTTTGTGGCATCCTAAAAGTGCCTGGAATACTAAGTTAGTGTTCCTTTGCTGTTCAGTGACCCACAGCACCCGTGCATTCTACCCACCTGCCCATTTTTGCCACGCTATTTTATTTCCCCAAAGAGCTGACGCTTTTTGTGGCATCCTAAAAGTGTCTGGAATACTAAGTTAGTGATGCTTTGCTGTCCTGCTACCTACAGCACCCTTGCATTCTACCCACCTGCCCATTTTTGCCACGCTATTTTATTTTCCCAAAGAGCTGACACTTTTTGAGGCATCCTAAAAGTGCCTGGAATACTAAGTTAGTGTTCCTTTGCTGTACAGTGACCCACAGCACCCGTGCATTCTACCCACCTGCCCATTTTTGCCACGCTATTTTATTTCCCCAAAGAGCTGACACATTTGGGGCATCCTAAAAGTGTCTGGAATACAAAGCTAGTGATCCTTTGCTGTCCATTGACACCCAGCATCCGTGCATTCTACCCACCTACCCATTCTTGCCACTCTATTTTATTTCACCAAAGAGCTGACACTTTTTGTGGCATCCCAAAAGTGTCTGGAATACTATTGTTAGTGTTCCTTTGCTGTACAGTGACCCACAGCACCCGTGCATTCTACCCACCTGCCCATTTTTCCCACGCTATTTTATTTCCCCTAAGAGCTGACACTTTTTGTGGCATGCTAAAAGTGTCTGGAATACTAAGTTAGTGTTCCTTTTCTGTACTGCTACCTACAGCACACGTGCATTCCACCCACCTGCCCATTTTTGCCACGCTATTTTATTTCCCCAAAGAGCTGACGCTTTTTGTGGCATTCTAAAAGTGTCTGGAATACTAAGTTAGTGTTCCTTTGCAGTCAAATGACCCACAGCACCCGTGCATTGTACTCACCTGCCCATTTTTGCCACGCTATTTTATTTCCCCAAAGAGCTGACACTTTTTGTGGCATCCTAAAGGTGTCTGGAATACTAAGTTAGTGTTCCTTTGCTGTCCTGCTACCTACAGCACCCGTGCATTCTACCCACCTGCCCATTTTGCCATGCTATTTTATTTCCCCAAAGAGCTGACACTTTTTGTGGCATCTTAAAAGTGTCTGGAATACTAATGTTAGTGTTCCTTTGCTGTCTAGTGACCCACAGCACCCATGAATTCTACCCACCTGCCCATTTTGCCATGGTAATTTATTTCCCCAAAGAGCTGACACTTTTTGTGGCATCCTAAAAGTGTCTAGAATACTAAGTTAGTGTTCCTTTGCTGTCTAGTGACCCACAGCACCCGTGCATTCCACCCACCTGCCCATTTTTGCCACGGTAATTTATTTCCCCAAAGAGCTGACACTTTTTGTGGCATCCTAAAAGTGTCTGGAATACTAAGTTTGTGTTCCTTTGCTGTCCAGTGACCCACAGCACCCGTGCATTATACGCAGCTGCCTATTTTTGCACGCTATTTTATTTCCCCAAAGAGCTGACACTTTTTGTGGCATCCTAAAAGTGTCTGGAATACTAATGTTAGTGTTCCTTTGCTGTCTAGTGACCCACAGCACCCGTGCATTCCACCCACCTGCCCATTTTTGCCACGGTAATTTATTTCCCCAAAGAGCTGGTACTTTTTGTGGCATCCTAAAAGTGTCTGGAATACTAAGTTAGTGTTGCTTTGCTATCCTGCTACCTACAGCACCCGTACATTCTACCCACCTGCCCATTTTTGCCACGCCATTTTATTTGCCCAAAGAGCTGACACTTGTGTGGCATCCTAAAAGTGTCTGGAATACTAAGTTAGTGTTCCTTTGCTGTCCAGAGACCCCCAGCACCCGTGCAATCTACCCACCTGCCCATTTTGCCACGCTATTTTACTTCACCAAAGAGCTGACACTTTTTGTGGCATCCTAAAAGTGTCTGGAATACTAAGTTAGTGTTCCTTTGCTGTTCTGCTACCTACAGCACCCGTGCATTCTCCCCACATGCCCATTTTGCCACGCTATTTTATTTCCCCAAAGAGCTGACACTTTTTGTGGCATCCTAAAAGTGGCTGGAATACTGTGTTAGTGTTCCTTTGCTGTCCAGTGACCCACAGCACCCGTACATTCTACCCACCTGCCCATTTTTGCCACGCTATTAAGAATTTGGCATCCCATTCTTCTTGCAGGGCGGCCTTCAGGTCATTGAGATTCTGGCTAGAGCATAACAAGCCTGTACACGGTGACTCAGCTGATCCCATAGGATTTCTATGGAACTCAAGTGTTGTTAAATTGAAGGGTAATCCATTCGAGGTACCTCAGTTTCTAGCAGCCATTTCCTAATGATGCAATCTTCGATGAGCTGGAGCATTTTCATCTATGAAGATGAAATTTGGCCTGTGTTGTTGCTGAGACACAATGACTGGATTACATACAGTCAGGGCCAGAAATATTTGGACAGTGACACAAGTTTTGTTATTTTAGCTGTTTACAAAAACATGTTCAGAAATACAATTATATATATAATATGGGCTGAAAGTGCACACTCCCAGCTGCAATATGAGAGTTTTCACATCCAAATCGGAGAAAGGGTTTAGGAATCATAGCTCTGTAATGCATAGCCTCCTCTTTTTTCAAGGGACCAAAAGTAATTGGACAAGGGACTCTAAGGGCTGCAATTAACTCTGAAGGCGTCTCCCTCGTTAACCTGTAATCAATGAAGTAGTTAAAAGGTCTGGGGTTGATTACAGGTGTGTGGTTTTGTATTTGGAAGCTGTTGCTGTGACCAGACAACATGCGGTCTAAGGAACTCTCAATTGAGGTGAAGCAGAACATCCTGAGGCTGAAAAAAAAGAAAAAATCCATCAGAGAGATAGCAGACATGCTTGGAGTAGCAAAATCAACAGTCGGGTACATTCTGAGAAAAAAGGAATTGACTGGTGAGCTTGGGAACTCAAAAAGGCCTGGGCGTCCACGGATGACAACAGTGGTGGATGATCGCCGCATACTTTCTTTGGCGAAGAAGAACCCGTTCACAACATCAACTGAAGTCCAGAACACTCTCAGTGAAGTAGGTGTATCTGTCTCTAAGTCAACAGTAAAGAGAAGACTACATGAAAGTAAATACAAAGGGTTCACATCTAGATGCAAACCATTCATCAATTCCAAAAATAGACAGGCCAGAGTTAAATTTGCTGAAAAACACCTCATGAAGCCAGCTCAGTTCTGGAAAAGTATTCTATGGACAGATGAGACAAAGATCAACCTGTACCAGAATGATGGGAAGAAAAAAGTTTGGAGAAGAAAGGGAACGGCACATGATCCAAGGCACACCACATCCTCTGTAAAACATGGTGGAGGCAACGTGATGGCATGGACATGCATGGCTTTCAATGGCACTGGGTCACTTGTGTTTATTGATGACATAACAGCAGACAAGAGTAGCCGGATGAATTCTGAAGTGTACCGGGATATACTTTCAGCCCAGATTCAGCCAAATGACGCAAAGTTGATGGGACGGCGCTTCACAGTACAGATGGACAATGACCCCAAGCATACAGCCAAAGCTACCCAGGAGTTCATGAGTGCAAAAAAGTGGAACATTCTGCAATGGCCAAGTCAATCACCAGATCTTAACCCAATTGAGCATGCATTTCACTAGCTCAAATCCAGACTTAAGACGGAAAGACCCACAAACAAGCAAGACCTGAAGGCTGCGGCTGTAAAGGCCTGGCAAAGCATTAAGAAGGAGGAAACCCAGCGTTTGGTGATGTCCATGGGTTCCAGACTTAAGGCAGTGATTGCCTCCAAAGGATTCGCAACAAAATATTGAAAATAAAAATATTTTGTTTGGGTTTGGTTTATTTGTCCAATTACTTTTGACCTCCTAAAATGTGGAGTGTTTGTAAAGAAATGTGTACAATTCCTACAATTTCTATCAGATATTTTTGTTCAAACCTTCAAATTAAACGTTACAATCTGCACTTGAATTCTGTTGTAGAGGTTTCATTTCAAATCCAATGTGGTGGCATGCAGAGCCCAACTCGTGAAAATTGTGTCACTGTCCAAATATTTCTGGACCTAACTGTATGTTATTAAAGTATTAGGGGGTTTATTACTATGCCATTCATAAAGGATAGAGAAGTTCTGGATTGACTAGATACACCTGCTTACAATGTAACTCCACAAACATCAAAGGCTCGTCTGCTGACAACAGTGGCTGATAAATAGTGCTCTCCTTAAAATCTCCAACATCATTGATGGCCATAATTTCTGCTCAGCGTGAATCAACTTTCATCAATGAACAGCACTAAGACCCACTGGTCCCTCGTTCAGCAAGACGATGACAAATGTGTCTGGTTGTGTGGTTAGGTACCATTGCAGGTCATTTAGTCCACGAGGATGTAAATGGTTTTCAATGGTCTGATGTGACACTTTGGTACCTCTAGTTTCTTGTAAATATTCCTGAGGTTATGTGTATTATTCATAATCAGGAATAATTGTTCACAAAGAAGCAATCAACAGTGGAAAAAGAACATACACTTTTATGTCTTTCTTTGACTCTTGCAGTCTCCCTGTATCTCTGTTGCAATCTGCTGATGGCATTCTCTGACACTCTAAGCTGCAACAAAAGTGAGTACACCTCAAACTGAAAATGGCAACATTATGCTCGATTAGCCATTTTTCCTCTCCAGTGGTATGTGGCTCATTAGTGATATAAGGTCTCAGATTTAAATGGGGAGTAGATTTGTTAAATTTGTTTTTTTCACTCCCGCACTCTCTCCTACTGGTCAATTGATGTTGAACATACCCTCTTAAGGCACAATCTCTTTGAGGATCTGAAAAAAAGAAGTGTTGCTGTACATAAAGATGGCCTAGGCTATAAGAAGATTGCCAACACCATGAAACTGAGCTGCAACACTGTGGCCAAGACTATACAGCAGGTTAACAAGACAGGTACCGCTCAGAAGAGGCCTCACCATGGTCGACCAAAAAAATTGAGTGCATGTGGTCTGTGTCATATTCAGAGGTTGTCTTTTCATAATAGATATATGAATGCTGTCATCATTGCTGCAAAGGTCAAAGGAGTAATAGGGTCAGTCTGTCAGTGCTCAGACTTTATGCTATAGAGTACATCAAATTGGCCTGTCATCCCAAAAGTAAACAGTTTTTCGGAAAATAAGCCGACTATGGATATAGATTGCTCTTACCATGTCCTGTGGTCGGAGGAGAAAAAGATAAACGTATTTGATTCAGATGGTGTAAAGCGTGTGTGGCAGAAACTAGAGCTGAGCAAACCTTTCAAAGTTTGGTTCACCGAGCCGGACAAAACAAACGCTACATTCACCGAACTGTTCATCGAACTGTTCGACAAACCTTTCGAACCTCATTGGATTTAATGGGAGGCCAATCCTCAGGCAGAGAAAACACTTTTAGGCAAGTCAAAAAGCTCCCAAAACAGCAAAAATACATTTTACAGTGCAATCCCACTGTTTTGGCATAGCCATTAACTTTTTAGAGTTATAGAGGTGTATGAGAGACAGATGTAGGGCTGTTGGTCCCATACCCTTGCCAGTACAGACAAGACACAACTTAGAGACCCATCTTGGAGTCTTGAGATTTAAAAACCTTTCAGGGAGACAGTGGCATCAATTGACCCCCCCCCTTCCTTGCCGCATAGTGTGTTTGCACAGCTGTTATTGTTGAGAAAGGGAACACAGGGAAGCCTATACTAGCCCTAAAGCTGGAGCCCCTGCACTCACCCTAAGACCCAGAGGTACCCTTGAATGTAGGGAGGTCCGGGTCTCCAACCTAGGCCCTATCTCCTGTGTTTGTCCCTGATGATAAGACCCCCCTCCATAACCCACCACCCAGGGGGGAAGATGAAAGAGCAGAAGTCAACACCCCACCGACAGATATGGACAAAACAGGGGTAACAAGGACAGCAACTCGTCTACACGGCGCCCACACACAAAGTGATCACTAAAAGTGAACAAGGGGAAACAACATAGAAGGGGGAAGAAAACAGACTACTGGGTAACAAACATACCATACAACCAACAGACCTAGAACTGCATAAGAGAGAGAGATTCATCAGCTCCTTTCTCCTCCTGGCCAAGCTACCAAATGATGAAAATAACCGGCACCCACTGGTGGAAGTAGAAGGTATTTAGAGAGCCTGGGCGTGGCTCCAACTGGAAACACATGACCAGGATTCAGGAGCTGCTGGAAGGTAAACTGACAATAACCCTCTCCTCCCCAAAGGAAGCCAGAACCTGTCACAAAACTCTTCAACTGAGAACAGACCGTGACGGTACCCCCCTTTACCGAGAGGCCTCCACACTCTTAAGCCGGAACAATCTGACCTGCTGTTCATCTCCTGTGTGAACAGACCCTTACCAGAAACGCATACAGGTTGCAGAGTCCTAGAGCCCCAAAACCTGCACAAACTCCTTCACAAGATGTTACAAGCGGACATCCGTTTGAGCTGATTCAAACTCAGGTCTGGACCTGGACATTTATTACCACACATACATTTGAAAACTAGCAAACATCTAGACTGAAAATCCATTCTCTCAGGTATCACTGCCGTTCCCCTCTGACCACTACTACGGGGAAGACACTAAGGCCTATGATAAACCTGAGGACGGGAATGATTTACCATTCCTGTCTCCACATGAGGCTTAGAGACCCCAAAAGAATAGACAGGTGTAACAGAGGAGATCTATACGCCCAGACTGGCTTTCTCCAAATGGTCTGGTGCATTAGTGACCTTAAGCTGGGTTCACACATAGCGACAACGACAATGACGTCGCTGTTACGTCACCATTTTCTGTGACGCAACAGCGACCTAGTAAGTCACTGTTATGATCGCTGCTTAGCTGTCAAACACAGCAGACGCAGCAGCGATCATAATGACACGCGTCGCTGTGGAAGCCATGCTGCACTTGGTAACTAAGGTAAATATCGGGTAACCATTACCCGATATTTACCTTGGTTACCAGCGCACACGCTTAGCGCTAGCTCCCTGCTCTCCTAGCCAGGGTACACATCGGGTTAATTACCCGATGTGTACTCCAGCTACGTGAGCAGGGATCCGGCACTGGCAGCGTGAGAGCACACCGCTTAGCGCTGGCTCCCTCCTCTCCTAGCCAGGGTACACATCGGGTTAATTACCCGATGTGTATTTCGGCTCTGGGTGCAGGGAGCTAGAGCTAAGCGGTGTGCTCTCACGCTGCCAGTGCCGGCTCCCTGCTCACGTAGCTGGAGTACACATCGGGTAATTAACCCGATGTGTACTCTGGCTGTGTGCAGGGAATCGGCACTGGCAGCGTGAGAGCGGCGGTGCTAGTAACTAATGTAAATATCGGGTAACCAAGGAAAGGGCTTCTTGGTTACCCGATGTTTACCTTGGTTACAGCTTACCGCAGGCTGCCAGACGCCGGCTCCTGCTCCCTGCTCGCTTCAGTTTGTCGCTCTCTTGCTGTCACACACATCGATGTGTGCTTCACAGCGGAAGAGCGACGAGCAAAAAATGAAGCAGGACATTCAGCAATGAGCGGCGACCTCACAGCAGGGGCCAGCTCATTGCTGGATGTCACACACAGCGACAGCGACGGGACGTCGCTGCCACGTCACAGAAAATGGTGACGTAACAGCGACGTCATTGTCGCCGTCGCTGTGTGTGACACCACCTTTACACTCAGTTAATATCTGAGGAGAGGGAAAGGAATCCTCTCTAGATATCAGATAATCCTGGGCTGGCAAATAGGGGCTAATGGAGGAAATATATATGCTCTGTTCGCCTTTCTCATATGACCAGGGGAATGTTGCTTAAGGGCAGATGATGTCCTGTTGGAGACAGATGGACAAGCCCCAACATAATGAACCTTGTGACCACAGAAAAAGGCCAGGGCCACAAAAAAATTGTCTGCCATCTGCAAGGCAACAGAATCGGTTGGCAGCGTAAAGGCCCAGTTCAGGAGATCTTCCTGCAACAGGAAGACAACAAACCCCAACCGCTATTCCTCACACCCCTAAGAAAGATGGTAGAGGTTAAAATATAGCCTGCACGCACCCTCAAAAATGTTAAACTTGTCGTTCTCCCCAGAAAACCTGTCTGAGAGGGCAAGCCTCGGTTCAGGCAGCATCTGACTCACCACCAACAGACCCATCACTTTCTGCAGATGATGCACCCCTTGTGTATGCATTTCAGCCAACTCCTGTGACAGGGTATTCAAACATTAAGCCAAAGAATCCCCCTGAGCCATAAGAGTGCTGCAGAAAATGTTGGGCCTGTTATTATGTCACAGGTGAGAAAGGGAACACAGGGAAACCTATACTAGCCCTAAAGCTGGGGCCCCTGCACTCACCCTAATACCCGGAGGAACCCTTGAAAGTTGGGAGGTCCTAGGGCCTATCTCCTGTTCTTGTCCCTGTTCATAAGACCCTCCTCCACAACCATCACCCAGAGGGGAAAGTGCAAGAACAGAAGTCAACACCCCACAACAAATATCAACAAAATTGGGGTAACAAGGACAACAAATCGCACACACGGCAACCACACACAAAGGAGACACTAAAATTGCACAAGGAGAAACAACATAGAAGGGGGAAAGTAAACAGACTACTGGGTAACATCCATACAACCAGCACACCTAGAACTGCTGTAGCAAGGACCAATGCTGGAGCCCACAACACAAGTCTTAGAAAGTGGGATTCACCAGCTCCTTTCTCCTCCTGACCAAACTACCAAATGATGAAAATACCCAGCACCCTCAGGTGGAAGTAGAGGGTATTTATAGAACCTGGGCATGGTCCCAAGCAGAAACAACTGACCAGGAGGAGTCAGGAGCTGCTGGAAGGTAAATTGATATTAATGCTCTCCTCCCCCCAAAAAGGGAATCCATTTAATCAGCAGAATCTCACAAGATAAAGTGACACTCTGACCCAGAACTTTTTACAAAACTCTGTTACAGAGAACAGACTGACACTACCTTTCCCTTTACCGAAAGGCAAGGTTGGGCACATGAACCATGCAATGCACATGTGATGTCACCCAGGCATAGTGCTGCCACCAAGTTTGCACTGATATTGCACATGGCCTTCTTTGCCTCCAGGTTCAGTGGTGACAGTCATTGATCAAACTCAGCCTGGATAGTGGTCCACAACTTTGTAGCTGTGCGACTGCCTTCTCCAATGCATATTAATTTAAACACTGCCTCATCGCGTTGACTATAGGCGGCGTTACATGCAACGATTTATCGGGCGATCGCTTGAGCGATCGCACACGCCTCCGTCGTTTGTGCGTCACGGGCAATTCATTGCCCATGTCGCACAAAGTCGTTAAACACCCGTCACACGTACTTACCTCCCTAACGACGTCGCTGTGGGCGGCGAACATCCTCTTTCCGAAGGGGGAGGGACATGCGGCGTCACAGCGACGTCACACAGCAGCCGCCCAATAGAAGCAGAGGGGAGGAGATGGGCGGGACGCAACATCCCGCCCACCTCCTTCCTTCCTCGTTGCCGGCAGGATGCAGGTAAGTTGTTGTTCGTCGTTCCCAGGGTGTCACACGTAGCGATGTGTGCTGCCACGGGAATGATGAACAACCGGCGCGCAGAACGAGGAATGACATTATTGTCATGAACGACGTGTCAACGAGCAACGATAAGGTGAGTATTTTTGCTCGTTAACAGTTGTTCAGAGGTGTCACATGTAGAGATGAGCCACCCTCTAGAGGCTCGAGTTCGGTTCGTCGAATGGAGGCCACGTTCGAGTTCGGTTCGGCGAGCCGTTCGACGAACCTCTCGAACCCCATTGAAACCAATGGGAGGCAATCACAAACACATAAAAACACATAGAAAACACCTTCAAAGGTGTCCAAAAGGTGATAAACAACTCCCAAGACAACACAAACACATGGGAAAGTGACAAGGACAAATACTCCTGCGAAAACGAAAAAGAGGACAAGGCACATATATAGGCATGGCATGCCCTTCTAAAATCATGTAAAACACAGCAAGCGGACTCCAAGCAGAGTCTCCCTTTTTTCCATAAATTGGGCCCCACAGACACCACTTCAGTGGCAGCACTTGGGCCCCAGTTGCAAACTGGACAGGTTGATTTGCATCAAGCACATTCAAAAATACGCCAGCCTTAACTGTCCCCAGGATGACACCAGGGTAGGTAGCAAAGTCTTTGCTGAACCATGACTTGTTCATCTTGGCTGATTTTTAAAAACACCGCAAGGGGACTCCAAGCAGAGTCTCCCTTTTTTCTAAAAATTGGGCCCCACAGACACCACTTCAGTGGCAGCACTTGTGCCCCAGTTGCAAACTGGACAGGTTGATTTGCATCAAGCACATTCAAAAATATGCCAGCCTTTACTCTCCCCAGGATGACACAGGGGTAGTAACGTCCTTGCGGATCCATGACTTGTTCATCTTGATGAACGTTAGTCTGTCCACATTGTCACTGGACAGACGCGTGCGCTTATCTGTCAGCACACACCCAGCAGCAATGAAGACACGTTCAGAGACAAAGCTGGCTGCAGGACACAACAAGATCTCCAAGGCATAAGTGGCGAGCTCAGGCCATTTTTCAAGATTTGAAGCCCAAAATGTGCAAGGCTCCAGTTGCAAAGTCATGGCATCGATGTTCATTTGGAGATACTCCTGTATCATCCTCTCCAGCCGTTGACTATGTGTCAGACTTCTTGTCTCTTGTGGCCTTGCATTGGATGGTCTAAAAAAATTATGAAACGGTTCCATAAAATTGCTGGTACGGTTTGACTGATAATGGCGAGAAAGGCCCATGCTTGGCAAGTGACAACTGGGAAATTCACTCCGTGCACCACTGGTGTTTGGTGGAAAAGCCGAGCTAAGATTGAGTAACAGCTTCTGCTGATGCTCCTGCATACGTGCGTCCCTTTCTATGGCTGGAATTATTTCACCAAAGTTGGACTTGTACGGGGAATCTAATAGTGTGGCAACCCAGTAGTCATCATCACTTCTAATTTTGACAATCCGAGGGTCATGTTGGAGGTAGTGCAGCAAGAAGGCACTCATTTGTCTTGCGCATCCATGCGGAGCAAGTCCTCGCAGTGTTTGTGGCGTAGAGGTAATAACCGTGCTTTATTCCTCTGACATCTCCCCCCAACCTCGTTCAACCGAAATTTGGCCAAGGTCTCCCTCATCTGCTGAGTCTTCCATGTCAATCGAGAGTTCGCCCTCCATTTCTTCATGGTCTCCTGCACCTTCCTCAACATTTTGGCAGCTACCATGCGCCCTTGTTAATCCCTCTCCCCCACCGTTCCATGCCTGCCGCCTTGGTGATGCTGAACGTCTGGACCTTGTAGATGTTGGTATCCCTTGCGCATATGAATCCTCCTGTACTTCCTCCCCTTCCTTTTGTCCCACACCCTGACTCCGAAGAGTGTTTAGCGTATGCTCCAGCATGTAAATGACTGGAATTGTCATGCTGATAATGGCATTGTCAGCACTAAACATATTCGTCGCCATGTCGAAACTGTGCAGAGGGGTGCATAGGTCCTTGATCTGAGACCACTCCAGCAGCGGGATTTGCCCCACCTCTGCATCTCGTTGGCCCAGGCTATACGTCATAACAGATTGCAACAGGGCTCGGCGGTGCTGACACATTCGCTGCAACATGTGGAGAGTCGAATTCCAGCGTGTCGTAACATCGCACTTCAGGCGATGAACCGGCAGGCCGAAAGACTTGTGGAGCGATGTAAGTCGGTCAGCTTCGCCGGTTGAACGGCGGAAATGAGCAGAGATTGACCTACCCTGTGCAGAAGCCAACCTAGGCCGGGATAGTGGGCTAAAAATTGCTGGACAACAAGGTTCAACACGTGAGCCATGCAAGGTACGTGTGTCACCTTGCCCCGGCAAAGGGCCGCACCCAGGTTTGCAGCATTGTCACACACGGCCTTCCCTGGCTGCAGGTTGAGTGGAGACAACCATTTACGAAACTCCCTCGCAAGAGCTGACCACAGCTCCTCTGCTGTGTGACTCTTAGTTCCAAGACATTTCAAGATAAAGACCACCTGATGCAGTTGAGCTCTGCTGCCAGCATAGTAAGGAGGTGTGCGGGATTCCTTCTGCGCAGTTACAACGCGGGTGGCCTGACCAGGCAGGCTTGGGGCGGAGGTGGAGGACCGAGATGAGATTGAGGAGGCAGATGCAATGGAGGAACTTCTACATAAAGAGTATTGACGCACAAGTCGTGGGGATGGCAAGACTTGTTCAGCAGACCCTTCTCCATCTCTCACGATTGTTACCCAGTGCCCAGTCAGCAACATGTAACGCCCCTGTCCATGCTTACTGGTCCAAGTATCGGTGGTGAAATGCACCCGGTTATAGACAGAGGTTCTCAAGGAAGCAGTGATGTTGTGTGCGACATGCTTGTGTAGCGCGGGCACACCTTTCTTGGAAAAGTAGTGGCGAGTGGGCATCTGGTACTGGGGCACTGCGACAGACATAAGGTCTTGAAAATCCTCTGTGTCCACCAGGCGGAAAGGCAGCATTTCGGTAGCCAAGAGGTTACAGAGGGATAAAGCCAACCTCTTAGCTTTGTCATGGCTCGGAGGAAATGGCCTTTTATTTGTCCACATCTGAGGGACGGAGATCTGGCTGCTGTATGGAGACGGTGGTGAGTAGGGTGTCCCTGGAAAAATGCAGGTCTGTGAGGAAAGTGCAGGTGGAGACATGATGTTGCCTTCATCTAAAGTTGGTGCTGTCAATGTCTGAGAGAGCTGTACACCAGCACTTGTTTCCCCTTCCAAACCAACTGACGACCTACTAAGCAAACTGCCTGTTGCGGTTAAATTGGTGGAAGGTCTGCGTGGAAGAACAGGTCTGACAGCTGTCCCCACAGTCATAGAAGATGAAGAGTGCGCGGATGCACTGGAAGGGGCAGGCGGTGGTTGGCCCGCTCCGCTAGGCCTCATTGCAGCACAGTGAGCTTCCCACTGGGACTTATTGACGATTCATGGAAGACGTTGTCAAACTGGTGAGGTTTTGGCCTCTACTTATAGATTGCAGACAAATTTTGTTGATCATATGATTTGGGAGATCCTTTGCAAGGTCAAAAAAGGACCAGGCTAGGCAAGGCTTAGAGGACATGCGACCTGCAGAGCCACCCCAACTTGTGCTCAGAGGCAGAGTGGTGGCTGAGGATGCAGTTGTAGACGTGCTTCCAGTACTCCGACTCTGTTCAGGAAGGCACAAGGTAACTTCGTCGTCAGTCGCATCCTCCTCCACCGCCTCTGGTGACCTCCTCGAGTGCATAACTGTGGGTTGACAGTAAGTGGGATCTAGAACTTCATCATCAAGCGTTGTGTTTGCACTCCCCTCCCCCTCAGACCTAAAGTCGTCCTGCCCTGACTGAATATTTAAGTTGTCATCCCAATTAGGTATCTGCGTCTCATCGTCATCAGTATGTTCCTCATTGTTTCTACCAACAAGTGTTACAGTTTGGGAATGAGGGTCTACATTATGCTCAGGAACTTGGTCATCAGGGCCTAAATCTGAGTCACTAAGCTTCTGGGCGTCACTGCAGACTATTTCCTGGTCTGTACTCACTGTAGCTTGGGAGCAGACCTCTGATTTCCAGGCTGTAGTGTGACTGAACAGCTCTGCAGACTCAGCCATCTCTGTTACACCATACTCTGCAGGGCGGGTGGAGACTTGAGAGCTGGGAGAAAGCAAGTGTGATTGGGATGACAACTCAGAGGACTGTTGTTTTTTGGATGTTCAAATTGAGGTGGAGAAGAGGACACTTGTTGGAGCACTTGCGATCCATTCAAGCATGTTCATTTTTTGTGCATCATCTACCTTTGTTACAGTTGTTCGGTTCCGTAAGAAAAGGAGCTCATCGGATTATCCACGGAAAGTAGTAGACATCTTAATTTTGTTGGAAGATTGCCTATCTTCAGCAGATGTTAATGTACCTTTCCCACCTTCCCCACGGACACAAACTTTTTTTTCCTTTTCCAACACGCCTGTTCCCCTTTCCACCAGCATCTGTCCTTTTGCCACTCATTTTGTTAGCGACAAAATTGGCCATTTAAAATGTGGCAGTAAAATTTGAGAGGTGGTGTAGATTGCAGAGGTGGTCTAGTTTTACAACTGAAGAAGCTGAAGAACCAACCCTGACTATCCCAGACAATTTTAGTATGGCCCTAACAGTGGCAGCATAGTTTTCAATTAGAATTGCGTATCAAAAATGGACAGGTGTGTACAGTGCCCGGGTTCTGTGGGTCAGTGGACAGGAAAGGAACAGTAACTTAGTATTCCAGACACTTTTAGGTTGGCAACAAAAGTGTCAGCTCTTTGGGCAAATAAAATTGCGTGGCAAAATTGGGCAGGTGGGTACAGTGCCCGGGTTCTGTGGGTACCAGGACAAGAAAGGAAAACTAAGTTACAATTCCAGACACTTTTAGGATGGCAGCAAAAGTGTCAGCTCTTTGGGCAAATAAAATTGCATGGCAAAAGTGGGCAGGTGGATACAGTGCCCGGGTTCTGTGGGTCAGTGGACAGGAAAGGAACAGTAACTTAGTATTCAAGACACTTTTAGGATGGCAGCAAAAGTGTCCGCTCTTTGGGCAAATAAAATTGCGTGCCAAAAGTGGGCAGGTGGGTACAGTGCCCGGGTTCTGTGGGTACCAGGACAGGAAAGGAAAACTAAGTTACTATTCCAGACACTTTTAGGATGGCAGCAAAAGTGTCAGCTCTTTGGGCAAATTAAATTGATTGACAAAAGTGGTCAGGTGGGTACAGTGCCCGGGTTCTGTGGGTACCAGGACAGGAAAGGAAAACTAAGTTACTATTCCAGACACTTTTAGGATGGCAGCAAATGTGTCAGCTCTTTGGGCAAATAAAATTGTGTGGCAAAAGTGGGCAGGTGGGTACATTACCTGGGTTCTGTGCGTCAGTTGACAGGAAAGGAACAGTAACTTAGTATTCCAGACACTTTTAGGATGGCAGCAAAAGTGTCAGCTCTTTGGGCAAATAAAATTGCGTGGCAAAAGTGGGCAGGTGGGTACAGTGCCCGGGTTCAGTGGGTACCAGGACAGGAAAAGAAGCCTCACTTTCTATCCCTCCAAATGATGAAATGCAGCAAGGAATTCTCTGAGCTGAGGTACACAGACGCTGTTATCTAAAGCTGTACACAGCATTTGCATGGACCTGCCTAGCAGCTATGGCTATGAACGCCTGGAAATCAGCCCTAAAAATGGCTGAAATAACCATCAGTCGCTAATCCCTAGAGCGCTGTGTAGCTTGCACTATGTCTATAGCGCACACATCAGGATTGGCGGCAGCAACGTGAGCGGTGACTGTCACCCACACGCACAAAGGAGATAATGGCGGTGACAGGGGAAATGTCTGTATTTTATAAGGCAAGGACATGTGACATTCACAGCCTATGACACATGCCCTTGCTTGTCTGGCAAAAATGCACTTAGCTGTGTGTGTGTCTGTGATTGGCTGACAATATACAGATAAGGCTGCACATCAAACTTAGATAATAGTATAATGCCTCAAGCATATGGACAAATATTGGAATATACAATGAAAAATGCTACTTGCTAATTTGAACATGTGAATAATGAATTGCATACCTGCCATGAATATTAGGAAAAAGGAGATATTTAGCAATCGCATTGATCAATGTAACTGAGCCCCAAGGCCTCGTCAAGGCATATCTCTATATTGGGGTCCCTAGCTCTGTGACCCTAACTGTGTGTCATCTCATTGCAATTAAAAACTGCTATGGGTGGAGAGGGGTAACTAAGGACTTTCTTATATAGGAGATGGAAAAAACATGGCCGAAAGGGGCGGAGCTGTGTTCACATTCAGAAAAAAAACTACATATAACTGAATAGGATAACTGAAGTGAGCACTAATATATATATTATGAGTGCAAGCCAAAAATTACATACTATATACAGATAAGGCTGCACATCAAACTTAGATAATAGTATAATGCCTCAAGCATATGGACAAATATTGGAATATACAATGAAAAATGCTACTTGCTAATTTGAACATGTGAATAATGAATTGCATATCTGCCATGAATATTAGGAAAAAGGAGATATTTAGCAATCGCATTGATCAATGTAACTGAGCCCCAAGGCCTCGTCAAGGCATATCTCTATATTGGGGTCCCTAGCTCTGTGACCCTAACTGTGTGTCATCTCATTGCAATTAAAAACTGCTATGGGTGGAGAGGGGTAACTAAGGACTTTCTTATATAGGAGATGGAAAAAACATGGCCGAAAGGGGCGGAGCTGTGTTCACATTCAGAAAAAAAACTACATATAACTGAATAGGATAACTGAAGTGAGCACTAATATATATATTATGAGTGCAAGCCAAAAATTACATACTATATACAGATAAGGCTGCACATCAAACTTAGATAATAGTATAATGCCTCAAGCATATGGACAAATATTGGAATATACAATGAAAAATGATACTTGCTAATTTGAACATGTGAATAATGAATTGCATACCTGCCATGAATATTAGGAAAAAGGAGATATTTAGCAATCGCATTGATCAATGTAACTGAGCCCCAAGGCCTCGTCAAGGCATATCTCTATATTGGGGTCCCTAGCTCTGTGACCCTAACTGTGTGTCATCTCATTGCAATTAAAAACTGCTATGGGTGGAGAGGGGTAACTAAGGACTTTCTTATATAGGAGATGGAAAAAACATGGCCGAAAGGGGCGGAGCTGTGTTCACATTCAGAAAAAAAACTACATATAACTGAATAGGATAACTGAAGTGAGCACTAATATATATATTATGAGTGCAAGCCAAAAATTACATACTATATACAGATAAGGCTGCACATCAAACTTAGATAATAGTATAATGCCTCAAGCATATGGACAAATATTGGAATATACAATGAAAAATGCTACTTGATAATTTGAACATGTGAATAATGAATTGCATACCTGCCATGAATATTAGGAAAAAGGAGATATTTAGCAATCGCATTGATCAATGTAACTGAGCCCCAAGGCCTCGTCAAGGCATATCTCTATATTGGGGTCCCTAGCTCTGTGACCCTAACTGTGTGTCATCTCATTGCAATCATTTTCTGAATGTGAACACAGCTCCGCCCCTTTCGGCCATGTTTTTTCCATCTCCTATATAAGAAAGTCCTTAGTTACCCCTCTCCACCCATAGCAGTTTTTAATTGCAATGAGATGACACACAGTTAGGGTCACAGAGCTAGGGACCCCAATATAGAGATATGCCTTGACGAGGCCTTGGGGCTCAGTTACATTGATCAATGCGATTGCTAAATATCTCCTTTTTCCTAATATTCATGGCAGGTATGCAATTCATTATTCACATGTTCAAATTATCAAGTAGCATTTTTCATTGTATATTCCAATATTTGTCCATATGCTTGAGGCATTATACTATTATCTAAGTTTGATGTGCAGCCTTATCTGTATATAGTATGCAATTTTTGGCTTGCACTCATAATATATATATTAGTGCTCACTTCAGTTATCCTATTCAGTTATATGTAGTTTTTTTTCTGAATGTGAACACAGCTCCGCCCCTTTCGGCCATGTTTTTTCCATCTCCTATATAAGAAAGTCCTTAGTTACCCCTCTCCACCCATAGCAGTTTTTAATTGCAATGAGATGACACACAGTTAGGGTCACAGAGCTAGGGACCCCAATATAGAGATATGCCTTGACGAGGCCTTGGGGCTCAGTTACATTGATCAATGCGATTGCTAAATATCTCCTTTTTCCTAATATTCATGGCAGGTATGCAATTCATTATTCACATGTTCAAATTAGCAAGTAGCATTTTTCATTGTATATTCCAATATTTGTCCATATGCTTGAGGCATTATACTATTATCTAAGTTTGATGTGCAGCCTTATCTGTATATAGTATGTAATTTTTGGCTTGCACTCATAATATATATATTAGTGCTCACTTCAGTTATCCTATTCAGTTATATGTGATTGGCTGACATACTGGTTCGCCCCACTGCACGTGCGCTTAGGAAAATAGAAAAAATGGCGATTGGCATTCTATCAGCAGTGCACCACAGATCTAAACCGTGTCCCCCCGCACACTATACGCTGAAATTTGATAATAGCGTGAATCACAGTGACTTACACTATTACAGTGAAAAGCCAGCTAGTAACTAGCTAGGCTTTTTGGTGATCGAACTGTTCTCGAACGTAACTCGAACTGTCGAGCTTTTAGTAAAAAGCTCGCGTTCGAGTTCGATCTCGAGCACCCCCAAAAATCACTTCAACATGAAATTGGCGAACTTCAAACCTTGAACATCGCTCATCTCTAGTCACACGGTACGACATCTCTAACGATGGCGGATGTGCGTCACGAATTCCGTGACCCCGACGACATATCGCACGATATATCGTACCGTGTAATGCCGCCTTTACACAAAGGATGTGGCCTGGCATTTTCATTTTAAAAAGCAAGAGATGAATGAGTGACATGTGTAGGCCTCATGCTCCCAGAACCCTAGCACTACAAACAAAAGACAATTTGAAGACCCTTCTTGGAGTCTCCACATTTCTAAAAATTTAGGTCAGACCACAGGAAAAGTGGCAACAATTGGCAAAGACTACATAAAGTCCAACGCCGCAACATGGATGCTTGGGACCAAGCCTGTAACCAGGCCTGAAACAGCATTTTTACCTTCACCAAAGACACCAAGATGATACAAAGCTTATGTGTCTTGCTCCCAGAATCCTGGCACTACAGACAAAACACTATTTGGAGACCCTACTTGCAGCCTCCACATTTCCAAAAATTAATGTCGGACAATAGGAAAAGTGGCAACAATTGGCAAAGACTATAAAAAGTCTAATGCCAAAACATGGATGCATGGGACCGGCCCTGTAATAAGGCCTGAATCAGAATTTCTACCTTCACCAGAGACAGCAAGATGACAGTCAGGCATAGGTATTTTGCTTTGAAAACTCTGGCACTAAAGAGTTGGAGACCCATCTTGGAGTCTTGAGTTTAAAAACCTTTCAGGCAGACAGCATTACAGCAGGACAGTGACATCAATTGCCCTCCCCCCATTTCCACATTCAGTGTTTGCACATCAGGGCGGTATGGTCCATGCAACACATAGGATGTGGCCTGGTATTTATATGTTTTAAAATAAATGTGGGAAGAGGGATAGGATTAGGCCTCTTGCTCCAACATCTCAGCCAGTATAGACAAGACTCAACTTGGAGACCCATCTTGAAGTCTTAATATTTAAAAACATTGCAAGCAGACAAGACAGTGGCATCAATTGCCCCCTCCCCCATTTCCCCATAGTGCCTTTGCACATCAGGGAGGTATGGTCCATGTAACAGACAGGGTGTGGCCTGGCATTTTCATTTTAAAAATAAAAAGATGCATGAGTTACAGGCATAGGTCTCTTGATCCCAGAAACCTGGCACTACAGACAAAAGACAACTTGGAGACCCTACTTTTAGTCTCCATATTTCCAAAAATTAAGGTCATGCAACAGGAAAAGTGGCAACAATTGGCACAGACTAAAAATAGTGGAACGTTTCAACATAGATGCTTGGGACCAGCCCTCTAATGGGGCGTGAACCGGCATTTCTACCTTTACCAGAGACAACAAGATGACAGACAGGCATACTCCCCTAATTCCAGAACCCTTGCACTACAGACAAGACAGAACTTGGAGACCCATCTTGCAGTTTTGGGATTTAAAAACATTTCAGGCAGACAGTAGGACAGCAAGACAGTGGCATCAAATGCCCTTTCTCCCCATTTCCTCTTAGTGTGTTTGCATAGCAGGGAGGTATGGTCTGTGCAGTGCACAGCATGTGGCCTGGCATTTTCATTTTAAAAATCAAGAGATGCATGAGTGACAGGCATAGACCTCTTGCTCCCACACATGTGCCAGTACAGAGACGACACAGCTTTGGAGACCTATCTTGGGGTTTTGATATTTAAAAACATTTCAGACTGACAGCAGGACGGTGGTATCAATTGTCCTCCCCCATTTCCCCATAGTGTCTTTGCACAGCAGGGAAGTATGGTTCATGCAACAAACAGGATGTGGCCTGGCATTTAAATTTTAAAAATCAAAAGGGTATGAATGACAGGATTAGGTCTCTTGCTCCCACACCCCTGCCAGTACAGACAAGACAGCTTGAAGACCCATCTTGGAGTCTTAAGATTTAAAAATATTTCAGGCAGACAGTAGAATGGTGGCATCAATTGACCCCAACCTTTGGTCAGAGTGTCTTTGCACAGCAGGGAGGTAGAGTTCATACAACACGCAGGATCTAGACTCGGTGTTTCAAATGGGTGAAAAACACCCAGCATGGTGAGTTTCGCAACAGACGATAGGCTCTCACTCACCACAACTCTAGCAAGTAAAAAAGTGTGGGTTCTGCGGCCGGAGAATTGTATGATAATCATTTTGATGGTGATACAGGAGGAGGAAAAAGCAGCAGACATGATTGATTTGGTGGCCAGTGGCTGGGTAGGCGCAGTAGTCTGCATTTTAGCGCAGCAAGATTCCCACAGTAATGCATAATGTGTGCGCATGTGTACAAAGATTTTGGGCATCAGTGCAGATACTTTACTCCTCTTCAGTCTAGGATACGTGGAGCACACTCCGGGTACTCATTGGATAGAATGTGGGAACAGCTCTGCAGAGCCGCCCATGTGTGGTTCCCTACAGTTAATTTTCCGGTTGGAGATTTGTGATGCAAGCAAAAACAAGTGTAATTGGGATGCCACCTCTGAGGAATGAACTGTGTATAATGTTGAGGTGCAGGAAGAGGAGGAGAGGCCACTTGATGCAGTGCTAGCCATCCACTTTAGCACATGCTGTTTATCAGCCTGATTTTGAAGTTGAAGTCTAGCTGCCAAAGAAATCCAGTTGATTAGGCTTTCCAGTAACAGAAGTTGTTCATATTACTCTTGGGATGGGATAAGCCTATTGTTACGGTTGCTGTGGCACTGCAGACTATGTTCGGATTTCTTGCTACTGCACATGTGCGAGCACTGGAGACTATGTTCGGATTTCTTGCTACTGCACATGTGCAAGTGCTGGAGACTAAATCCGATCTTGGAGCCATTGCACATGTGCGGGTGACATCATCGCTGATACAAGGTCACATGTCTCTGACACCTTCTATGCCGATTGGTCGCTGGTCATGTGCTTGTGACGCTTTGCACGGTGAAAGGCCAGCGTGACGTCATTGCTGTCGTTCTGGCAGCGGATTGGCTCTGGTGTCCTCCATCTTGGATGAGGCACAGAGTCTATATAAGACCCTGATGCACGCCGCCCGGCGCTCAGTTCTCTTGGTTCATGCATGAGAGTAGAAGCTCTGTGCACGTCCCTCTAGGCATCTCTCTGTCTATGCTAGGTGAGCGCTACCGGCAGGGTAGCGTTCTTGTACCTTACAGCTTCGTCTACGGTCCGTATCTTACATCTTAGTGGAGCGGACATAGGCAGGTGCCTGAGGCACATGGTCCAGGTGGGCCTTGTGATTCTACTCGTAGGTGGACGTTGCCGCTAGGGTAACGTTCCTTATACTGCGTCTGGAAGTTGTTCGTATCCTCGCACACTAGGGGAGCGAACATAGGTAGGAGCTTTGTGCGGCTTGTGCTGCTGTCTGTCTCTTTTGCACCACTAGTGGAGTGGACCTAGGCAGGTGCCATATCTAGTGGTTCGTGTCCTCGCACACTAGTGGAGCGAACACAGGTAGGAGCTTTGTGCGGCTTACGCTGCTGTCCGTCTCCTGGCACCCCTAGAGTAACGGACCTAGGTAGGTGCCATTTCACACTCACTGCTTTTGTCTCTGTGATCATTAACAGAGACCATACCACACACCCTCCAAGTAAGGGAGGAATTGCTTTATTTCATAACTATATGCCTCTGTGAGTTTAACAGAGGTATTGCACTCTGCACCTGTGCTACTACTATTTACAGCGGCACACTTATATACTCTTCCTCACTCATTAACCTATCCATTTTACGTTAATGCTAAATACGGTAGTCGCCGTGACTTTAACAGTACACGCCTTGATTGGCTATAGTGTCACTGAGATGTATCAGTGTCAGTACTGCTTCCGTAGTACAAGATACCCTTTATCCTCTGCCATAGTCTGCAGCAGAGACTTTGCACGGTGGACCCTGACTGTCTGATATCCCATTGGTTTTTATAATCAGACAGCCCCCGTAACATTAGGACTGAGCAAGGGGTCTGGCAGTTATGGCAGAATATCAGCAGTTACACCGTTACATACAAGTACTTGAGTCGCGGCTCAAGAGTATAGAGGATAAACCTCAGACCATGGTGACATCTGCACATGATCCTCGACTTGCTCTGCCAAACAGATATCCTGGCGATGCCAGATCATGTCGTGGTTTCATTAGTCAGTGTAAGATACACCTATAGGTCAACTCTTCTCGCTTCTCTACGGAGAGGTCCAGAGTAGGCTTTATCATCTCCTTACTTCAGGACAAAGTCTTAGAATGGGTGACTCCCCTATGGGAGCGCTCTGATATGGTTACTCTGAGACATCAAGACTTTCTTGATTCTCTTAAAGCGGTACTCATAGGTCCGCAGGTTACCCTTGATGCGGCCCTGAGACTGTTAGATCTATATCAGGGTTCGTTATCCACTAGTTTTTATGCCATTGCTTTTAGAACTCTGGTGGCAGAACTAGACTGTCCAGAGAAGGTGTTGATTCCTATCTTCTGGAGAGGGTTGGCAGGCTATGTCAAGGATGCCCTTGCTATTCGTGAGGTCCCTGCTTCTCTGGAGGACTTGATCACAGTAGCAAAGAGGATCGACGTACGCCATAGGGAACGTAGACTCAAGGTCTCTTCCTCATGCCCTAAGCATCGGGCTATTCCAGTTGTTGAGGGTCCACCACCATCTTCCTCAGCATCTGAAACATCTCCCACTCCTATGGAGTTAGGTCATACGTCCTCCAGACTACGCAGTAGTGGTCCTCCTATATGTTATGTATGTCGTCAGGCTGGGCACTATGCCAACAAGTGTCCTAGCCATCAAGGAAACTCCCAGGCCTAGTAACCATTAGAGTGGGGTTACTAGGGACGTCTTCTGCACTGCACCCTCTAAGTGTAGTATCCCAGGTCAGCTCTCATTCTCTGAGAATACATGGCCTATTATGGCTTTTGTGGATTCCGGAGCTGACGGGACTTTTGTGTCCTCAGGATTTGTAAAGAGACACAATATTCCCTCTATCATGTTAGAGGCGCCTATTCCTGTCCGTGTTGTTAATGGGACTATGTTGTCTGACTCCATTACATTGAGGACAGTTCACTTGCGCCTTTCCCTGTCTCAGGGTCACATAGAGGAGATTTCTTTTATTGTTTTGCCTGAGGGTATAGACGACGTCCTCCTGGGTCTCCCATGGCTTTGGACTCATGCTCCTCTAATTGACTGGGAGTCCGACAGCATTATTAGTTGGGGTTCGAAATGTCAGTCCCGATGTCTTCCCTTACCACCTAAGGTCGTTGCGGTTGCATCAACTGATCTCTCTCCCATACCTACACCCTATTTGGATTTCGCTGACGTGTTCTCCAAACAGAGTGCTGAGGTTCTTCCACCCCATAGGCCATATGACTGCGCCATAGACCTTATCCCAGGTTCGCTTCCACCTAAGGGCAGGGTTTACCCCCTGTCGATACCTGAGTCGGAGGCCATGTCGACCTATATAAGAGAGAGTTTAGAGAAGGAGTTCATTCGTAAGCCTGTCTCTCCCGCGGGAGCTGGGTTTTTCTTTGTTCGGAAGAAAGAGGGTGATTTTCGTCCCTGCATAGATTACAGGGGTCTCAACGCAATCACAATAAAGAACAAATACCCGTTACCTTTAATTTAGGAGGTCTTTGACAGACTGAGAGGAGCTCAGGTTTTTACGAAGTTGGATCTGCGGGGTGCGTATAACTTGGTACGAATTCGAGAGGGTGACGAATGGAAGACCGCTTTTAACATCCGAGACGGTCACTATGAATACCTCGTCATGCCTTTTGGTTTATGTAATGCACCCGCAGTATTTCAGGACTTCATAAACAATGTGTTCAGGGATTTACTGTTATCCTCCGTCGGGGTGTATCTGGACGACATCCTGATTTTTTCTCCTGATCTGGAGACTCATCGTCAGGATGTCGTTCGTGTCCTTTCCCGTTTAAGGGAGCACTCATTGTTTTGCTAAACTCGAAAAGTGTGTATTCGAGCAGTCATCCTTGCCTTTTTTGGGTTACATTATCTCACAAGAGGGTCTGGCTATGGATCCTGTGAAGCTCTCTGCTGTCCTGGAAAGGTCCGAACCTCATTCCTTGAAGGCGGTGAAATGCTTCTTAGGATTCATAAATTATTACCGGCAGTTCATACCCCATTTCTCCACTTTGGTGGCCCCTTTGGTGGCCTTGACTAAGAAAGGTGCTAATCCAAAAGTCTGGTCTACAGAGACATCCCAGGCTTTTGAGGCAGTAAAAAGACACTTTTCAACTGCTCCCATTCTTCAAAGACCCGATGAGAATAAGCCCTTCCTCTTGGAGGTTGATGCCTCTTCAGTGGGTGCTGGTGCGGTCTTGTATCAAAAGAACGGTGTAGGTCGAAAAAAGCCATGTCTCTTCTTTGCTAAAACCTTTTCACCGGCAGAGAGAAACTATACCATTGGGGATAGGGAACTGCTCGCCCTGAGATTAGCCTTGGAGGAGTGGCGTCACTTGCTAGAAGGAGCGAAACATCCTTTCCAGGTCTATGCAGACCATAAGAATCTGACGTACTTACAAACCGCTCAGCGTCTGAATCCTCGCCAAGCCCGCTGGTCCTTGTTTTTCTCCCGCTTTCACTTCTCCATCAACTATCTGTCTGGGAGTAAGAATAACAAGGCAGACGCCCTGTCTCGCTCTATGTTTTCTACCCAGGAAGAGATTGACGAACCTCGTCTTATCCTTCCCTCCAGGGTTTTTCATACGCTCTCCCCTGTGACGTTAGACCAAATCCCACCGGGCAAGACCTTTGTTCCACCTGATCGACAGAATGATATACTGTCGTGGGCCCACACCTCAAAGGTGGGTGGGCATTTTGGTATTAGGCGGACAGGAGAGTTACTCGAGAGGTGGTATTGGTGGCCACACTTAACCAGCCACGTCAAGAGATATGTCGGTTCCTGCTACTCGTGTGCTCGCAACCGTCCGTTACGGCAGAGACCGGCTGGGCTCTTGCATCCTTTACCAGTGCCAGATAGACCATGGGAGGTGGTAGGCATGGACCTTGTGGGTGATCTTCGGTGTTCACAGGGACATCGATTTGTGTGGGTCATTACGGACCATTTCTCCCGGATGGTTCATCTCGTACCGTTATCGAGAATCCCATCTTCCAGGGTACTAGCCAAACTATTCCTCAAGCATGTCTTTAGGCTTCACGGGATGCCAGATCGTATCATTTGTGATAGAGGCCCGCAATTTGCTTCCCGTTTCTGGCGAGATCTTTGTAGCCTTCTGCAAATAGAGTTGAATCTCTCTTCGGCATAACATCCGGAGACCAATGGTTTGGTTGAGCGTACCAATCAATCCATGATTATATACCTTTGACACTTTGTTGCTGAGAACCACGATAACTGGTCCTCCCTCCTACCCTGGGCAGAATTTGCTCTTAACAATTCTCTAGCTGAGGCTACTGGGCAGACACCGTTCGTACTCAATAATGGGCAACACCCTAGGGTACCGGTACCGTTTCCCGCTGTTGCACCTCCTCCTCTTGTGGCCGACTGGGCAACTAATGCCAGAGAGGTTTGGGATCGGACTCAAGAGTCGATCCAAGCAGCTAAGGACCGTATGAAGACGGTGTCCGATCAGTTTTGTCGCCCGGCTCCTGTCTTTTCTCCGGGGGACTTTGTGTGGCTCTCTGCAAAACACGTGAAACTTAAGCCTGCTTTACACGGTACGACCGATTGTGCGATTTCACAATCGATCGTACCCGCCCCCGTCCTTTTTGCGTCACGGGCAAATCGCTGCCCGTGTCGCACAAAGTTAGTAAACCCCGTCACACATACTTACCTCTCGTGCGACCTCGCTGTGGGCGGCGAACGTCCACTTCCTGGAGTGGGAGGGACGTTCGGTGTCACAGCGACGTCACACGGGCGCCGGCCAATAGAAGCGGAGGGGCGGAGATGAGCGGGACGTAAACATCCCGCCCACCTCCTTCCTTCCACATAGAGACGGCGGCGGCCGCGGGAGGCAGGTGAGCTGCTCATCGTTCCCGTGGTGTCACACGGAGCGACGTGTGCTACCACGGAAACGATGGTCAACTAAAGTAAACGATATTATGGAACCTAACGAGCAGTACCCGACTCACGATTTGTGAGCGATACTGCGTCGCTAGGAGGTGTCACACAGGCCGGCATCGCCAGCGATGCCGGATGTGCGTCACAAAAACCGTGACCCCGACGATCTATCGCACGATAGATTGCCTGGTGTAAAGCAGCCTTTAGAGTGAGCTCTGTCAAATATTCTCCTCGCTTCCTGGGTCCTTATGAGGTTCTTCGACAGGTAAATCCTGTAGTCTACCAACTGAAGTTACCCGTCTACCTTAGGATCCATGACAAATTCCATGTCTCACTGTTAAAGCCGGCTATTTTACCTCACGCTCATGAAGTGCACTCTCCTGCTTCTGATTCCTCTCGCTCTAGCTATGAGGTACGAGCCATAGTTGGTTCTAAGATGGTTCGAGGGCGCAGGTTCTTCTTGATAGATTGGGAGGGCTACGGCCCGGAACATCGCTCTTGGGAGCCTGAGGAGGCTGTCTATGCTCCCGACTTAGTTGCCGATTACCTGCGTCACCGGGAGGGGGGCCCTTGAGGGGGAGGTAGTGTTACGGTTGCTGTGGCACTGGAGACTATGTTCGGATTTGTTGCTACTGCACATGTGCGAGCACTGGAGACTAAGTCCTATCTTGGAGCCATTGCACATGTGCGGGTGACATCATTGCTGACACGAGGTCACATGTCTCTGACACCTTCTATGCCGATTGGTCGCTGGTCATGTGCTTGTGACACGTTGCTCGGTGATAGGCCAGCGTGACGTCATTGCTGTCGTTCTGGCAGCGGATTGGCTCTGGTGTCCTCCATCTTGGATGAGGCACAGAGTCTATATAAGACCCTGACGCACGCCGCCCGGCGCTCAGTGCTCTTGGTTCATGCATGAGAGTAGACGCTCTGCGCACATCCCTCTAGGCATCTCTCTGTCTATGCTAGGTGAGCATTACCGGCAGGGTAGCGTTCTTGTACCTTACAGCTTCGGCTACGGTCCGTATCCTTACATCTTAGTGGAGCGGACATAGGCAGGTGCCTGAGGCACATGGTCCGGCTGGGCCTTGTGATTCTACTCGTAGGTGGACGTTGCCGCTAGGGTAATGTTCCTTATACTGAGTCTGGCAGTTGTTCGTATCCTCGCACACTAGGGGAGCGAACATAGGTAGGAGCTTTGTGCGGCTTGTGCTACTGTCCGTCTCTTTTGCACCACTAGTTGAGCGGACCTAGGCAGGTGCCATATCTAGTGGTTCGTGTCCTCGCACACTAGTGGAGCGAACGCAGGTAGGAGCTTTGTGCGGCTTACGCTGCTGTCCGTCTCCTGATAACTGAATAGGATAACTGAAGTGAGCACTAATATATATATTGAGTGCAAGCCAAAAATTACATACTATATACGGATAAGGCTGCACATCAAACTTAGATAATAGTATAATGCCTCAAGCATATGGACAAATATTGGAATATACAATGAAAAATGCTACTTGCTAATTTGAACATGTGAATAATGAATTGCATACCTGCCATGAATATTAGGAAAAAGGAGATATTTAGTAATCGCATTGATCAATGTAACTGAGCCCCAAGGCCTCGTCAAGGCATATCTCTATATTGGGGTCCCTAGCTCTGTGACCCTAACTGTGTGTCATCTCATTGCAATTAAAAACTGCTATGGGTGGAGAGGGGTAACTAAGGACTTTCTTATATAGGAGATGGAAAAAACATGGCCGAAAGGGGCGGAGCTGTGTTCACATTCAGAAAAAAAACTACATATAACTGAATAGGATAACTGAAGTGAGCACTAATATATATATTGAGTGCAAGCCAAAAATTACATACTATATACGGATAAGGCTGCACATCAAACTTAGATAATGCCTCAAGCATATGGACAAATATTGGAATATACAATGAAAAATGCTACTTGCTAATTTGAACATGTGAATAATGAATTGCATACCTGTCCGTCTCCTGGCACCACTAGAGGAATGGACCTAGGTAGGTGCCAATTCACACTCACTGCTTTTGTCTCTGTGATCATTAACAGAGACCATACCACACACCCTCCGAGTAAGGGAGGAATTGCTTTATTTCCTAACTATATGCCTCGGTGAGTTTAACAGAGGTATTGCATTCTGCACTTGTGCTACTACTATTTACAGCGGCACACTTATATACTCTTCCTCATCCATTAACCTATCCCTTTTACGTTAATGCTAAATACGGTAGTCGCTGTGACTTTAACAGTACACGCCGTGATTGGCTCTAGTGTCACTGAGACGTATCAGTGTCAGTACTGCTTCCGTAGTACAAGATACCCCTTATCCTCTGCCATAGTCTGCAGCAGAGACTTTGCACGGTGGACCCTGACTGTCTGATATTTCGTTGGTTTTTATAATCAGACAGCCCCCGTAACACCTATGTTTGCTCACTAGAGCTTTGACTAACAGAACTTTCACACGTACACCTCGAATACTCCATGTATTAGCCCTTCCAAAACAACCTCGTTGTGATTTACCACTCATGGTTGATGTACCCTTCCCTTTCAAACAGATGTTTTGCATCCCTATACCCACACCCTTAAGACACCTGACACAAAAGATAAATTTTTTTATTTCCTGCCTGTTGGCAATATTGTGAAAGCACAAAAAAGTACCTATAACTAGAAATGTGGTTGACTGCACAATTTTAATTAGGCAATGAAAAATGCCATGACGTATTTATTAGGGATGAGCGAATTTATTCGCCACTATTCAGTATCCGACGGCTAATGGGGTATTCAAACTATTCATTAGCCGACGAATAAAACTGTATCCGCTCCGATACTTTCCTTTTTGTTTCTGACTTCCTGGCACCTGTTTTCCAGCAAGTGAACACTTCTGATGTTGCTTGTTCTCACAGTAATGCCGCAGCCATCTTTGTTGTGGTCTTACTGTGATTGGCTTAGCAGCACAGCGCCATAGGTGCTATATAAGGCAGCGGCCATTATGTGAACATGCAGTGATTAGTGAGCTTGTGGTGTAGATAGACTGTATTGAGTGCAAGAGAGCATTTTTACAGCCAACTAATAATAGTCCTTGTAAAGGCTGAAGATAGTGTGCATTAGCTGCTAGCAGCTGTGTAAATCGTAGAAACAGCTATAGGGTCAGTGTTAGTGCATTGCTTTGTTAGGTGAGAGCCATTCCTGCTTTAAACAAAGAAAAAAAATTCCTATTAGTGCTGCATACTGTCTGTTAGTGCAGTGTCTGATATAGGGAGAGCTTTTTCACAGGCAGGGAGAGAGTTAAAGCTGTCCTGACATCTGTTGCTAATAATCAACAATCCCAACACTGCTACATCCCGTTTGTCTGTTCTTTTAGGGATAGGTATTGCAACTTCCTAAAAAAGGTCCCAAAGTTGACAAGACAATGGATTCAGGTGTAGTGTAGTGCTGTCAGCCACCATCTTAATTCATACCAGCACAGTTGCATCCTTATGTTGGCTTCATAGCATACATAAAATCCATAGTACCCTACTGCTAGAAAAAAAAATAGTGCAAGTGCAAAAAAAAAAATAAAAAAATTGCTGTCACGGCCTGTAGTTCTGCCTGAAGCCAAATACCATAATATATAGCATCCTGGTGGTGGCTTCATATCTTACAGAACCTACATACTGGACTGCTGCTAGTAAAACACATTGTGAGTGTTAACCAAATTTTAAATTAATACTCGGTGTCAGTGGCTGTACTTCTGCCGGAAGCCAAATACCTTCATATCACCAACCTAGCATCCTGGTGGTGGCGTCTTCATATCTTACAGAACCTGCATAGTGTCCTGCTTGTACTAAAACACAGTGTCAGTGTTACCAAATTTTAATTAATACTCAGTGTCAGTGGCTGTACTTCTACCTGAAGCCAAATACCTTCATAGCACCAACCTAGCATACTGGTGGTGGCGTCTTCATATCTTACAGAACCTACATAGTGCCCTGCTCGTACTTAAACACAGTCTGAGTGCCAAAAACCAATACTAAAATAAAAGTGGTGTTAAACTGTTTTCTTTTAGGGCTGAAAGACATTCACAACATCTTTGTCGACTTCTCCAAGTGGTACTTTGTTCAATAAAGGTACCTTGTGGTTTTTAGACTTACAGAAACAGCTTTCGTGAGAAACAATTAACACAAGTTTAACCCGGAATCAGTGTTTTTCCACTGCCTGTAAAAAAGGTCACATTACAGTATTCACCTTCAAATAATCAAACCAAAAAAATGGGAAAAAGAGGCCATGGATGAGGTGGTAGTGACAGTGGTTGTTGCCCAAGCAGTGTGACCGAGCCAAAGAAAAAAGTTTCTGCTTTATCTACCTCTACCTTCCTATCCGAATTCTTTTCCACGTGGGAAACCACTCTTGCGCCCTGAACAGTGTGAACAGGTAACTAGTTGGCTAGCAGAAAATGTCTCCAGTTACTTGTCGAGTATCAAATTCCAAGGGTCGACACAGACAGACTTGAGTAGCCCAGAGGCTGGCCCATCGAATCCTCAGCTTGGTCCTCCTTCCTCCCAACATCAGTATTTTAAGGAAACATATGAGCCCAAAAGCAGGTTACTCTGAGAAACCGTTTAGGGGACCCTTTGACCTTTCTTGTCTCTCACCGCACAACACTACAAATGCAGGTGAGGCCATGGTGTGCAGTGATACACAGATTTGTGAGCACCCAAGGCCAGAAGAAAGCCATATTGTTGCCCGTAACATGCTGGGCAATCAGGTGGAAGTGCTGGAGGATGATGAGACACAGTTGCCCTCAGGTCAGCCTGAAACCTCCATTACCGAAGATGTTGACCTTCAGGAATTTGAAGACGACATGGTCGATGATGAGATGACTGATCCAACATGGACGGGTGGCATGGATTGCGAGAGCAGCAGTGCAGAGGAGCAATGGGCCCATAGTCCGCAAAAAGGCTGAAAGAGATAAAATTTCGAACACTGCCAGAGGTCAATAGACTGTGCACATCACACCACCACCTGTGGCATCTCAGAGTCCAAGGGTCCGTGCACCACATGGCCATCTCAGAGTCCAAGGGTCCAAACACCACCTGTGTAATCTCAGAGCCCAATGGTCTGTGCTGCGATTGTGTTGGAGTTTTTTTACAAGAGTCCTTCGGACCAAACGGTTGCCATTTGTCAAATCTGTCAGATCAAGCTTAGCAGAGACAGAAATAATTCCAGCTTGGGCACCTCTAGCATGAGAAACCATATGTTAGCCAAGCACAATACTAGGTGGTTGAAAGCTTTAGGTAAAAAACACAATTTCCAGACTCAAAACACTGCCACTTCCCCTGGGCTGCCTGCTTCCCAAACTGGTGTGCAAGAACGTGGCACTGATGCCTCCTTCTCCCAACCAACCTGATCTTGGCCAAACTCAATCATCAATGACCACATCTACTCCGGTGTCCCAGCATTCCGTTTAGTTGTCCTTTCCACAGAAATTGGAAAAGAAGCGAAAATACCCCATTATGCACCCAAGGGCAGAAACCATAACTGCACACATTGCATGATTGATAGCCCTTGAGATGTTGCCGTATCAGCCTCCACTATTTTTCTTGTTGTGCCGTCCCCGCGCTCCATAATCACGTCTCCGAAAAAAATCAAATGGGCTCTCACCAATGCCATAACAGGGAAGGTCCACCTAACCACAGACACGTGGACAAGCGGAAGTGGACAGGGACGCTACATCTCACTGACGGCACACTGGGTGAACCTGGTGGCGGCTGATACAGAGTATCCCATATAGTTCCACACCTAGAATAGCGGGCCCCACTTTAATCAGAGTTTCAGTAGCCTCCTACACAGCAACAACTCCCTCCTCCTCTTACTCTTCATCTGGCTTCTGTGCATCCTCCTCAACATCCGCCGGTGTCCAACCGTTGACATCATTCCCCAGCTGGGATCTCTGCAGGACTGCCTCGGCTAAGCGACAACATGCTCTACTGAAGCTCATCTGTATCAGAGACAAATCACACACTGCACCTGAGCTTTTTAAAGCAATAACTGAGCAGACAGATGAGTGGCTTGCACCGTTGGACCTCCATCCAGGGATGGTAGTGTCCGATAATGGTCGTAATCTGGTGGCGGCTTTAAAGTTTGGAAAGCTTTGACACTTTCCTTGTATGGCCTATGTTGTAAATTTAGTAGTTCAGCACTTTCTCAAAAAAATACCCTGACATACCAAACCTACTTACCAAGGTACGACGTATTAGCGCCCATTTCCACAAGTCATCTCCCTCTTTTGCTGGCCTGGCAGTACTGCAGCAGCGCTTAGCTTACACTTGCCTCATCACAGACTAATATGTGACTTCCCTATGAGATGGAATTCAACCAATCACGGAAAGTGCAGACAGTTTGACGATGATCAAAATGAACCATAGATAGATGGCCCCAGAGTATCTCAGGCCATCTGTTAACAAGACCCAATAATAAGTGTAGCCCCAAAATTTATATTTCTTAAGTTCAAATAAGTTCCATTGTTTCTCATTGAAGACTATTTTGTCTTCTATCATCTAATGAGATTGCATGACTAATCAAACTTGTTATGCTGCTGTAATGTAATTGTTCAGCCCAATCACCCAGGGTAATATTTTTCAAGCCTTTGTACATTATGCACTGGCACAACCACTGTCGAGGCTACACTGTCTAGAACAATTGGTCAGGCAGTCTCTATTTGTGTTCTTTCTTGATGCTGTTCTCCACAGTGTGTTACACATGGCCCCTCTGCAGAATCAGATTTTTTCTTTAGCTCTTTGGCATATTATGCCCTGTTACTTATCCTGCCAATTTTTAAAAAAAAGCTGTTGGGAGCCGTTGGAAGTAGAGTTGAGCGCGGTTCGCGGTTCGAGGTTCTCCAGTTTGCGGCTCGAGTAATTTTGGGGGCTGTTCTAGATCGAACTAGAACTCGAGCTTTTTGCTAAAGCTCGATAGTTCTAGATACGTTAGAGAATGGTTCTAGCAGCAAAAAGACAAGCTAATTACTAGCTGGCTTTCCGCTGTAATAGTGTAAGTCACTCTGTGACTCACACTATTATGAAATTTCAGCGTATAGTGTGCGGGAACAGCGCATTCAGATCACTGCTGTTTGGATAATGGCGATCGCCATTTTTTTTTTTTTTTCCTTGTCTTCCTTCCCTAAGCGCGCGCGTGTAGTGGGGCGGGCCAGCATGTCAGCCAATCCCAGACACACACACAGCTAAGTAGACTCTTAGCCAGAGAAGCACCGGCATGTGTAATAGGATGTCCATGTCACATGTCCCTGCATTATAAAAATGGACATTTTCCTCCAGCACGCCATTATCTGCCTTCTGCGTCTTGGTGTCAGTCACCGCTGGCGTAGCTCCTGTCTCCGATACTGCTGTGTACGCTCTATACACAGCGCTATACAGAATAGGGATAGAAGTTTCTTTCAGCCCTTGTAAGGGCTAATACCGGCAGGGTCAGAGCCATAGGTGACAGTCAGGTCCGTGAAAACAGATTTTAACCGCTACACAAGATGACAGCGTCTGTGTAGCTAAGGTCAGGGATTTCCTCGCTGCATTTCCCCATTAGGAGGGATAGAAAGGGAGGCTTCCTTTCTTCTACCCAGACCCACAACCCTGCCACTGTACCCTCCTGTCCTTTGCACACTCAAACTCATTGTTACTAAGCCATTATACTAGCAAACACTGAGTAAACTTAGTGGCATCCTAAAAGTTGCTGTTGGACTTCCATTAGTGTCCCACTGGTGCAAATCTATGTGCAGCACCTCTGCATTGCACACTCAAACTCATTGTTACTAAGATATTATACTAGCAAACACTGAGTAAACTTAGTGGCATCCTAAAAGTGGCTGTTGGACTCCCATTAGTGTCCCACTGGTGCAAAGCTACAGTTAGGTCCAGAAATATTTGGACAGTGACACAATTTTCGCGAGTTGGGCTCTGCATGCCACCACATTGGATTTGAAATGAAATCTCTACAACAGAATTCAAGTGCAGATTGTAACGTTTAATTTGAAGGTTTGAACAAAAATATCTGATAGAAATTGTAGGAATTGTACACATTTCTTTACAAACACTCCACATTTTAGAAGGTCAAAAGTAATTGGACAAATAAACCAAACCCAAACAAAATATTTTTATTTTCAATATTTTGTTGCGAATCCTTTGGAGGCAATTACTGCCTTAAGTCTGGAACCCATGGACATCACCAAACGCTGGGTTTCCTCCTTCTTAATGCTTTTCCAGGCCTTTACAGCCGCAGCCTTCAGGTCTTGCTTGTTTGTGGGTCTTTCCGTCTTAAGTCTGGATTTGAGCAAGTGAAATGCATGGTCAATTGGGTTAAGATCTGGTGATTGACTTGGCCATTGCAGAATGTTCCACTTTTTTGCACTCATGAACTCCTGGGTAGCTTTGGCTGTATGCTTGGGGTCATTGTCCATCTGTACTATGAAGTGCCGTCCGATCAACTTTGCGGCATTTGGCTGAATCTGGGCTGAAAGTATATCCCGGTACACTTCAGAATTTATCCGGCTACTCTTGTCTGCTGTTATGTCATCAATAAACACAAGTGACCCAGTGCCATTGAAAGCCATGCATGCCCATGCCATCACCATGTTTTACAGAGGATGTGGTGTGCCTTGGATCATGTGCCGTTCCCTTTCTTCTCCAAACATTTTTCTTCCCATCATTCTGGTACAGGTTGATCTTGGTCTCATCTGTCCATAGAATACTTTTCCAGAACTGAGCTGGCTTCATGAGGTGTTTTTCAGCAAATTTATCTCTGGCCTGTCTATTTTTTGAATTGATGAATGGTTTGCATCTAGATGTGAACCCTTTGTATTTACTTTCATGGAGTCTTCTCTTTACTGTTGACTTAGAGACAGATACACCTACTTCACTGAGAGTGTTCTGGACTTCAGTTGATGTTGTGAACGGGTTCCTCTTCACCAAGGAAAGTATGCGGCGATCATCCACCACTGTTGTCATCCGTGGACGCCCAGGCCTTTTTGAGTTCCCAAGCTCACCAGTCAATTCCTTTTTTCTCAGAATGTACCCGACTGTTGATTTTGCTACTCCAAGCATGTCTGCTATCTCTCTGATGGATTTTTTCTTTTTTTTCAGCCTCAGGATGTTCTGCTTCACCTCAATTGAGAGTTCCTTAGGCCGCATGTTGTCTGGTCACAGCAACAGCTTCCAAATGCAAAACCACACACCCGTAATCAACCCCAGACCTTTTAACTACTTCATTGATTACAGGTTAACGAGGGAGACGCCTTCAGAGTTAATTGCAGCCCTTAGAGTCCCTTGTCCAATTACTTTTGGTCCCTTGAAAAAGAGGAGGCTATGCATTACAGAGCTATGATTCCTAAACCCTTTCTCCGATTTGGATCTGAAAACTCTCATATTGCAGCTGGGAGTGTGCACTTTCAGCCCATATTATATATATAATTGTATTTCTGAACATGTTTTTGTAAACAGCTAAAATAACAAAACTTGTGTCACTGTCCAAATATTTCTGGACCTAACTGTATTTGCAGCACCACTGCATTGCACACTCAAACTCATTGTTACTAAGCCATTATACTAGCAAACACTGAGGAAACTTAGTGGCATCCTAAAACTGGCTGATGGACTTCATTATTGTCCCACTGGTGCAAACCTATTTCTAGCACCTCTGCATGACACCCTCCTGCTCTGTTTTTAATAAGCTATAACAATAGCAAAAAATGCTGCCATTTAGTGGCATACAAGAAATGGCTGTTGTACTCCATTAGTGTCCCACTGGTGAAAAGCAATTTCTAGCACCTCTGCATGACACCCTCCTGCTCTGTTTTTAATAAGCTATAATAATAGCAAAAAATGCTGCCATTTAGTGGCATACAAGAAGAGGCTGTTGGACTTCCATTAGTGCCCCACTGGTGCCAAGCTATTTCTAGCACCTCTGCATGACACCCTTCTGCTCTGTTTTTAATAAGCTATAATAATAGCAAAAAATGCTGTTATTTAGTGGCATACAAGAAGTGGCTATTGTACTCCATTAGTGTCCCACTGGTGCCAAGCTATTTTTAGCATCTTTGCATGACACCCTCCTGCTCTGTTTTTAACAAGCTATAATAATACCAAAAAATGCTGCCATTTAGTGGCATACAAGAAGTGGCTGTTGGACTTCCATTAGTGCCCCACTGGTGCCAAGCTATTTCTAGCACCTCTGCATGACACCCTCCTGCTCTGTTTTTAATAAGCTATAATAATAGCAAAAAATGCTGCCATTTAGTGGCATACAAGAAGTGGCTGTTGGACTTCCATTAGTGCCCCACTGGTGCCAAGCTATTTCTAGCACCTCTGAATGACACCCTCCTGCTCTGTTTTTAATAAGCTATAATAATAGCAAAAAATGCTGACATTTAGTGGCATACAAGAAGTGGCTGTTGTACTCCATTAGTGTCCCACTGGTGCCAAGCTATTTCTAGCACCTCTGCATGACACCCTCCTGCTCTGTTTTTAATAAGCTATAATAATAGCAAAAAATGCTGACATTTAGTGGCATACAAGAAGTGGCTGTTGTACTCCATTAGTGTCCCACTGGTGCCAAGCTATTTCTAGCACCTCTGCATGACACCCTCCTGCTCTGTTTTTAATAAGCTATAATAATAGCAAAAAATGCTGCCATTTAGTGGCATACAAGAAGTGGCTGTTGTACTCCACTAGTGTCCCACTGGTGCCAAGCTATTTCTAGCACCTCTGCATGACACCCTCCTGCTCTGTTTTTAATAAGCTATAATAATAGCAAAAAATGCTGCCATTTAGTGGCATACAAAATGTGGCTGTTGTACTCCATTAGTGTCCCACTGGTGCCAAGCTATTTCTAGCACCTCTGCATGACACCCTCCTGCTCTGTTTTTAATAAGCTATAATAATAGCAAAAAATGCTGCCATTTAGTGGCATACAAGAAGTGGCTGTTGGACTTCCATTAGTGTCCCACTGGTGCCAAGCTATTTCTAGCACCTCTGCATGACACCCTCCTGCTCTCTGTTTTTAAAAAGCTATAATAATAGCAAAAAATGCTGCCATTTAGTGGCATACAAGAAGTGGCTGTTGGACTTCCATTAGTGTCCCACTGGTGCCAAGCTATTTCTAGCACCTCTGCATGACACCCTCCTGCTCTGTTTTTAATAAGCTATAATAATAGCAAAAAATGCTGCCATTTAGTGGCATACAAGAAGTGGCTGTTGGACTTCCATTAGTGCCCCACTGGTGCCAAGCTATTTCTAGCACCTCTGCATGACACCCTCCTGCTCTGTTTTTAAAAAGCTATAATAATAGCAAAAAAATGCTGCCATTTAGTGGCATACAAGAAATGGCTGTTGTACTCCATTAGTGTCCCACTGGTGCCAAGCTATTTCTAGCACCTCTGCATGACACCCTCCTGCTCTGTTTTTAATAAGCTATAATAATATCAAAAAATGCTGCCATTTAGTGGCATACAAGAAGTGGCTGTTGTACTCCATTAGTGTTCCACTGGTGCCAAGCTATTTCTAGCACCTCTGCATGACACCCTCCTGCTCTGTTTTTAATAAGCTATAATAATAGCAAAAAATGCTGCCATTTAGTGGCATACAAAAAGTGGCTGTTGGACTTCCATTAGTGCCCCACTGGTGCCAAGCTATTTCTAGCACCTCTGCATGACACCCTCCTGCTCTGTTTTTAATAAGCTATAATAATAGCAAAAAATGCTGCCATTTAGTGGCATACAAGAAGTGGCTGTTGGACTTCCATTAGTGCCCCACTGGTGCCAAGCTACTTCTAGCACCTCTGCATGACACCCTCCTGCTCTGTTTTTAATAAGCTATAATAATAGCAAAAAATGCTGCCATTTAGTGGCATACAAGAAGTGGCTGTTGGACTTCCATTAGTGCCCCACTGGTGCCAAGCTATTTCTAGCACCTCTGCATGACACCCTCCTGCTCTGTTTTTAATAAGCTATAATAACAGCAAATAATGCTGCCATTTAGTGGCATACAAGAAGTGGCTGTTGTACTCCATTAGTGTCCCACTGCTGCCAAGCTATTTCTAGCACCTCTGCATGACACCCTCCTGCTCTGTTTTTAATAAGCTATAATAATAGCAAAAAATGATGCCATTTAGTGGCATACAAAAAGTGGCTGTTGTACTCCATTAGTGTCCCACTGGTGCCAAGCTATTTCTAGCACCTCTGCATGACACCCTCATGCTCTGTTTTTAATAAGCTATAATAATAGCAAAAAATGCTGCCATTTAGTGGCATACAAGAAGTGGCTGTTGGACTTCCATTAGTGTCCCACTGGTGCCAAGCTATTTCTAGCACCTCTGCATGACACCCTCCTGCTCTGTTTTTAGTAAGCTAGAATAATAGCAAAAAATGCTGCCATTTAGTGGCATACAAGAAGTGGCTGTTGGACTTCCATTAGTGCCCCACTGGTGCCAAGCTATTTCTAGCACCTCTGCATGACACCCTCCTGCTCTGTTTTTAAAAAGCTATAATAATAGCAAAAAAATGCTGCCATTTAGTGGCATACAAGAAATGGCTGTTGTACTCCATTAGTGTCCCACTGGTGCCAAGCTATTTCTAGCACCTCTGCATGGCACCCTCCTGCTCTGTTTTTAATAAGCTATAATAATAGCAAAAAATGCTGCCATTTAGTGGCATACAGGAAGTGGCTGTTGGACTTCCATTAGTGCCCCACTGGTGCCAAGCTATTTCTAGCACCTCTGCATGACACCCTCCTGCTCTGTTTTTAATAAGCTATAATAATAGCAAAAAATGCTGCCATTTAGTGGCATACAAGAAATGGCTGTTGGACTTCCATTAGTGCCCCACTGGTGCCAAGCTATTTCTAGCACCTCTGCATGACACCCTCCTGCTCTGTTGTTAATAAGCTATAATAATAGCAAAAAAATGCTGCCATTTAGTGGTATACAAAAAGTGGCTGTTGGACTTCCATTAGTGCCCCACTGGTGCCAAGCTATTTCTAGCACCTCTGCATGACACCCTTCTGCTCTGTTTTTAATAAGCTATAATAATAGCAAAAAATGCTGTTATTTAGTGGCATACAAGAAGTGGCTATTGTACTCCATTAGTGTCCCACTGGTGCCAAGCTATTTCTAGCATCTTTGCATGACACCCTCCTGCTCTGTTTTTAACAAGCTATAATAACACCAAAAAATGCTGCCATTTAGTGGCATACAAGAAGTGGCTGTTGGACTTCCATTAGTGCCCCACTGGTGCCAAGCTATTTCTAGCACCTCTGCATGACACCCTCCTGCTCTGTTTTTAATAAGCTATAATAATAGCAAAAAATGCTGCCATTTAGTGGCATACAAGAAGTGGCTGTTGGACTTCCATTAGTGCCCCACTGGTGCCAAGCTATTTCTAGCACCTCTGAATGACACCCTCCTGCTCTGTTTTTAATAAGCTATAATAATAGCAAAAAATGCTGACATTTAGTGGCATACAAGAAGTGGCTGTTGTACTCCATTAGTGTCCCACTGGTGCCAAGCTATTTCTAGCACCTCTGCATGACACCCTCCTGCTCTGTTTTTAATAAGCTATAATAATAGCAAAAAATGCTGCCATTTAGTGGCATACAAGAAGTGGCTGTTGTACTCCATTAGTGTCCCACTGGTGCCAAGCTATTTCTAGCACCTCTGCATGACACCTTCCTGCTCTGTTTTTAATAAGCTATAATAATAGCAAAAAATGCTGACATTTAGTGGCATACAAGAAGTGGCTGTTGTACTCCATTAGTGTCCCACTGGTGCCAAGCTATTTCTAGCACGTCTGCATGACACCCTCCTGCTCTGTTTTTAATAAGCTATAATAATAGCAAAAAATGCTGCCATTTAGTGGCATACAAGAAGTGGCTGTTGTACTCCATTAGTGTCCCACTGGTGCCAAGCTATTTCTAGCACCTCTGCATGACACCCTCCTGCTCTGTTTTTAATAAGCTATAATAATAGCAAAAAATGCTGCCATTTAGTGGCATACAAAATGTGGCTGTTGTACTCCATTAGTGTCCCACTGGTGCCAAGCTATTTCTAGCACCTCTGCATGACACCCTCCTGCTCTGTTTTTAATAAGCTATAACAATATCAAAAAATGCTGCCATTTAGTGGCATACAAGAAGTGGCTGTTGGACTTCCATTAGTGTCCCACTGGTGCCAAGCTATTTCTAGCACCTCTGCATGACACCCTCCTGCTCTGTTTTTAATAAGCTATAATAATAGCAAAAAATGCTGCCATTTAGTGGCATACAAGAAGTGGCTGTTGGACTTCCATTAGTGCCCCACTGGTGCCAAGCTATTTCTAGCACCTCTGCATGACACCCTCCTGCTCTGTTTTTAATAAGCTATAATAACAGCAAATAATGCTGCCATTTAGTGGCATACAAGAAGTGGCTGTTGTACTCCATTAGTGTCCCACTGGTGCCAAGCTATTTCTAGCACCTCTGCATGACACCCTCCTGCTCTGTTTTTAATAAGCTATAATAATAGCAAAAAATGCTGCCATTTAGTGGCATACAAAAAGTGGCTGTTGTACTCCATTAGTGTCCCACTGGTGCCAAGCTATTTCTAGCACCTCTGCATGACACCCTCCTGCTCTGTTTTTAATAAGCTATAATAATAGCAAAAAATGCTGCCATTTAGTGGCATACAAGAAGTGGCTGTTGGACTTCCATTAGTGTCCCACTGGTGCCAAGCTATTTCTAGCACCTCTGCATGACACCCTCCTGCTCTGTTTTTAATAAGCTATAATAATAGCAAAAAATGCTGCCATTTAGTGGCATACAAGAAGTGGCTGTTGGACTTCCATTAGTGCCCCACTGGTGCCAAGCTATTTCTAGCACCTCTGCATGACACCCTCCTGCTCTGTTTTTAAAAAGCTATAATAATAGCAAAAAAATGCTGCCATTTAGTGGCATACAAGAAATGGCTGTTGTACTCCATTAGTGTCCCACTGGTGCCAAGCTATTTCTAGCACCTCTGCATGACACCCTCCTGCTCTGTTTTTAATAAGCTATAATAATAGCAAAAAATGCTGCCATTTAGTGGCATACAAAAAGTGGCTGTTGGACTTCCTTTAGTGCCCCACTGGTGCTAAGCTATTTCTAGCACCTCTGCATGACACCCTCCTGCTCTGTTTTTAATAAGCTATAATAATAGCAAAAAATGCTGCCATTTAGTGGCATACAAGAAGTGGCTGTTGGACTTCCATTAGTGCCCCACTGGTGCCAAGCTACTTCTAGCACCTCTGCATGACACCCTCCTGCTCTGTTTTTAATAAGCTATAATAATAGCAAAAAATGCTGCCATTTAGTGGCATACAAGAAGTGGCTGTTGGACTTCCATTAGTGCCCCACTGGTGCCAAGCTATTTCTAGCACCTCTGCATGACACCCTCCTGCTCTGTTTTTAATAAGCTATAATAACAGCAAATAATGCTGCCATTTAGTGGCATACAAATAGTGGCTGTTGTACTCCATTAGTGTCCCACTGCTGCCAAGCTATTTCTAGCACCTCTGCATGACACCCTCCTGCTCTGTTTTTAATAAGCTATAATAATAGCAAAAAATGCTGCCATTTAGTGGCATACAAAAAGTGGCTGTTGTACTCCATTAGTGTCCCACTGGTGCCAAGCTATTTCTAGCACCTCTGCATGACACCCTCCTGCTCTGTTTTTAATAAGCTATAATAATAGCAAAAAATGCTGCCATTTAGTGGCATACAAGAAGTGGCTGTTGGACTTCCATTAGTGCCCCACTGGTGCCAAGCTATTTCTAGCACCTCTGCATGACACCCTCCTGCTCTGTATTTAAAAAGCTATAATAATAGCAAAAAATGCTGCCATTTAGTGGCATACAAGAAATGGCTGTTGTACTCCATTAGTGTCCCACTGGTGCCAAGCTATTTCTAGCACCTCTGCATGACACCCTCCTGCTCTGTTTTTAATAAGCTATAATAATAGCAAAAAATACTGCCATTTAGTGGCATACAAGAAATGGCTGTTGGACTTCCATTAGTGCCCCACTGGTGCCAAGCTATTTCTAGCACCTCTGCATGACACCCTCCTGCTCTGTTTTTAATAAGCTATAATAATAGCAAAAAATGCTGCCATTTAGTGGCATACAAAAAGTGGCTGTTGGACTTCCATTAGTGCCCCACTGGTGCCAAGCTATTTCTAGCACCTCTGCATGACACCCTCCTGCTCTGTTTTTAATAAGCTATAATAATAGCAAAAAATGCTGCCATTTAGTGGCATACAAGAAGTGGCTGTTGGACTTCCATTAGTGCCCCACTGGTGCCAAGCTATTTCTAGCACCTCTGCATGACACCCTCCTGCTCTGTTTTTAATAAGCTATAATAATAGCAAAAAATGCTGCCATTTAGTGCCATACAAGAAGAGGCTGTTGTACACCATTAGTGTCCCACTGGTGCCAAGCTATTTCTAGCACCTCTGCATGACACCCTCCTGCTCTGTTTTTAATAAGCTATAATAATAGCAAAAAATGCTGCCATATAGTGGCATAAAAGAAGTGGCTGTTGTACTCCATTAGTGTCCCACTGGTGCCAAGCTATTTCTAGCACCTCTGCATGACACCCTCCTGCTCTGTTTTTAATAAGCTATAATATTAGCAAAAAATGCTGCCATTTAGTGGCATACAAGAAGTGGCTGTTGGACTTCCATTAGTGCCCCACTGGTGCCAAGCTATTTCTAGCACCTCTGCATGACACCCTCCTGCTCTGTTTTTAATAAGCTATAATAATAGCAAAAAATGCTGCCATTTAGTGGCATACAAGAAGTGGCTGTTGGAATTCCATTAGTGCCCCACTGGTGCCAAGCTATTTCTAGCACGTCTGCATGACACCCTCCTGCTCTGTTTTTAATAAGCTATAATAATAGTAAAAAATGCTGCCATTTAGTGGCATACAAGAAGTGGCTGTTGGACTTCCATTAGTGCCCCACTGGTGCCAAGCTATTTCTAGCACCTCTGCATGACACCCTCCTGCTCTGTTTTTAATAAGCTATAATAATAGCAAAAAATGCTGCCATTTAGTGCCATACAAGAAGTGGCTGTTGTACTCCATTAGTGTCCCACTGGTGCCAAGCTATTTCTAGCACCTCTGCATGACACCCTCCTGCTCTGTTTTTAATAAGCTATAATAATAGCAAAAAATGCTGCCATTTAGTGGCATACAAGAAGTGGCTGTTGGACTTCCATTAGTGCCCCACTGGTGCCAAGCTATTTCTAGCACCTCTGCATGACACCCTCCTGCTCTGTATTTAAAAAGCTATAATAATAGCAAAAAAATGCATCCATTTAGTGGCATACAAGAAATGGCTGGTGTACTCCATTAGTGTCCCACTGGTGCCAAGCTATTTCTAGCACCTCTGCATGGCACCCTCCTGCTCTGTTTTTAATAAGCTATAATAATAGCAAAAAATGCTGCCATTTAGTGGCATACAAGAAGTGGCTGTTGGACTTCCATTAGTGCCCCACTGGTGCCAAGCTATTTCTAGCACCTCTGCATGACACCCTCCTGCTCTGTTTTTAAAAAGCTATAATAATAGCAAAAAATGCTGCCATTTAGTGGCATACAAGAAATGGCTGTTGTACTCCATTAGTGTCCCACTGGTGCCAAGCTATTTCTAGCACCTCTGCATGGCACCCTCCTGCTCTGTTTTTAATAAGCTATAATAATAGCAAAAAATGCTGCCATTTAGTGGCATACAGGAAGTGGCTGTTGGACTTCCATTAGTGCCCCACTGGTGCCAAGCTATTTCTAGCACCTCTGCATGACACCCTCCTGCTCTGTTTTTAATAAGCTATAATAATAGCAAAAAATACTGCCATTTAGTGGCATACAAGAAATGGCTGTTGGACTTCCATTAGTGCCCCACTGGTGCCAAGCTATTTCTAGCACCTCTGCATGACACCCTCCTGCTCTGTTTTTAATAAGCTATAATAATAGCAAAAAATGCTGCCATTTAGTGGCATACAAAAAGTGGCTGTTGGACTTCCATTAGTGCCCCACTGGTGCCAAGCTATTTCTAGCACCTCTGCATGACACCCTCCTGCTCTGTTTTTAATAAGCTATAATAATAGCAAAAAATGCTGCCATTTAGTGGCATACAAGAAGTGGCTGTTGGACTTCCATTAGTGCCCCACTGGTGCCAAGCTATTTCTAGCACCTCTGCATGACACCCTCCTGCTCTGTTTTTAATAAGCTATAATAATAGCAAAAAATACTGCCATTTAGTGGCATACAAGAAATGGCTGTTGGACTTCCATTAGTGCCCCACTGGTGCCAAGCTATTTCTAGCACCTCTGCATGACACCCTCCTGCTCTGTTTTTAATAAGCTATAATAATAGCAAAAAATGCTGCCATTTAGTGGCATACAAAAAGTGGCTGTTGGACTTCCATTAGTGCCCCACTGGTGCCAAGCTATTTCTAGCACCTCTGCATGACACCCTCCTGCTCTGTTTTTAATAAGCTATAATAATAGCAAAAAATGCTGCCATTTAGTGGCATGCAAGAAGTGGCTGTTGGACTTCCATTAGTGCCCCACTGGTGCCAAGCTATTTCTAGCACCTCTGCATGACACCCTCCTGCTCTGTTTTTAATAAGCTATAATAATAGCAAAAAATGCTGCCATTTAGTGCCATACAAGAAGAGGCTGTTGTACACCATTAGTGTCCCACTGGTGCCAAGCTATTTCTAGCACCTCTGCATGACACCCTCCTGCTCTGTTTTTAATAAGCTATAATAATAGCAAAAAATGCTGCCATATAGTGGCATAAAAGAAGTGGCTGTTGTACTCCATTAGTGTCCCACTGGTGCCAAGCTATTTCTAGCACCTCTGCATGACACCCTCCTGCTCTGTTTTTAATAAGCTATAATATTAGCAAAAAATGCTGCCATTTAGTGGCATACAAGAAGTGGCTGTTGGACTTCCATTAGTGCCCCACTGGTGCCAAGCTATTTCTAGCACCTCTGCATGACACCCTCCTGCTCTGTTTTTAATAAGCTATAATAATAGCAAAAAATGCTGCCATTTAGTGGCATACAAGAAGTGGCTGTTGGAATTCCATTAGTGCCCCACTGGTGCCAAGCTTTTTCTAGCACGTCTGCATGACACCCTCCTGCTCTGTTTTTAATAAGCTATAATAATAGTAAAAAATGCTGCCATTTAGTGGCATACAAGAAGTGGCTGTTGGACTTCCATTAGTGCCCCACTGGTGCCAAGCTATTTCTAGCACCTCTGCATGACACCCTCCTGCTCTGTTTTTAATAAGCTATAATAATAGCAAAAAATGCTGCCATTTAGTGCCATACAAGAAGTGGCTGTTGTACTCCATTAGTGTCCCACTGGTGCCAAGCTATTTCTAGCACCTCTGCATGACACCCTCCTGCTCTGTTTTTAATAAGCTATAATAATAGCAAAAAATGCTGCCATTTAGTGGCATACAAGAAGTGGCTGTTGGACTTCCATTAGTGCCCCACTGGTGCCAAGCTATTTCTAGCACCTCTGCATGACACCCTCCTGCTCTGTATTTAAAAAGCTATAATAATAGCAAAAAAATGCATCCATTTAGTGGCATACAAGAAATGGCTGGTGTACTCCATTAGTGTCCCACTGGTGCCAAGCTATTTCTAGCACCTCTGCATGGCACCCTCCTGCTCTGTTTTTAATAAGCTATAATAATAGCAAAAAATGCTGCCATTTAGTGGCATACAAGAAGTGGCTGTTGGACTTCCATTAGTGCCCCACTGGTGCCAAGCTATTTCTAGCACCTCTGCATGACACCCTCCTGCTCTGTTTTTAAAAAGCTATAATAATAGCAAAAAATGCTGCCATTTAGTGGCATACAAGAAATGGCTGTTGTACTCCATTAGTGTCCCACTGGTGCCAAGCTATTTCTAGCACCTCTGCATGGCACCCTCCTGCTCTGTTTTTAATAAGCTATAATAATAGCAAAAAATGCTGCCATTTAGTGGCATACAGGAAGTGGCTGTTGGACTTCCATTAGTGCCCCACTGGTGCCAAGCTATTTCTAGCACCTCTGCATGACACCCTCCTGCTCTGTTTTTAATAAGCTATAATAATAGCAAAAAATACTGCCATTTAGTGGCATACAAGAAATGGCTGTTGGACTTCCATTAGTGCCCCACTGGTGCCAAGCTATTTCTAGCACCTCTGCATGACACCCTCCTGCTCTGTTTTTAATAAGCTATAATAATAGCAAAAAATGCTGCCATTTAGTGGCATACAAAAAGTGGCTGTTGGACTTCCATTAGTGCCCCACTGGTGCCAAGCTATTTCTAGCACCTCTGCATGACACCCTCCTGCTCTGTTTTTAATAAGCTATAATAATAGCAAAAAATGCTGCCATTTAGTGGCATACAAGAAGTGGCTGTTGGACTTCCATTAGTGCCCCACTGGTGCCAAGCTATTTCTAGCACCTCTGCATGACACCCTCCTGCTCTGTTTTTAATAAGCTATAACAATATCAAAAAATGCTGCCATTTAGTGGCATACAAGAAGTGGCTGTTGGACTTCCATTAGTGTCCCACTGGTGCCAAGCTATTTCTAGCACCTCTGCATGACACCCTCCTGCTCTGTTTTTAATAAGCTATAATAATAGCAAAAAATGCTGCCATTTAGTGGCATACAAGAAGTGGCTGTTGGACTTCCATTAGTGCCCCACTGGTGCCAAGCTATTTCTAGCACCACTGCATGACACCCTCCTGCTCTGTTTTTAATAAGCTATAATAACAGCAAATAATGCTGCCATTTAGTGGCATACAAGAAGTGGCTGTTGTACTCCATTAGTGTCCCACTGGTGCCAAGCTATTTCTAGCACCTCTGCATGACACCCTCCTGCTCTGTTTTTAATAAGCTATAATAATAGCAAAAAATGCTGCCATTTAGTGGCATACAAAAAGTGGCTGTTGTTCTCCATTAGTGTCCCACTGGTGCCAAGCTATTTCTAGCACCTCTGCATGACACCCTCCTGCTCTGTTTTTAATAAGCTATAATAATAGCAAAAAATGCTGCCATTTAGTGGCATACAAGAAGTGGCTGTTGGACTTCCATTAGTGTCCCACTGGTGCCAAGCTATTTCTAGCACCTCTGCATGACACCCTCCTGCTCTGTTTTTAATAAGCTATAATAATAGCAAAAAATGCTGCCATTTAGTGGCATACAAGAAGTGGCTGTTGGACTTCCATTAGTGCCCCACTGGTGCCAAGCTATTTCTAGCACCTCTGCATGACACCCTCCTGCTCTGTTTTTAAAAAGCTATAATAATAGCAAAAAAATGCTGCCATTTAGTGGCATACAAGAAATGGCTGTTGTACTCCATTAGTGTCCCACTGGTGCCAAGCTATTTCTAGCACCTCTGCATGGCACCCTCCTGCTCTGTTTTTAATAAGCTATAATAATAGCAAAAAATGCTGCCATTTAGTGGCATACAGGAAGTGGCTGTTGGACTTCCATTAGTGCCCCACTGGTGCCAAGCTATTTCTAGCACCTCTGCATGACACACTCCTGCTCTGTTTTTAATAAGCTATAATAATAGCAAAAAATGCTGCCATTTAGTGGCATACAAGAAGTGGCTTTTGTACTCCATTAGTGTTCCACTGGTGCCAAGCTATTTCTAGCACCTCTGCATGACACCCTCCTGCTCTGTTTTTAATAAGCTATAATAATAGCAAAAAATGCTGCCATTTAGTGGCATACAAAAAGTGGCTGTTGGACTTCCATTAGTGCCCCACTGGTGCTAAGCTATTTCTAGCACCTCTGCATGACACCCTCCTGCTCTGTTTTTAATAAGCTATAATAATAGCAAAAATGCTGCCATTTAGTGGCATACAAGAAGTGGCTGTTGGACTTCCATTAGTGCCCCACTGGTGCCAAGCTACTTCTAGCACCTCTGCATGACACCCTCCTGCTCTGTTTTTAATAAGCTATAATAATAGCAAAAAATGCTGCCATTTAGTGGCATACAAGAAGTGGCTGTTGGACTTCCATTAGTGCCCCACTGGTGCCAAGCTATTTCTAGCACCTCTGCATGACACCCTCCTGCTCTGTTTTTAATAAGCTATAATAACAGCAAATAATGCTGCCATTTAGTGGCATACAAATAGTGGCTGTTGTACTCCATTAGTGTCCCACTGCTGCCAAGCTATTTCTAGCACCTCTGCATGACACCCTCCTGCTCTGTATTTAAAAAGCTATAATAATAGCAAAAAAATGCATCCATTTAGTGGCATACAAGAAATGGCTGGTGTACTCCATTAGTGTCCCACTGGTGCCAAGCTATTTCTAGCACCTCTGCATGGCACCCTCCTGCTCTGTTTTTAATAAGCTATAATAATAGCAAAAAATGCTGCCATTTAGTGGCATACAAGAAGTGGCTGTTGGACTTCCATTAGTGCCCCACTGGTGCCAAGCTATTTCTAGCACCTCTGCATGACACCCTCCTGCTCTGTTTTTAAAAAGCTATAATAATAGCAAAAAATGCTGCCATTTAGTGGCATACAAGAAATGGCTGTTGTACTTCATTAGTGTCCCACTGGTGCCAAGCTATTTCTAGCACTCTGCATGACACCCTCCTGCTCTGTTTTTAATAAGCTATAATAATAGCAAAAAATGCTGCCATTTAGTGGCATACAAGAAGTGGCTGTTGGACTTCCATTAGTGCCCCACTGGTGCCAAGCTACTTCTAGCACCTCTGCATGACACCCTCCTGCTCTGTTTTTAATAAGCTATAATAATAGCAAAAAATGCTGCCATTTAGTGGCATACAAGAAGTGGCTGTTGGACTTCCATTAGTGCCCCACTGGTGCCAAGCTATTTCTAGCACCTCTGCATGACACCCTCCTGCTCTGTTTTTAATAAGCTATAATAACAGCAAATAATGCTGCCATTTAGTGGCATACAAATAGTGGCTGTTGTACTCCATTAGTGTCCCACTGCTGCCAAGCTATTTCTAGCACCTCTGCATGACACCCTCCTGCTCTGTTTTTAATAAGCTATAATAATAGCAAAAAATGCTGCCATTTAGTGGCATACAAAAAGTGGCTGTTGTACTCCATTAGTGTCCCACTGGTGCCAAGCTATTTCTAGCACCTCTGCATGACACCCTCCTGCTCTGTTTTTAATAAGCTATAATAATAGCAAAAAATGCTGCCATTTAGTGGCATACAAGAAGTGGCTGTTGGACTTCCATTAGTGCCCCACTGGTGCCAAGCTATTTCTAGCACCTCTGCATGACACCCTCCTGCTCTGTATTTAAAAAGCTATAATAATAGCAAAAAAATGCATCCATTTAGTGGCATACAAGAAATGGCTGGTGTACTCCATTAGTGTCCCACTGGTGCCAAGCTATTTCTAGCACCTCTGCATGGCACCCTCCTGCTCTGTTTTTAATAAGCTATAATAATAGCAAAAAATGCTGCCATTTAGTGGCATACAAGAAGTGGCTGTTGGACTTCCATTAGTGCCCCACTGGTGCCAAGCTATTTCTAGCACCTCTGCATGACACCCTCCTGCTCTGTTTTTAAAAAGCTATAATAATAGCAAAAAATGCTGCCATTTAGTGGCATACAAGAAATGGCTGTTGTACTCCATTAGTGTCCCACTGGTGCCAAGCTATTTCTAGCACCTCTGCATGGCACCCTCCTGCTCTGTTTTTAATAAGCTATAATAATAGCAAAAAATGCTGCCATTTAGTGGCATACAGGAAGTGGCTGTTGGACTTCCATTAGTGCCCCACTGGTGCCAAGCTATTTCTAGCACCTCTGCATGACACCCTCCTGCTCTGTTTTTAATAAGCTATAATAATAGCAAAAAATACTGCCATTTAGTGGCATACAAGAAATGGCTGTTGGACTTCCATTAGTGCCCCACTGGTGCCAAGCTATTTCTAGCACCTCTGCATGACACCCTCCTGCTCTGTTTTTAATAAGCTATAATAATAGCAAAAAATGCTGCCATTTAGTGGCATACAAAAAGTGGCTGTTGGACTTCCATTAGTGCCCCACTGGTGCCAAGCTATTTCTAGCACCTCTGCATGACACCCTCCTGCTCTGTTTTTAATAAGCTATAATAATAGCAAAAAATGCTGCCATTTAGTGGCATACAAGAAGTGGCTGTTGGACTTCCATTAGTGCCCCACTGGTGCCAAGCTATTTCTAGCACCTCTGCATGACACCCTCCTGCTCTGTTTTTAATAAGCTATAATAATAGCAAAAAATGCTGCCATTTAGTGCCATACAAGAAGAGGCTGTTGTACTCCATTAGTGTCCCACTGGTGCCAAGCTATTTCTAGCACCTCTGCATGACACCCTCCTGCTCTGTTTTTAATAAGCTATAATAATAGCAAAAAATGCTGCCATATAGTGGCATAAAAGAAGTGGCTGTTGTACTCCATTAGTGTCCCACTGGTGCCAAGCTATTTCTAGCACCTCTGCATGACACCCTCCTGCTCTGTTTTTAATAAGCTATAATAATAGCAAAAAATGCTGCCATTTAGTGGCATACAAGAAGTGGCTGTTGGAATTCCATTAGTGCCCCACTGGTGCCAAGCTATTTCTAGCACCTCTGCATGACACCCTCCTGCTCTGTTTTTAATAAGCTATAATAATAGTAAAAAATGCTGCCATTTAGTGGCATACAAGAAGTGGCTGTTGGACTTCCATTAGTGCCCCACTGGTGCCAAGCTATTTCTAGCACCTCTGCATGACACCCTCCTGCTCTGTTTTTAATAAGCTATAATAATAGCAAAAAATGCTGCCATTTAGTGCCATACAAGAAGTGGCTGTTGTACTCCATTAGTGTCCCACTGGTGCCAAGCTATTTCTAGCACCTCTGCATGACACCCTCCTGCTCTGTTTTTAATAAGCTATAATAATAGCAAAAAATGCTGCCATTTAGTGGCATACAAGAAGTGGCTGTTGGACTTCCATTAGTGCCCCACTGGTGCCAAGCTATTTCTAGCACCTCTGCATGACACCCTCCTGCTCTGTATTTAAAAAGCTATAATAATAGCAAAAAAATGCATCCATTTAGTGGCATACAAGAAATGGCTGGTGTACTCCATTAGTGTCCCACTGGTGCCAAGCTATTTCTAGCACCTCTGCATGGCACCCTCCTGCTCTGTTTTTAATAAGCTATAATAATAGCAAAAAATGCTGCCATTTAGTGGCATACAAGAAGTGGCTGTTGGACTTCCATTAGTGCCCCACTGGTGCCAAGCTATTTCTAGCACCTCTGCATGACACCCTCCTGCTCTGTTTTTAAAAAGCTATAATAATAGCAAAAAATGCTGCCATTTAGTGGCATACAAGAAATGGCTGTTGTACTCCATTAGTGTCCCACTGGTGCCAAGCTATTTCTAGCACCTCTGCATGGCACCCTCCTGCTCTGTTTTTAATAAGCTATAATAATAGCAAAAAATGCTGCCATTTAGTGGCATACAGGAAGTGGCTGTTGGACTTCCATTAGTGCCCCACTGGTGCCAAGCTATTTCTAGCACCTCTGCATGACACCCTCCTGCTCTGTTTTTAATGAGCTATAATAATAGCAAAAAATACTGCCATTTAGTGGCATACAAGAAATGGCTGTTGGACTTCCATTAGTGCCCCACTGGTGCCAAGCTATTTCTAGCACCTCTGCATGACACCCTCCTGCTCTGTTTTTAATAAGCTATAATAATAGCAAAAAATGCTGCCATTTAGTGGCATACAAAAAGTGGCTGTTGGACTTCCATTAGTGCCCCACTGGTGCCAAGCTATTTCTAGCACCTCTGCATGACACCCTCCTGCTCTGTTTTTAATAAGCTATAATAATAGCAAAAAATGCTGCCATTTAGTGGCATACAAGAAGTGGCTGTTGGACTTCCATTAGTGCCCCACTGGTGCCAAGCTATTTCTAGCACCTCTGCATGACACCCTCCTGCTCTGTTTTTAATAAGCTATAATAATAGCAAAAAATGCTGCCATTTAGTGGCATACAAGTAGTGGCTGTTGGACTTCCATTAGTGCCCCACTGGTGCCAAGCTATTTCTAGCACCTCTGCATGACACTTTCCTGCTCTGTTTTTAATAAGCTATAATAATAGCAAAAAATTCTGCCATTTAGTGGCATACAAGAAGTGGCTGTTGGACTTCTATTAGTGTCCCACTGGTGCCAAGCTATTTCTAGCACCTCTGCATGACACCCTCCTGCTCTGTTTTTAATAAGCTATAATAATAGCAAAAAATTCTGCCATTTAGTGGCATACAAGAAGTGGCTGTTGGACTTCCATTAGTGCCCCACTGGTGCCAAGCTATTTCTAGCACCTCTGCATGACACCCTCCTGCTCTGTTTTTAATAAGCTATAATAATAGCAAAAAATGCTGCCATTTAGTGCCATACAAGAAGAGGCTGTTGTACACCATTAGTGTCCCACTGGTGCCAAGCTATTTCTAGCACCTCTGCATGACACCCTCCTGCTCTGTTTTTAATAAGCTATAATAATAGCAAAAAATGCTGCCATATAGTGGCATAAAAGAAGTGGCTGTTGTACTCCATTAGTGTCCCACTGGTGCCAAGCTATTTCTAGCACCTCTGCATGACACCCTCCTGCTCTGTTTTTAATAAGCTATAATAATAGCAAAAAATGCTGCCATTTAGTGGCATACAAGAAGTGGCTGTTGGACTTCCATTAGTGCCCCACTGGTGCCAAGCTATTTCTAGCACCTCTGCATGACACCCTCCTGCTCTGTTTTTAATAAGCTATAATAATAGCAAAAAATGCTGCCATTTAGTGGCATACAAGAAGTGGCTGTTGGAATTCCATTAGTGCCCCACTGGTGCCAAGCTATTTCTAGCACCTCTGCATGACACCCTCCTGCTCTGTTTTTAATAAGCTATAATAATAGTAAAAAATGCTGCCATTTAGTGGCATACAAGAAGTGGCTGTTGGACTTCCATTAGTGCCCCACTGGTGCCAAGCTATTTCTAGCACCTCTGCATGACACCCTCCTGCTCTGTTTTTAAAAAGCTATAATAATAGCAAAAAATGCTGCCATTTAGTGCCATACAAGAAGTGGCTGTTGTACTCCATTAGTGTCCCACTGGTGCCAAGCTATTTCTAGCACCTCTGCATGACACCCTCCTGCTCTGTTTTTAATTAGCTATAATAATAGCAAAAAATGCTGCCATTTAGTGCCATACAAGAAGTGGCTGTTGTACTCCATTAGTGTCCCACTGGTGCCAAGCTATTTCTAGCACCTCTGCATGACACCCTCCTGCTCTGTTTTTAATAAGCTATAATAATAGCAAAAAATGCTGCCATTTAGTGGCATACAAGAAGTGGCTGTTGGAATTCCATTAGTGCCCCACTGGTGCCAAGCTATTTCTAGCACCTCTGCATGACACCCTCCTGCTCTGTTTTTAATAAGCTATAATAATAGTAAAAAATGCTGCCATTTAGTGGCATACAAGAAGTGGCTGTTGGACTTCCATTAGTGCCCCACTGGTGCCAAGCTATTTCTAGCACCTCTGCATGACACCCTCCTGCTCTGTTTTTAATAAGCTATAATAATAGCAAAAAATGCTGCCATTTAGTGCCATTCAAGAAGTGGCTGTTGTACTCCATTAGTGTCCCACTGGTGCCAAGCTATTTCTAGCACCTCTGCATGACAGCCTCCTGCTCTGTTTTTAATAAGCTATAATAATAGCAAAAAATGCTGCCATTTAGTGGCATACAAGAAGTGGCTGTTGGACTTCCATTAGTGCCCCACTGGTGCCAAGCTATTTCTAGCACCTCTGCATGACACCCTCCTGCTCTGTATTTAAAAAGCTATAATAATAGCAAAAAAATGCATCCATTTAGTGGCATACAAGAAATGGCTGGTGTACTCCATTAGTGTCCCACTGGTGCCAAGCTATTTCTAGCACCTCTGCATGGCACCCTCCTGCTCTGTTTTTAATAAGCTATAATAATAGCAAAAAATGCTGCCATTTAGTGGCATACAAGAAGTGGCTGTTGGACTTCCATTAGTGCCCCACTGGTGCCAAGCTATTTCTAGCACCTCTGCATGACACCCTCCTGCTCTGTTTTTAAAAAGCTATAATAATAGCAAAAAATGCTGCCATTTAGTGGCATACAAGAAATGGCTGTTGTACTCCATTAGTGTCCCACTGGTGCCAAGCTATTTCTAGCACCTCTGCATGGCACCCTCCTGCTCTGTTTTTAATAAGCTATAATAATAGCAAAAAATGCTGCCATTTAGTGGCATACAGGAAGTGGCTGTTGGACTTCCATTAGTGCCCCACTGGTGCCAAGCTATTTCTAGCACCTCTGCATGACACCCTCCTGCTCTGTTTTTAATAAGCTATAATAATAGCAAAAAATACTGCCATTTAGTGGCATACAAGAAATGGCTGTTGGACTTCCATTAGTGCCCCACTGGTGCCAAGCTATTTCTAGCACCTCTGCATGACACCCTCCTGCTCTGTTTTTAATAAGCTATAATAATAGCAAAAAATGCTGCCATTTAGTGGCATACAAAAAGTGGCTGTTGGACTTCCATTAGTGCCCCACTGGTGCCAAGCTATTTCTAGCACCTCTGCATGACACCCTCCTGCTCTGTTTTTAATAAGCTATAATAATAGCAAAAAATGCTGCCATTTAGTGGCATACAAGAAGTGGCTGTTGGACTTCCATTAGTGCCCCACTGGTGCCAAGCTATTTCTAGCACCTCTGCATGACACCCTCCTGCTCTGTTTTTAATAAGCTATAATAATAGCAAAAAATGCTGCCATTTAGTGGCATACAAGAAGTGGCTGTTGGACTTCCATTAGTGCCCCACTGGTGCCAAGCTATTTCTAGCACCACTGCATGACACCCTCCTGCTCTGTTTTTAATAAGCTATAATAACAGCAAATAATGCTGCCATTTAGTGGCATACAAGAAGTGGCTGTTGTACTCCATTAGTGTCCCACTGGTGCCAAGCTATTTCTAGCACCTCTGCATGACACCCTCCTGCTCTGTTTTTAATAAGCTATAATAATAGCAAAAAATGCTGCCATTTAGTGGCATACAAATAGTGGCTGTTGTACTCCATTAGTGTCCCACTGCTGCCAAGCTATTTCTAGCACCTCTGCATGACACCCTCCTGCTCTGTTTTTAATAAGCTATAATAATAGCAAAAAATGCTGCCATTTAGTGGCATACAAAAAGTGGCTGTTGTACTCCATTAGTGTCCCACTGGTGCCAAGCTATTTCTAGCACCTCTGCATGACACCCTCCTGCTCTGTTTTTAATAAGCTATAATAATAGCAAAAAATGCTGCCATTTAGTGGCATACAAGAAGTGGCTGTTGGACTTCCATTAGTGCCCCACTGGTGCCAAGCTATTTCTAGCACCTCTGCATGACACCCTCCTGCTCTGTATTTAAAAAGCTATAATAATAGCAAAAAAATGCATCCATTTAGTGGCATACAAGAAATGGCTGGTGTACTCCATTAGTGTCCCACTGGTGCCAAGCTATTTCTAGCACCTCTGCATGGCACCCTCCTGCTCTGTTTTTAATAAGCTATAATAATAGCAAAAAATGCTGCCATTTAGTGGCATACAAGAAGTGGCTGTTGGACTTCCATTAGTGCCCCACTGGTGCCAAGCTATTTCTAGCACCTCTGCATGACACCCTCCTGCTCTGTTTTTAAAAAGCTATAATAATAGCAAAAAATGCTGCCATTTAGTGGCATACAAGAAATGGCTGTTGTACTCCATTAGTGTCCCACTGGTGCCAAGCTATTTCTAGCACCTCTGCATGGCACCCTCCTGCTCTGTTTTTAATAAGCTATAATAATAGCAAAAAATGCTGCCATTTAGTGGCATACAGGAAGTGGCTGTTGGACTTCCATTAGTGCCCCACTGGTGCCAAGCTATTTCTAGCACCTCTGCATGACACCCTCCTGCTCTGTTTTTAATAAGCTATAATAATAGCAAAAAATACTGCCATTTAGTGGCATACAAGAAATGGCTGTTGGACTTCCATTAGTGCCCCACTGGTGCCAAGCTATTTCTAGCATCTCTGCATGACACCCTCCTGCTCTGTTTTTAATAAGCTATAATAATAGCAAAAAATGCTGCCATTTAGTGGCATACAAAAAGTGGCTGTTGGACTTCCATTAGTGCCCCACTGGTGCCAAGCTATTTCTAGCACCTCTGCATGACACCCTCCTGCTCTGTTTTTAATAAGCTATAATAATAGCAAAAAATGCTGCCATTTAGTGGCATACAAGAAGTGGCTGTTGGACTTCCATTAGTGCCCCACTGGTGCCAAGCTATTTCTAGCACCTCTGCATGACACCCTCCTGCTCTGTATTTAAAAAGCTATAATAATAGCAAAAAAATGCATCCATTTAGTGGCATACAAGAAATGGCTGGTGTACTCCATTAGTGTCCCACTGGTGCCAAGCTATTTCTAGCACCTCTGCATGGCACCCTCCTGCTCTGTTTTTAATAAGCTATAATAATAGCAAAAAATGCTGCCATTTAGTGGCATACAAGAAGTGGCTGTTGGACTTCCATTAGTGCCCCACTGGTGCCAAGCTATTTCTAGCACCTCTGCATGACACCCTCCTGCTCTGTTTTTAAAAAGCTATAATAATAGCAAAAAATGCTGCCATTTAGTGGCATACAAGAAATGGCTGTTGTACTCCATTAGTGTCCCACTGGTGCCAAGCTATTTCTAGCACCTCTGCATGGCACCCTCCTGCTCTGTTTTTAATAAGCTATAATAATAGCAAAAAATGCTGCCATTTAGTGGCATACAGGAAGTGGCTGTTGGACTTCCATTAGTGCCCCACTGGTGCCAAGCTATTTCTAGCACCTCTGCATGACACCCTCCTGCTCTGTTTTTAATAAGCTATAATAATAGCAAAAAATACTGCCATTTAGTGGCATACAAGAAATGGCTGTTGGACTTCCATTAGTGCCCCACTGGTGCCAAGCTATTTCTAGCATCTCTGCATGACACCCTCCTGCTCTGTTTTTAATAAGCTATAATAATAGCAAAAAATGCTGCCATTTAGTGGCATACAAAAAGTGGCTGTTGGACTTCCATTAGTGCCCCACTGGTGCCAAGCTATTTCTAGCACCTCTGCATGACACCCTCCTGCTCTGTTTTTAATAAGCTATAATAATAGCAAAAAATGCTGCCATTTAGTGGCATACAAGAAGTGGCTGTTGGACTTCCATTAGTGCCCCACTGGTGCCAAGCTATTTCTAGCACCTCTGCATGACACCCTCCTGCTCTGTTTTTAATAAGCTATAATAATAGCAAAAAATGCTGCCATTTAGTGCCATACAAGAAGAGGCTGTTGTACACCATTAGTGTCCCACTGGTGCCAAGCTATTTCTAGCACCTCTGCATGACACCCTCCTGCTCTGTTTTTAATAAGCTATAATAATAGCAAAAAATGCTGCCATATAGTGGCATAAAAGAAGTGGCTGTTGTACTCCATTAGTGTCCCACTGGTGCCAAGCTATTTCTAGCACCTCTGCATGACACCCTCCTGCTCTGTTTTTAATAAGCTATAATATTAGCAAAAAATGCTGCCATTTAGTGGCATACAAGAAGTGGCTGTTGGACTTCCATTAGTGCCCCACTGGTGCCAAGCTATTTCTAGCACCTCTGCATGACACCCTCCTGCTCTGTTTTTAATAAGCTATAATAATAGCAAAAAATGCTGCCATTTAGTGGCATACAAGAAGTGGCTGTTGGAATTCCATTAGTGCCCCACTGGTGCCAAGCTATTTCTAGCACCTCTGCATGACACCCTCCTGCTCTGTTTTTAATAAGCTATAATAATAGTAAAAAATGCTGCCATTTAGTGGCATACAAGAAGTGGCTGTTGGACTTCCATTAGTGCCCCACTGGTGCCAAGCTATTTCTAGCACCTCTGCATGACACCCTCCTGCTCTGTTTTTAATAAGCTATAATAATAGCAAAAAATGCTGCCATTTAGTGCCATACAAGAAGTGGCTGTTGTACTCCATTAGTGTCCCACTGGTGCCAAGCTATTTCTAGCACCTCTGCATGACACCCTCCTGCTCTGTTTTTAATAAGCTATAATAATAGCAAAAAATGCTGCCATTTAGTGGCATACAAGAAGTGGCTGTTGGACTTCCATTAGTGCCCCACTGGTGCCAAGCTATTTCTAGCACCTCTGCATGACACCCTCCTGCTCTGTATTTAAAAAGCTATAATAATAGCAAAAAAATGCATCCATTTAGTGGCATACAAGAAATGGCTGGTGTACTCCATTAGTGTCCCACTGGTGCCAAGCTATTTCTAGCACCTCTGCATGGCACCCTCCTGCTCTGTTTTTAATAAGCTATAATAATAGCAAAAAATGCTGCCATTTAGTGGCATACAAGAAGTGGCTGTTGGACTTCCATTAGTGCCCCACTGGTGCCAAGCTATTTCTAGCACCTCTGCATGACACCCTCCTGCTCTGTTTTTAAAAAGCTATAATAATAGCAAAAAATGCTGCCATTTAGTGGCATACAAGAAATGGCTGTTGTACTCCATTAGTGTCCCACTGGTGCCAAGCTATTTCTAGCACCTCTGCATGGCACCCTCCTGCTCTGTTTTTAATAAGCTATAATAATAGCAAAAAATGCTGCCATTTAATGGCATACAGGAAGTGGCTGTTGGACTTCCATTAGTGCCCCACTGGTGCCAAGCTATTTCTAGCACCTTTGCATGACACCCTCCTGCTCTGTTTTTAATAAGCTATAATAATAGCAAAAAATACTGCCATTTAGTGGCATACAAGAAATGGCTGTTGGACTTCCATTAGTGCCCCACTGGTGCCAAGCTATTTCTAGCACCTCTGCATGACACCCTCCTGCTCTGTTTTTAATAAGCTATAATAATAGCAAAAAATGCTGCCATTTAGTGGCATACAAAAAGTGGCTGTTGGACTTCCATTAGTGCCCCACTGGTGCCAAGCTATTTCTAGCACCTCTGCATGACACCCTCCTGCTCTGTTTTTAATAAGCTATAATAATAGCAAAAAATGCTGCCATTTAGTGGCATACAAGAAGTGGCTGTTGGACTTCCATTAGTGCCCCACTGGTGCCAAGCTATTTCTAGCACCTCTGCATGACACCCTCCTGCTCTGTTTTTAATAAGCTATAATAATAGCAAAAAATGCTGCCATTTAGTGGCATACAAGAAGTGGCTGTTGGACTTCCATTAGTGCCCCACTGGTGCCAAGCTATTTCTAGCACCTCTGCATGACACTTTCCTGCTCTGTTTTTAATAAGCTATAATAATAGCAAAAAATGCTGCCATATAGTGGCATAAAAGAAGTGGCTGTTGTACTCCATTAGTGTCCCACTGGTGCCAAGCTATTTCTAGCACCTCTGCATGACACCCTCCTGCTCTGTTTTTAATAAGCTATAATATTAGCAAAAAATGCTGCCATTTAGTGGCATACAAGAAGTGGCTGTTGGACTTCCATTAGTGCCCCACTGGTGCCAAGCTATTTCTAGCACCTCTGCATGACACCCTCCTGCTCTGTTTTTAATAAGCTATAATAATAGCAAAAAATGCTGCCATTTAGTGGCATACAAGAAGTGGCTGTTGGACTTCCATTAGTGCCCCACTGGTGCCAAGCTATTTCTAGCACCTCTGCATGACACCCTCCTGCTCTGTTTTTAATAAGCTATAATAATAGCAAAAAATGCTGCCATTTAGTGCCATACAAGAAGTGGCTGTTGTACTCCATTAGTGTCCCACTGGTGCTAAGCTATTTCTAGCACCTCTGCATGACACCCTCCTGCTCTGTTTTTAATAAGCTATAATAATAGCAAAAAATGCTGCCATTTAGTGGCATACAAGAAGTGGCTGTTGGACTTCCATTAGTGCCCCACTGGTGCCAAGCTATTTCTAGCACCTCTGCATGACACCCTCCTGCTCTGTATTTAAAAAGCTATAATAATAGCAAAAAAATGCATCCATTTAGTGGCATACAAGAAATGGCTGGTGTACTCCATTAGTGTCCCACTGGTGCCAAGCTATTTCTAGCACCTCTGCATGGCACCCTCCTGCTCTGTTTTTAATAAGCTATAATAATAGCAAAAAATGCTGCCATTTAGTGGCATACAAGAAGTGGCTGTTGGACTTCCATTAGTGCCCCACTGGTGCCAAGCTATTTCTAGCACCTCTGCATGACACCCTCCTGCTCTGTTTTTAAAAAGCTATAATAATAGCAAAAAATGCTGCCATTTAGTGGCATACAAGAAATGGCTGTTGTACTCCATTAGTGTCCCACTGGTGCCAAGCTATTTCTAGCACCTCTGCATGGCACCCTCCTGCTCTGTTTTTAATAAGCTATAATAATAGCAAAAAATGCTGCCATTTAGTGGCATACAGGAAGTGGCTGTTGGACTTCCATTAGTGCCCCACTGGTGCCAAGCTATTTCTAGCACCTTTGCATGACACCCTCCTGCTCTGTTTTTAATAAGCTATAATAATAGCAAAAAATACTGCCATTTAGTGGCATACAAGAAATGGCTGTTGGACTTCCATTAGTGCCCCACTGGTGCCAAGCTATTTCTAGCACCTCTGCATGACACCCTCCTGCTCTGTTTTTAATAAGCTATAATAATAGCAAAAAATGCTGCCATTTAGTGGCATACAAAAAGTGGCTGTTGGACTTCCATTAGTGCCCCACTGGTGCCAAGCTATTTCTAGCACCTCTGCATGACACCCTCCTGCTCTGTTTTTAATAAGCTATAATAATAGCAAAAAATGCTGCCATTTAGTGGCATACAAGAAGTGGCTGTTGGACTTCCATTAGTGCCCCACTGGTGCCAAGCTATTTCTAGCACCTCTGCATGACACCCTCCTGCTCTGTTTTTAATAAGCTATAATAATAGCAAAAAATGCTGCCATTTAGTGGCATACAAGAAGTGGCTGTTGGACTTCCATTAGTGCCCCACTGGTGCCAAGCTATTTCTAGCACCTCTGCATGACACTTTCCTGCTCTGTTTTTAATAAGCTATAATAATAGCAAAAAATTCTGCCATTTAGTGGCATACAAGAAGTGGCTGTTGGACTTCTATTAGTGTCCCACTGGTGCCAAGCTATTTCTAGCACCTCTGCATGACACCCTCCTGCTCTGTTTTTAATAAGCTATAATAATAGCAAAAAATTCTGCCATTTAGTGGCATACAAGAAGTGGCTGTTGGACTTCCATTAGTGCCCCACTGGTGCCAAGCTATTTCTAGCACCTCTGCATGACACCCTCCTGCTCTGTTTTTAATAAGCTATAATAATAGCAAAAAATGCTGCCATTTAGTGCCATACAAGAAGAGGCTGTTGTACACCATTAGTGTCCCACTGGTGCCAAGCTATTTCTAGCACCTCTGCATGACACCCTCCTGCTCTGTTTTTAATAAGCTATAATAATAGCAAAAAATGCTGCCATATAGTGGCATAAAAGAAGTGGCTGTTGTACTCCATTAGTGTCCCACTGGTGCCAAGCTATTTCTAGCACCTCTGCATGACACCCTCCTGCTCTGTTTTTAATAAGCTATAATAATAGCAAAAAATGCTGCCATTTAGTGGCATACAAGAAGTGGCTGTTGGACTTCCATTAGTGCCCCACTGGTGCCAAGCTATTTCTAGCACCTCTGCATGACACCCTCCTGCTCTGTTTTTAATAAGCTATAATAATAGCAAAAAATGCTGCCATTTAGTGGCATACAAGAAGTGGCTGTTGGAATTCCATTAGTGCCCCACTGGTGCCAAGCTATTTCTAGCACCTCTGCATGACACCCTCCTGCTCTGTTTTTAATAAGCTATAATAATAGTAAAAAATGCTGCCATTTAGTGGCATACAAGAAGTGGCTGTTGGACTTCCATTAGTGCCCCACTGGTGCCAAGCTATTTCTAGCACCTCTGCATGACATCCTCCTGCTCTGTTTTTAAAAAGCTATAATAATAGCAAAAAATGCTGCCATTTACTGCCATACAAGAAGTGGCTGTTGTACTCCATTAGTGTCCCACTGGTGCCAAGCTATTTCTAGCACCTCTGCATGACACCCTCCTGCTCTGTTTTTAATTAGCTATAATAATAGCAAAAAATGCTGCCATTTAGTGCCATACAAGAAGTGGCTGTTGTACTCCATTAGTGTCCCACTGGTGCCAAGCTATTTCTAGCACCTCTGCATGACACCCTCCTGCTCTGTATTTAAAAATCTATAATAATAGCAAAAAATGCATCCATTTAGTGGCATACAAGAAATGGCTGGTGTACTCCATTAGTGTCCCACTGGTGCCAAGCTATTTCTAGCACCTCTGCATGGCACCCTCCTGCTCTGTTTTTAATAAGCTATAATAATAGCAAAAAATGCTGCCATTTAGTGGCATACAAGAAGTGGCTGTTGGAATTCCATTAGTGCCCCACTGGTGCCAAGCTATTTCTAGCACCTCTGCATGACACCCTCCTGCTCTGTTTTTAATAAGCTATAATAATAGTAAAAAATGCTGCCATTTAGTGGCATACAAGAAGTGGCTGTTGGACTTCCATTAGTGCCCCACTGGTGCCAAGCTATTTCTAGCACCTCTGCATGACACCCTCCTGCTCTTTTTTTAATAAGCTATAATAATAGCAAAAAATGCTGCCATTTAGTGCCATACAAGAAGTGGCTGTTGTACTCCATTAGTGTCCCACTGGTGCCAAGCTATTTCTAGCACCTCTGCATGACACCCTCCTGCTCTGTTTTTAATAAGCTATAATAATAGCAAAAAATGCTGCCATTTAGTGGCATACAAGAAGTGGCTGTTGGACTTCCATTAGTGCCCCACTGGTGCCAAGCTATTTCTAGCACCTCTGCATGACACCCTCCTGCTCTGTATTTAAAAAGCTATAATAATAGCAAAAAATGCATCCATTTAGTGGCATACAAGAAATGGCTGGTGTACTCCATTAGTGTCCCACTGGTGCCAAGCTATTTCTAGCACCTCTGCATGGCACCCTCCTGCTCTGTTTTTAATAAGCTATAATAATAGCAAAAAATGCTGCCATTTAGTGGCATACAAGAAGTGGCTGTTGGACTTCCATTAGTGCCCCACTGGTGCCAAGCTATTTCTAGCACCTCTGCATGACACCCTCCTGCTCTGTTTTTAAAAAGCTATAATAATAGCAAAAAATGCTGCCATTTAGTGGCATACAAGAAATGGCTGTTGTACTCCATTAGTGTCCCACTGGTGCCAAGCTATTTCTAGCACCTCTGCATGGCACCCTCCTGCTCTGTTTTTAATAAGCTATAATAATAGCAAAAAATGCTGCCATTTAGTGGCATACAGGAAGTGGCTGTTGGACTTCCATTAGTGCCCCACTGGTGCCAAGCTATTTCTAGCACCTCTGCATGACACCCTCCTGCTCTGTTTTTAATAAGCTATAATAATAGCAAAAAATACTGCCATTTAGTGGCATACAAGAAATGGCTGTTGGACTTCCATTAGTGCCCCACTGGTGCCAAGCTATTTCTAGCACCTCTGCATGACACCCTCCTGCTCTGTTTTTAATAAGCTAGAATAATAGCAAAAAATGCTGCCATTTAGTGGCATACAAAAAGTGGCTGTTGGACTTCCATTAGTGCCCCACTGGTGCCAAGCTATTTCTAGCACCTCTGCATGACACCCTCCTGCTCTGTTTTTAATAAGCTATAATAATAGCAAAAAATGCTGCCATTTAGTGGCATACAAGAAGTGGCTGTTGGACTTCCATTAGTGCCCCACTGGTGCCAAGCTATTTCTAGCACCTCTGCATGACACCCTCCTGCTCTGTTTTTAATAAGCTATAATAATAGCAAAAAATGCTGCCATTTAGTGGCATACAAGAAGTGGCTGTTGGACTTCCATTAGTGCCCCACTGGTGCCAAGCTATTTCTAGCACCACTGCATGACACCCTCCTGCTCTGTTTTTAATAAGCTATAATAACAGCAAATAATGCTGCCATTTAGTGGCATACAAGAAGTGGCTGTTGTACTCCATTAGTGTCCCACTGGTGCCAAGCTATTTCTAGCACCTCTGCATGACACCCTCCTGCTCTGTTTTTAATAAGCTATAATAATAGCAAAAAATGCTGCCATTTAGTGGCATACAAAAAGTGGCTGTTGTACTCCATTAGTGTCCCACTGGTGCCAAGCTATTTCTAGCACCTCTGCATGACACCCTCCTGCTCTGTTTTTAATAAGCTATAATAATAGCAAAAAATGCTGCCATTTAGTGGCATACAAGAAGTGGCTGTTGGACTTCCATTAGTGTCCCACTGGTGCCAAGCTATTTCTAGCACCTCTGCATGACACCCTCCTGCTCTGTTTTTAATAAGCTATAATAATAGCAAAAAATGCTGCCATTTAGTGGCATACAAGAAGTGGCTGTTGGACTTCCATTAGTGCCCCACTGGTGCCAAGCTATTTCTAGCACCTCTGCATGACACCCTCCTGCTCTGTTTTTAAAAAGCTATAATAATAGCAAAAAAATGCTGCCATTTAGTGGCATACAAGAAATGGCTGTTGTACTCCATTAGTGTCCCACTGGTGCCAAGCTATTTCTAGCACCTCTGCATGGCACCCTCCTGCTCTGTTTTTAATAAGCTATAATAATAGCAAAAAATGCTGCCATTTAGTGGCATACAGGAAGTGGCTGTTGGACTTCCATTAGTGCCCCACTGGTGCCAAGCTATTTCTAGCACCTCTGCATGACACACTCCTGCTCTGTTTTTAATAAGCTATAATAATAGCAAAAAATGCTGCCATTTAGTGGCATACAAGAAGTGGCTTTTGTACTCCATTAGTGTTCCACTGGTGCCAAGCTATTTCTAGCACCTCTGCATGACACCCTCCTGCTCTGTTTTTAATAAGCTATAATAATAGCAAAAAATGCTGCCATTTAGTGGCATACAAAAAGTGGCTGTTGGACTTCCATTAGTGCCCCACTGGTGCTAAGCTATTTCTAGCACCTCTGCATGACACCCTCCTGCTCTGTTTTTAATAAGCTATAATAATAGCAAAAAATGCTGCCATTTAGTGGCATACAAGAAGTGGCTGTTGGACTTCCATTAGTGCCCCACTGGTGCCAAGCTACTTCTAGCACCTCTGCATGACACCCTCCTGCTCTGTTTTTAATAAGCTATAATAATAGCAAAAAATGCTGCCATTTAGTGGCATACAAGAAGTGGCTGTTGGACTTCCATTAGTGCCCCACTGGTGCCAAGCTATTTCTAGCACCTCTGCATGGCACCCTCCTGCTCTGTTTTTAATAAGCTATAATAATAGCAAAAAATGCTGCCATTTAGTGGCATACAAGAAGTGGCTGTTGGACTTCCATTAGTGCCCCACTGGTGCCAAGCTATTTCTAGCACCTCTGCATGACACCCTCCTGCTCTGTTTTTAAAAAGCTATAATAATAGCAAAAAATGCTGCCATTTAGTGGCATACAAGAAATGGATGTTGTACTCCATTAGTGTCCCACTGGTGCCAAGCTATTTCTAGCACCTCTGCATGGCACCCTCCTGCTCTGTTTTTAATAAGCTATAATAATAGCAAAAAATGCTGCCATTTAGTGGCATACAGGAAGTGGCTGTTGGACTTCCATTAGTGCCCCACTGGTGCCAAGCTATTTCTAGCACCTCTGCATGACACCCTCCTGCTCTGTTTTTAATAAGCTATAATAATAGCAAAAAATACTGCCATTTAGTGGCATACAAGAAATGGCTGTTGGACTTCCATTAGTGCCCCACTGGTGCCAAGCTATTTCTAGCACCTCTGCATGACACCCTCCTGCTCTGTTTTTAATAAGCTATAATAATAGCAAAAAATGCTGCCATTTAGTGGCATACAAAAAGTGGCTGTTGGACTTCCATTAGTGCCCCACTGGTGCCAAGCTATTTCTAGCACCTCTGCATGACACCCTCCTGCTCTGTTTTTAATAAGCTATAATAATAGCAAAAAATGCTGCCATTTAGTGGCATACAAGAAGTGGCTGTTGGACTTCCATTAGTGCCCCACTGGTGCCAAGCTATTTCTAGCACCTCTGCATGACACCCTCCTGCTCTGTTTTTAATAAGCTATAATAATAGCAAAAAATGCTGCCATTTAGTGGCATACAAGAAGTGGCTGTTGGACTTCCATTAGTGCCCCACTGGTGCCAAGCTATTTCTAGCACCACTGCATGACACCCTCCTGCTCTGTTTTTAATAAGCTATAATAACAGCAAATAATGCTGCCATTTAGTGGCATACAAGAAGTGGCTGTTGTACTCCATTAGTGTCCCACTGGTGCCAAGCTATTTCTAGCACCTCTGCATGACACCCTCCTGCTCTGTTTTTAATAAGCTATAATAATAGCAAAAAATGCTGCCATTTAGTGGCATACAAAAAGTGGCTGTTGTACTCCATTAGTGTCCCACTGGTGCCAAGCTATTTCTAGCACCTCTGCATGACACCCTCCTGCTCTGTTTTTAATAAGCTATAATAATAGCAAAAAATGCTGCCATTTAGTGGCATACAAGAAGTGGCTGTTGGACTTCCATTAGTGTCCCACTGGTGCCAAGCTATTTCTAGCACCTCTGCATGACACCCTCCTGCTCTGTTTTTAATAAGCTATAATAATAGCAAAAAATGCTGCCATTTAGTGGCATACAAGAAGTGGCTGTTGGACTTCCATTAGTGCCCCACTGGTGCCAAGCTATTTCTAGCACCTCTGCATGACACCCTCCTGCTCTGTTTTTAAAAAGCTATAATAATAGCAAAAAAATGCTGCCATTTAGTGGCATACAAGAAATGGCTGTTGTACTCCATTAGTGTCCCACTGGTGCCAAGCTATTTCTAGCACCTCTGCATGGCACCCTCCTGCTCTGTTTTTAATAAGCTATAATAATAGCAAAAAATGCTGCCATTTAGTGGCATACAGGAAGTGGCTGTTGGACTTCCATTAGTGCCCCACTGGTGCCAAGCTATTTCTAGCACCTCTGCATGACACACTCCTGCTCTGTTTTTAATAAGCTATAATAATAGCAAAAAATGCTGCCATTTAGTGGCATACAAGAAGTGGCTTTTGTACTCCATTAGTGTTCCACTGGTGCCAAGCTATTTCTAGCACCTCTGCATGACACCCTCCTGCTCTGTTTTTAATAAGCTATAATAATAGCAAAAAATGCTGCCATTTAGTGGCATACAAAAAGTGGCTGTTGTACTCCATTAGTGTCCCACTGGTGCCAAGCTATTTCTAGCACCTCTGCATGACACCCTCCTGCTCTGTTTTTAATAAGCTATAATAATAGCAAAAAATGCTGCCATTTAGTGGCATACAAGAAGTGGCTGTTGGACTTCCATTAGTGCCCCACTGGTGCCAAGCTATTTCTAGCACCTCTGCATGACACCCTCCTGCTCTGTATTTAAAAAGCTATAATAATAGCAAAAAAATGCATCCATTTAGTGGCATACAAGAAATGGCTGGTGTACTCCATTAGTGTCCCACTGGTGCCAAGCTATTTCTAGCACCTCTGCATGGCACCCTCCTGCTCTGTTTTTAATAAGCTATAATAATAGCAAAAAATGCTGCCATTTAGTGGCATACAGGAAGTGGCTGTTGGACTTCCATTAGTGCCCCACTGGTGCCAAGCTATTTCTAGCACCTCTGCATGACACCCTCCTGCTCTGTTTTTAAAAAGCTATAATAATAGCAAAAAATGCTGCCATTTAGTGGCATACAAGAAATGGCTGTTGTACTCCATTAGTGTCCCACTGGTGCCAAGCTATTTCTAGCACCTCTGCATGACACCCTCCTGCTCTGTTTTTAATAAGCTATAATAATAGCAAAAAATGCTGCCATTTAGTGGCATACAAGAAGTGGCTGTTGGACTTCCATTAGTGCCCCACTATTGCCAAGCTACTTCTAGCACCTCTGCATGACACCCTCCTGCTCTGTTTTTAATAAGCTATAATAATAGCAAAAAATGCTGCCATTTAGTGGCATACAAGAAGTGGCTGTTGGACTTCCATTAGTGCCCCACTGGTGCCAAGCTATTTCTAGCACCTCTGCATGACACCCTCCTGCTCTGTTTTTAATAAGCTATAATAACAGCAAATAATGCTGCCATTTAGTGGCATACAAATAGTGGCTGTTGTACTCCATTAGTGTCCCACTGCTGCCAAGCTATTTCTAGCACCTCTGCATGACACCCTCCTGCTCTGTTTTTAATAAGCTATAATAATAGCAAAAAATGCTGCCATTTAGTGGCATACAAGAAGTGGCTGTTGTACTCCATTAGTGTCCCACTGGTGCCAAGCTATTTCTAGCACCTCTGCATGACACCCTCCTGCTCTGTTTTTAATAAGCTATAATAATAGCAAAAAATGCTGCCGTTTAGTGGCATACAAGAAGAGGCTGTTGGACTTCCATTAGTGCCCCACTGGTGCCAAGCTATTTCTAGCACCTCTGCATGACACCCTCCTGCTCTGTTTTTAATAAGCTATATTAATAGCAAAAAATGCTGCCATTTAGTGCCATACAAGAAGAGGCTGTTGTACACCATTAGTGTCCCACTGGTGCCAAGCTATTTCTAGCACCTCTGCATGACACCCTCCTGCTCTGTTTTTAATAAGCTATATTAATAGCAAAAAATGCTGCCATTTAGTGCCATACAAGAAGAGGCTGTTGTACACCATTAGTGTCCCACTGTGCCAAGCTATTTCTAGCACCTCTGCATGACACCCTCCTGCTCTGTTTTTAATAAGCTATAATAATAGCAAAAAATGCTGCCATATAGTGGCATAAAAGAAGTGGCTGTTGTACTCCATTAGTGTCCCACTGGTGCCAAGCTATTTCTAGCACCTCTGCATGACACCCTCCTGCTCTGTTTTTAATAAGCTATAATAATAGTAAAAAATGCTGCCATTTAGTGGCATACAAGAAGTGGCTGTTGGACTTCCATTAGTGCCCCACTGGTGCCAAGCTATTTCTAGCACCTCTGCATGACACCCTCCTGCTCTTTTTTTAATAAGCTATAATAATAGCAAAAAATGCTGCCATTTAGTGCCATACAAGAAGTGGCTGTTGTACTCCATTAGTGTCCCACTGGTGCCAAGCTATTTCTAGCACCTCTGCATGACACCCTCCTGCTCTGTTTTTAATAAGCTATAATAATAGCAAAAAATGCTGCCATTTAGTGGCATACAAGAAGTGGCTGTTGGACTTCCATTAGTGCCCCACTGGTGCCAAGCTATTTCTAGCACCTCTGCATGACACCCTCCTGCTCTGTATTTAAAAAGCTATAATAATAGCAAAAAAATGCATCCATTTAGTGGCATACAAGAAATGGCTGGTGTACTCCATTAGTGTCCCACTGGTGCCAAGCTATTTCTAGCACCTCTGCATGGCACCCTCCTGCTCTGTTTTTAATAAGCTATAATAATAGCAAAAAATGCTGCCATTTAGTGGCATACAAGAAGTGGCTGTTGGACTTCCATTAGTGCCCCACTGGTGCCAAGCTATTTCTAGCACCTCTGCATGACACCCTCCTGCTCTGTTTTTAAAAAGCTATAATAATAGCAAAAAATGCTGCCATTTAGTGGCATACAAGATATGGCTGTTGTACTCCATTAGTGTCCCACTGGTGCCAAGCTATTTCTAGCACCTCTGCATGGCACCCTCCTGCTCTGTTTTTAATAAGCTATAATAATAGCAAAAAATACTGCCATTTAGTGGCATACAAGAAATGGCTGTTGGACTTCCATTAGTGCCCCACTGGTGCCAAGCTATTTCTAGCACCTCTGCATGACACCCTCCTGCTCTGTTTTTAATAAGCTATAATAATAGCAAAAAATGCTGCCATTTAGTGGCATACAAAAAGTGGCTGTTGGACTTCCATTAGTGCCCCACTGGTGCCAAGCTATTTCTAGCACCTCTGCATGACACCCTCCTGCTCTGTTTTTAATAAGCTATAATAATAGCAAAAAATGCTGCCATTTAGTGGCATACAAGAAGTGGCTGTTGGACTTCCATTAGTGCCCCACTGGTGCCAAGCTATTTTTAGCACCTCTGCAAAACACCCTCCTGCTCTGTTTTTAATAAGCTATAATAATAGCAAAAAATGCTGCCATTTAGTGGCATACAAGAAGTGGCTGTTGGACTTCCATTAGTGCCCCACTGGTGCCAAGCTATTTCTAGCACCTCTGCATGACACTTTCCTGCTCTGTTTTTAATAAGCTATAATAATAGCAAAAAATTCTGCCATTTAGTGGCATACAAGAAGTGGCTGTTGGACTTCTATTAGTGTCCCACTGGTGCCAAGCTATTTCTAGCACCTCTGCATGACACCCTCCTGCTCTGTTTTTAATAAGCTATAATAATAGCAAAAAATTCTGCCATTTAGTGGCATACAAGAAGTGGCTGTTGGACTTCCATTAGTGCCCCACTGGTGCCAAGCTATTTCTAGCACCTCTGCATGACACCCTCCTGCTCTGTTTTTAATAAGCTATAATAATAGCAAAAAATGCTGCCATTTAGTGCCATACAAGAAGAGGCTGTTGTACACCATTAGTGTCCCACTGGTGCCAAGCTATTTCTAGCACCTCTGCATGACACCCTCCTGCTCTGTTTTTAATAAGCTATAATAATAGCAAAAAATGCTGCCATATAGTGGCATAAAAGAAGTGGCTGTTGTACTCCATTAGTGTCCCACTGGTGCCAAGCTATTTCTAGCACCTCTGCATGACACCCTCCTGCTCTGTTTTTAATAAGCTATAATAATAGCAAAAAATGCTGCCATTTAGTGGCATACAAGAAGTGGCTGTTGGACTTCCATTAGTGCCCCACTGGTGCCAAGCTATTTCTAGCACCTCTGCATGACACCCTCCTGCTCTGTTTTTAATAAGCTATAATAATAGCAAAAAATGCTGCCATTTAGTGGCATACAAGAAGTGGCTGTTGGAATTCCATTAGTGCCCCACTGGTGCCAAGCTATTTCTAGCACCTCTGCATGACACCCTCCTGCTCTGTTTTTAATAAGCTATAATAATAGTAAAAAATGCTGCCATTTAGTGGCATACAAGAAGTGGCTGTTGGACTTCCATTAGTGCCCCACTGGTGCCAAGCTATTTCTAGCACCTCTGCATGACACCCTCCTGCTCTGTTTTTAAAAAGCTATAATAATAGCAAAAAATGCTGCCATTTAGTGCCATACAAGAAGTGGCTGTTGTACTCCATTAGTGTCCCACTGGTGCCAAGCTATTTCTAGCACCTCTGCATGACACCCTCCTGCTCTGTTTTTAATAAGCTATAATAATAGCAAAAAATGCTGCCATTTAGTGCCATACAAGAAGTGGCTGTTGTACTCCATTAGTGTCCCACTGGTGCCAAGCTATTTCTAGCACCTCTGCATGACACCCTCCTGCTCTGTTTTTAATAAGCTATAATAATAGCAAAAAATGCTGCCATTTAGTGGCATACAAGAAGTGGCTGTTGGACTTCCATTAGTGCCCCACTGGTGCCAAGCTATTTCTAGCACCTCTGCATGACACCCTCCTGCTCTGTATTTAAAAAGCTATAATAATAGCAAAAAAATGCATCCATTTAGTGGCATACAAGAAATGGCTGGTGTACTCCATTAGTGTCCCACTGGTGCCAAGCTATTTCTAGCACCTCTGCATGGCACCCTCCTGCTCTGTTTTTAATAAGCTATAATAATAGCAAAAAATGCTGCCATTTAGTGGCATACAAGAAGTGGCTGTTGGACTTCCATTAGTGCCCCACTGGTGCCCAGCTATTTCTAGCACCTCTGCATGACACCCTCCTGCTCTGTTTTTAAAAAGCTATAATAATAGCAAAAAATGCTGCCATTTAGTGGCATACAAGAAATGGCTGTTGTACTCCATTAGTGTCCCACTGGTGCCAAGCTATTTCTAGCACCTCTGCATGGCACCCTCCTGCTCTGTTTTTAATAAGCTATAATAATAGCAAAAAATGCTGCCATTTAGTGGCATACAGGAAGTGGCTGTTGGACTTCCATTAGTGCCCCACTGGTGCCAAGCTATTTCTAGCACCTCTGCATGACACCCTCCTGCTCTGTTTTTAATAAGCTATAATAATAGCAAAAAATACTGCCATTTAGTGGCATACAAGAAATGGCTGTTGGACTTCCATTAGTGCCCCACTGGTGCCAAGCTATTTCTAGCACCTCTGCATGACACCCTCCTGCTCTGTTTTTAATAAGCTATAATAATAGCAAAAAATGCTGCCATTTAGTGGCATACAAAAAGTGGCTGTTGGACTTCCATTAGTGCCCCACTGGTGCCAAGCTATTTCTAGCACCTCTGCATGACACCCTCCTGCTCTGTTTTTAATAAGCTATAATAATAGCAAAAAATGCTGCCATTTAGTGGCATACAAGAAGTGGCTGTTGGACTTCCATTAGTGCCCCACTGGTGCCAAGCTATTTCTAGCACCTCTGCATGACACCCTCCTGCTCTGTTTTTAATAAGCTATAATAATAGCAAAAAATGCTGCCATTTAGTGGCATACAAGAAGTGGCTGTTGGACTTCCATTAGTGCCCCACTGGTGCCAAGCTATTTCTAGCACCTCTGCATGACACTTTCCTGCTCTGTTTTTAATAAGCTATAATAATAGCAAAAAATGCTGCCATTTAGTGGCATACAAGAAGTGGCTGTTGGACTTCTATTAGTGTCCCACTGGTGCCAAGCTATTTCTAGCACCTCTGCATGACACCCTCCTGCTCTGTTTTTAATAAGCTATAATAATAGCAAAAAATGCTGCCATTTAGTGGCATACAAAAAGTGGCTGTTGGACTTCCATTAGTGCCCCACTGGTGCCAAGCTATTTCTAGCACCTCTGCATGACACCCTCCTGCTCTGTTTTTAATAAGCTATAATAATAGCAAAAAATGCTGCCATTTAGTGGCATACAAGAAGTGGCTGTTGGACTTCCATTAGTGCCCCACTGGTGCCAAGCTATTTCTAGCACCTCTGCATGACACCCTCCTGCTCTGTTTTTAATAAGCTATAATAATAGCAAAAAATGCTGCCATTTAGTGGCATACAAGAAGTGGCTGTTGGACTTCCATTAGTGCCCCACTGGTGTCAAGCTATTTCTAGCACCTCTGCATGACACTTTCCTGCTCTGTTTTTAATAAGCTATAATAATAGCAAAAAATGCTGCCATTTAGTGGCATACAAGAAGTGGCTGTTGGACTTCTATTAGTGCCCCACTGGTGCCAAGCTATTTCTAGCACCTCTGCATGACACCCTCCTGCTCTGTTTTTAATAAGCTATAATAATAGCAAAAAATTCTGCCATTTAGTGGCATACAAGAAGTGGCTGTTGGACTTCCATTAGTGCCCCACTGGTGCCAAGCTATTTCTAGCACCTCTGCATGACACCCTCCTGCTCTGTTTTTAATAAGCTATAATAATAGCAAAAAATGCTGCCATTTAGTGCCATACAAGAAGAGGCTGTTGTACACCATTAGTGTCCCACTGGTGCCAAGCTATTTCTAGCACCTCTGCATGACACCCTCCTGCTCTGTTTTTAATAAGCTATAATAATAGCAAAAAATGCTGCCATATAGTGGCATAAAAGAAGTGGCTGTTGTACTCCATTAGTGTCCCACTGGTGCCAAGCTATTTCTAGCACCTCTGCATGACACCCTCCTGCTCTGTTTTTAATAAGCTATAATAATAGCAAAAAATGCTGCCATTTAGTGGCATACAAGAAGTGGCTGTTGGACTTCCATTAGTGCCCCACTGGTGCCAAGCTATTTCTAGCACCTCTGCATGACACCCTCCTGCTCTGTTTTTAATAAGCTATAATAATAGCAAAAAATGCTGCCATTTAGTGGCATACAAGAAGTGGCTGTTGGAATTCCATTAGTGCCCCACTGGTGCCAAGCTATTTCTAGCACCTCTGCATGACACCCTCCTGCTCTGTTTTTAATAAGCTATAATAATAGTAAAAAATGCTGCCATTTAGTGGCATACAAGAAGTGGCTGTTGGACTTCCATTAGTGCCCCACTGGTGCCAAGCTATTTCTAGCACCTCTGCATGACACCCTCCTGCTCTGTTTTTAAAAAGCTATAATAATAGCAAAAAATGCTGCCATTTAGTGCCATACAAGAAGTGGCTGTTGTTCTCCATTAGTGTCCCACTGGTGCCAAGCTATTTCTAGCACCTCTGCATGACACCCTCCTGCTCTGTTTTTAATAAGCTATAATAATAGCAAAAAATGCTGCCATTTAGTGCCATACAAGAAGTGGCTGTTGTACTCCATTAGTGTCCCACTGGTGCCAAGCTATTTCTAGCACCTCTGCATGACACCCTCCTGCTCTGTTTTTAATAAGCTATAATAATAGCAAAAAATGCTGCCATTTAGTGGCATACAAGAAGTGGCTGTTGGACTTCCATTAGTGCCCCACTGGTGCCAAGCTATTTCTAGCACCTCTGCATGACACCCTCCTGCTCTGTATTTAAAAAGCTATAATAATAGCAAAAAAATGCATCCATTTAGTGGCATACAAGAAATGGCTGGTGTACTCCATTAGTGTCCCACTGGTGCCAAGCTATTTCTAGCACCTCTGCATGGCACCCTCCTGCTCTGTTTTTAATAAGCTATAATAATAGCAAAAAATGCTGCCATTTAGTGGCATACAAGAAGTGGCTGTTGGACTTCCATTAGTGCCCCACTGGTGCCAAGCTATTTCTAGCACCTCTGCATGACACCCTCCTGCTCTGTTTTTAAAAAGCTATAATAATAGCAAAAAATGCTGCCATTTAGTGGCATACAAGAAATGGCTGTTGTACTCCATTAGTGTCCCACTGGTGCCAAGCTATTTCTAGCACCTCTGCATGGCACCCTCCTGCTCTGTTTTTAATAAGCTATAATAATAGCAAAAAATGCTGCCATTTAGTGGCATACAGGAAGTGGCTGTTGGACTTCCATTAGTGCCCCACTGGTGCCAAGCTATTTCTAGCACCTCTGCATGACACCCTCCTGCTCTGTTTTTAATAAGCTATAATAATAGCAAAAAATTCTGCCATTTAGTGGCATACAAGAAGTGGCTGTTGGACTTCCATTAGTGCCCCACTGGTGCCAAGCTATTTCTAGCACCTCTGCATGACACCCTCCTGCTCTGTTTTTAATAAGCTATAATAATAGCAAAAAATGCTGCCATTTAGTGCCATACAAGAAGAGGCTGTTGTACACCATTAGTGTCCCACTGGTGCCAAGCTATTTCTAGCACCTCTGCATGACACCCTCCTGCTCTGTTTTTAATAAGCTATAATAATAGCAAAAAATGCTGCCATATAGTGGCATAAAAGAAGTGGCTGTTGTACTCCATTAGTGTCCCACTGGTGCCAAGCTATTTCTAGCACCTCTGCATGACACCCTCCTGCTCTGTTTTTAATAAGCTATAATAATAGCAAAAAATGCTGCCATTTAGTGGCATACAAGAAGTGGCTGTTGGACTTCCATTAGTGCCCCACTGGTGCCAAGCTATTTCTAGCACCTCTGCATGACACCCTCCTGCTCTGTTTTTAATAAGCTATAATAATAGCAAAAAATGCTGCCATTTAGTGGCATACAAGAAGTGGCTGTTGGAATTCCATTAGTGCCCCACTGGTGCCAAGCTATTTCTAGCACCTCTGCATGACACCCTCCTGCTCTGTTTTTAATAAGCTATAATAATAGTAAAAAATGCTGCCATTTAGTGGCATACAAGAAGTGGCTGTTGGACTTCCATTAGTGCCCCACTGGTGCCAAGCTATTTCTAGCACCTCTGCATGACACCCTCCTGCTCTGTTTTTAAAAAGCTATAATAATAGCAAAAAATGCTGCCATTTAGTGCCATACAAGAAGTGGCTGTTGTACTCCATTAGTGTCCCACTGGTGCCAAGCTATTTCTAGCACCTCTGCATGACACCCTCCTGCTCTGTTTTTAATAAGCTATAATAATAGCAAAAAATGCTGCCATTTAGTGCCATACAAGAAGTGGCTGTTGTACTCCATTAGTGTCCCACTGGTGCCAAGCTATTTCTAGCACCTCTGCATGACACCCTCCTGCTCTGTTTTTAATAAGCTATAATAATAGCAAAAAATGCTGCCATTTAGTGGCATACAAGAAGTGGCTGTTGGACTTCCATTAGTGCCCCACTGGTGCCAAGCTATTTCTAGCACCTCTGCATGACACCCTCCTGCTCTGTATTTAAAAAGCTATAATAATAGCAAAAAAATGCATCCATTTAGTGGCATACAAGAAATGGCTGGTGTACTCCATTAGTGTCCCACTGGTGCCAAGCTATTTCTAGCACCTCTGCATGGCACCCTCCTGCTCTGTTTTTAATAAGCTATAATAATAGCAAAAAATGCTGCCATTTAGTGGCATACAAGAAGTGGCTGTTGGACTTCCATTAGTGCCCCACTGGTGCCAAGCTATTTCTAGCACCTCTGCATGACACCCTCCTGCTCTGTTTTTAAAAAGCTATAATAATAGCAAAAAATGCTGCCATTTAGTGGCATACAAGAAATGGCTGTTGTACTCCATTAGTGTCCCACTGGTGCCAAGCTATTTCTAGCACCTCTGCATGGCACCCTCCTGCTCTGTTTTTAATAAGCTATAATAATAGCAAAAAATGCTGCCATTTAGTGGCATACAGGAAGTGGCTGTTGGACTTCCATTAGTGCCCCACTGGTGCCAAGCTATTTCTAGCACCTCTGCATGACACCCTCCTGCTCTGTTTTTAATAAGCTATAATAATAGCAAAAAATAATGCCATTTAGTGGCATACAAGAAATGGCTGTTGGACTTCCATTAGTGCCCCACTGGTGCCAAGCTATTTCTAGCACCTCTGCATGACACCCTCCTGCTCTGTTTTTAATAAGCTATAATAATAGCAAAAAATGCTGCCATTTAGTGGCATACAAAAAGTGGCTGTTGGACTTCCATTAGTGCCCCACTGGTGCCAAGCTATTTCTAGCACCTCTGCATGACACCCTCCTGCTCTGTTTTTAATAAGCTATAATAATAGCAAAAAATGCTGCCATTTAGTGGCATACAAGAAGTGGCTGTTGGACTTCCATTAGTGCCCCACTGGTGCCAAGCTATTTCTAGCACCTCTGCATGACACTTTCCTGCTCTGTTTTTAATAAGCTATAATAATAGCAAAAAATGCTGCCATTTAGTGGCATACAAGAAGTGGCTGTTGGACTTCTATTAGTGTCCCACTGGTGCCAAGCTATTTCTAGCACCTCTGCATGACACCCTCCTGCTCTGTTTTTAATAAGCTATAATAATAGCAAAAAATTCTGCCATTTAGTGGCATACAAGAAGTGGCTGTTGGACTTCCATTAGTGCCCCACTGGTGCCAAGCTATTTCTAGCACCTCTGCATGACACCCTCCTGCTCTGTTTTTAATAAGCTATAATAATAGCAAAAAATGCTGCCATTTAGTGCCATACAAGAAGAGGCTGTTGTACACCATTAGTGTCCCACTGGTGCCAAGCTATTTCTAGCACCTCTGCATGACACCCTCCTGCTCTGTTTTTAATAAGCTATAATAATAGCAAAAAATGCTGCCATATAGTGGCATAAAAGAAGTGGCTGTTGTACTCCATTAGTGTCCCACTGGTGCCAAGCTATTTCTAGCACCTCTGCATGACACCCTCATGCTCTGTTTTTAATAAGCTATAATAATAGCAAAAAATGCTGCCATTTAGTGGCATACAAGAAGTGGCTGTTGGACTTCCATTAGTGCCCCACTGGTGCCAAGCTATTTCTAGCACCTCTGCATGACACCCTCCTGCTCTGTTTTTAATAAGCTATAATAATAGCAAAAAATGCTGCCATTTAGTGGCATACAAGAAGTGGCTGTTGGACTTCCATTAGTGCCCCACTGGTGCCAAGCTATTTCTAGCACCTCTGCATGACACTTTCCTGCTCTGTTTTTAATAAGCTATAATAATAGCAAAAAATGCTGCCATTTAGTGGCATACAAGAAGTGGCTGTTGGACTTCTATTAGTGTCCCACTGGTGCCAAGCTATTTCTAGCACCTCTGCATGACACCCTCCTGCTCTGTTTTTAATAAGCTATAATAATAGCAAAAAATTCTGCCATTTAGTGGCATACAAGAAGTGGCTGTTGGACTTCCATTAGTGCCCCACTGGTGCCAAGCTATTTCTAGCACCTCTGCATGACACCCTCCTGCTCTGTTTTTAATAAGCTATAATAATAGCAAAAAATGCTGCCATTTAGTGGCATACAAGAAGTGGCTGTTGGAATTCCATTAGTGCCCCACTGGTGCCAAGCTATTTCTAGCACCTCTGCATGACACCCTCCTGCTCTGTTTTTAATAAGCTATAATAATAGTAAAAAATGCTGCCATTTAGTGGCATACAAGAAGTGGCTGTTGGACTTCCATTAGTGCCCCACTGGTGCCAAGCTATTTCTAGCACCTCTGCATGACACCCTCCTGCTCTGTTTTTAAAAAGCTATAATAATAGCAAAAAATGCTGCCATTTAGTGCCATACAAGAAGTGGCTGTTGTACTCCATTAGTGTCCCACTGGTGCCAAGCTATTTCTAGCACCTCTGCATGACACCCTCCTGCTCTGTTTTTAATAAGCTATAATAATAGCAAAAAATGCTGCCATTTAGTGCCATACAAGAAGTGGCTGTTGTACTCCATTAGTGTCCCACTGGTGCCAAGCTATTTCTAGCACCTCTGCATGACACCCTCCTGCTCTGTTTTTAATAAGCTATAATAATAGCAAAAAATGCTGCCATTTAGTGGCATACAAGAAGTGGCTGTTGGACTTCCATTAGTGCCCCACTGGTGCCAAGCTATTTCTAGCACCTCTGCATGACACCCTCCTGCTCTGTATTTAAAAAGCTATAATAATAGCAAAAAAATGCATCCATTTAGTGGCATACAAGAAATGGCTGGTGTACTCCATTAGTGTCCCACTGGTGCCAAGCTATTTCTAGCACCTCTGCATGGCACCCTCCTGCTCTGTTTTTAATAAGCTATAATAATAGCAAAAAATGCTGCCATTTAGTGGCATACAAGAAGTGGCTGTTGGACTTCCATTAGTGCCCCACTGGTGCCAAGCTATTTCTAGCACCTCTGCATGACACCCTCCTGCTCTGTTTTTAAAAAGCTATAATAATAGCAAAAAATGCTGCCATTTAGTGGCATACAAGAAATGGCTGTTGTACTCCATTAGTGTCCCACTGGTGCCAAGCTATTTCTAGCACCTCTGCATGGCACCCTCCTGCTCTGTTTTTAATAAGCTATAATAATAGCAAAAAATGCTGCCATTTAGTGGCATACAGGAAGTGGCTGTTGGACTTCCATTAGTGCCCCACTGGTGCCAAGCTATTTCTAGCACCTCTGCATGACACCCTCCTGCTCTGTTTTTAATAAGCTATAATAATAGCAAAAAATAATGCCATTTAGTGGCATACAAGAAATGGCTGTTGGACTTCCATTAGTGCCCCACTGGTGCCAAGCTATTTCTAGCACCTCTGCATGACACCCTCCTGCTCTGTTTTTAATAAGCTATAATAATAGCAAAAAATGCTGCCATTTAGTGGCATACAAAAAGTGGCTGTTGGACTTCCATTAGTGCCCCACTGGTGCCAAGCTATTTCTAGCACCTCTGCATGACACCCTCCTGCTCTGTTTTTAATAAGCTATAATAATAGCAAAAAATGCTGCCATTTAGTGGCATACAAGAAGTGGCTGTTGGACTTCCATTAGTGCCCCACTGGTGCCAAGCTATTTCTAGCACCTCTGCATGACACTTTCCTGCTCTGTTTTTAATAAGCTATAATAATAGCAAAAAATGCTGCCATTTAGTGGCATACAAGAAGTGGCTGTTGGACTTCTATTAGTGTCCCACTGGTGCCAAGCTATTTCTAGCACCTCTGCATGACACCCTCCTGCTCTGTTTTTAATAAGCTATAATAATAGCAAAAAATTCTGCCATTTAGTGGCATACAAGAAGTGGCTGTTGGACTTCCATTAGTGCCCCACTGGTGCCAAGCTATTTCTAGCACCTCTGCATGACACCCTCCTGCTCTGTTTTTAATAAGCTATAATAATAGCAAAAAATGCTGCCATTTAGTGCCATACAAGAAGAGGCTGTTGTACACCATTAGTGTCCCACTGGTGCCAAGCTATTTCTAGCACCTCTGCATGACACCCTCCTGCTCTGTTTTTAATAAGCTATAATAATAGCAAAAAATGCTGCCATATAGTGGCATAAAAGAAGTGGCTGTTGTACTCCATTAGTGTCCCACTGGTGCCAAGCTATTTCTAGCACCTCTGCATGACACCCTCATGCTCTGTTTTTAATAAGCTATAATAATAGCAAAAAATGCTGCCATTTAGTGGCATACAAGAAGTGGCTGTTGGACTTCCATTAGTGCCCCACTGGTGCCAAGCTATTTCTAGCACCTCTGCATGACACCCTCCTGCTCTGTTTTTAATAAGCTATAATAATAGCAAAAAATGCTGCCATTTAGTGGCATACAAGAAGTGGCTGTTGGACTTCCATTAGTGCCCCACTGGTGCCAAGCTATTTCTAGCACCTCTGCATGACACTTTCCTGCTCTGTTTTTAATAAGCTATAATAATAGCAAAAAATGCTGCCATTTAGTGGCATACAAGAAGTGGCTGTTGGACTTCTATTAGTGTCCCACTGGTGCCAAGCTATTTCTAGCACCTCTGCATGACACCCTCCTGCTCTGTTTTTAATAAGCTATAATAATAGCAAAAAATTCTGCCATTTAGTGGCATACAAGAAGTGGCTGTTGGACTTCCATTAGTGCCCCACTGGTGCCAAGCTATTTCTAGCACCTCTGCATGACACCCTCCTGCTCTGTTTTTAATAAGCTATAATAATAGCAAAAAATGCTGCCATTTATTGCCATACAAGAAGAGGCTGTTGTACACCATTAGTGTCCCACTGGTGCCAAGCTATTTCTAGCACCTCTGCATGACACCCTCCTGCTCTGTTTTTAATAAGCTATAATAATAGCAAAAAATGCTGCCATATAGTGGCATAAAAGAAGTGGCTGTTGTACTCCATTAGTGTCCCACTGGTGCCAAGCTATTTCTAGCACCTCTGCATGACACCCTCCTGCTCTGTTTTTAATAAGCTATAATAATAGCAAAAAATGCTGCCATTTAGTGGCATACAAGAAGTGGCTGTTGGACTTCCATTAGTGCCCCACTGGTGCCAAGCTATTTCTAGCACCTCTGCATGACACCCTCCTGCTCTGTTTTTAATAAGCTATAATAATAGCAAAAAATGCTGCCATTTAGTGGCATACAAGAAGTGGCTGTTGGAATTCCATTAGTGCCCCACTGGTGCCAAGCTATTTCTAGCACCTCTGCATGACACCCTCCTGCTCTGTTTTTAATAAGCTATAATAATAGTAAAAAATGCTGCCATTTAGTGGCATACAAGAAGTGGCTGTTGGACTTCCATTAGTGCCCCACTGGTGCCAAGCTATTTCTAGCACCTCTGCATGACACCCTCCTGCTCTGTTTTTAAAAAGCTATAATAATAGCAAAAAATGCTGCCATTTAGTGCCATACAAGAAGTGGCTGTTGTACTCCATTAGTGTCCCACTGGTGCCAAGCTATTTCTAGCACCTCTGCATGACACCCTCCTGCTCTGTTTTTAATAAGCTATAATAATAGCAAAAAATGCTGCCATTTAGTGGCATACAAGAAGTGGCTGTTGGACTTCCATTAGTGCCCCACTGGTGCCAAGCTATTTCTAGCACCTCTGCATGACACCCTCCTGCTGTGTATTTAAAAAGCTATAATAATAGCAAAAAAATGCATCCATTTAGTGGCATACAAGAAATGGCTGGTGTACTCCATTAGTGTCCCACTGGTGCCAAGCTATTTCTAGCACCTCTGCATGGCACCCTCCTGCTCTGTTTTTAATAAGCTATAATAATAGCAAAAAATGCTGCCATTTAGTGGCATACAAGAAGTGGCTGTTGGACTTCCATTAGTGCCCCACTGGTGCCAAGCTATTTCTAGCACCTCTGCATGACACCCTCCTGCTCTGTTTTTAAAAAGCTATAATAATAGCAAAAAATGCTGCCATTTAGTGGCATACAAGAAATGGCTGTTGTACTCCATTAGTGTCCCACTGGTGCCAAGCTATTTCTAGCACCTCTGCATGGCACCCTCCTGCTCTGTTTTTAATAAGCTATAATAATAGCAAAAAATGCTGCCATTTAGTGGCATACAGGAAGTGGCTGTTGGACTTCCATTAGTGCCCCACTGGTGCCAAGCTATTTCTAGCACCTCTGCATGACACCCTCCTGCTCTGTTTTTAATAAGCTATAATAATAGCAAAAAATACTGCCATTTAGTGGCATACAAGAAATGGCTGTTGGACTTCCATTAGTGCCCCACTGGTGCCAAGCTATTTCTAGCACCTCTGCATGACACCCTCCTGCTCTGTTTTTAATAAGCTATAATAATAGCAAAAAATGCTGCCATTTAGTGGCATACAAAAAGTGGCTGTTGGACTTCCATTAGTGCCCCACTGGTGCCAAGCTATTTCTAGCACCTCTGCATGACACCCTCCTGCTCTGTTTTTAATAAGCTATAATAATAGCAAAAAATGCTGCTATATAGTGGCATAAAAGAAGTGGCTGTTGTACTCCATTAGTGTCCCACTGGTGCCAAGCTATTTCTAGCACCTCTGCATGACACCCTCCTGCTCTGTTTTTAATAAGCTATAATAATAGCAAAAAATGCTGCCATTTAGTGGCATACAAGAAGTGGCTGTTGGACTTCCATTAGTGCCCCACTGGTGCCAAGCTATTTCTAGCACCTCTGCATGACACCCTCCTGCTCTGTATTTAAAAAGCTATAATAATAGCAAAAAAATGCATCCATTTAGTGGCATACAAGAAATGGCTGGTGTACTCCATTAGTGTCCCACTGGTGCCAAGCTATTTCTAGCACCTCTGCATGGCACCCTCCTGCTCTGTTTTTAATAAGCTATAATAATAGCAAAAAATAATGCCATTTAGTGGCATACAAGAAATGGCTGTTGGACTTCCATTAGTGCCCCACTGGTGCCAAGCTATTTCTAGCACCTCTGCATGACACCCTCCTGCTCTGTTTTTAATAAGCTATAATAATAGCAAAAAATGCTGCCATTTAGTGGCATACAAAAAGTGGCTGTTGGACTTCCATTAGTGCCCCACTGGTGCCAAGCTATTTCTAGCACCTCTGCATGACACCCTCCTGCTCTGTTTTTAATAAGCTATAATAATAGCAAAAAATGCTGCCATTTAGTGGCATACAAGAAGTGGCTGTTGGACTTCCATTAGTGCCCCACTGGTGCCAAGCTATTTCTAGCACCTCTGCATGACACTTTCCTGCTCTGTTTTTAATAAGCTATAATAATAGCAAAAAATGCTGCCATTTAGTGGCATACAAGAAGTGGCTGTTGGACTTCTATTAGTGTCCCACTGGTGCCAAGCTATTTCTAGCACCTCTGCATGACACCCTCCTGCTCTGTTTTTAATAAGCTATAATAATAGCAAAAAATTCTGCCATTTAGTGGCATACAAGAAGTGGCTGTTGGACTTCCATTAGTGCCCCACTGGTGCCAAGCTATTTCTAGCACCTCTGCATGACACCCTCCTGCTCTGTTTTTAATAAGCTATAATAATAGCAAAAAATGCTGCCATTTAGTGCCATACAAGAAGAGGCTGTTGTACACCATTAGTGTCCCACTGGTGCCAAGCTATTTCTAGCACCTCTGCATGACACCCTCCTGCTCTGTTTTTAATAAGCTATAATAATAGCAAAAAATGCTGCCATATAGTGGCATAAAAGAAGTGGCTGTTGTACTCCATTAGTGTCCCACTGGTGCCAAGCTATTTCTAGCACCTCTGCATGACACCCTCATGCTCTGTTTTTAATAAGCTATAATAATAGCAAAAAATGCTGCCATTTAGTGGCATACAAGAAGTGGCTGTTGGACTTCCATTAGTGCCCCACTGGTGCCAAGCTATTTCTAGCACCTCTGCATGACACCCTCCTGCTCTGTTTTTAATAAGCTATAATAATAGCAAAAAATGCTGCCATTTAGTGGCATACAAGAAGTGGCTGTTGGACTTCCATTAGTGCCCCACTGGTGCCAAGCTATTTCTAGCACCTCTGCATGACACTTTCCTGCTCTGTTTTTAATAAGCTATAATAATAGCAAAAAATGCTGCCATTTAGTGGCATACAAGAAGTGGCTGTTGGACTTCTATTAGTGTCCCACTGGTGCCAAGCTATTTCTAGCACCTCTGCATGACACCCTCCTGCTCTGTTTTTAATAAGCTATAATAATAGCAAAAAATTCTGCCATTTAGTGGCATACAAGAAGTGGCTGTTGGACTTCCATTAGTGCCCCACTGGTGCCAAGCTATTTCTAGCACCTCTGCATGACACCCTCCTGCTCTGTTTTTAATAAGCTATAATAATAGCAAAAAATGCTGCCATTTAGTGCCATACAAGAAGAGGCTGTTGTACACCATTAGTGTCCCACTGGTGCCAAGCTATTTCTAGCACCTCTGCATGACACCCTCCTGCTCTGTTTTTAATAAGCTATAATAATAGCAAAAAATGCTGCCATATAGTGGCATAAAAGAAGTGGCTGTTGTACTCCATTAGTGTCCCACTGGTGCCAAGCTATTTCTAGCACCTCTGCATGACACCCTCCTGCTCTGTTTTTAATAAGCTATAATAATAGCAAAAAATGCTGCCATTTAGTGGCATACAAGAAGTGGCTGTTGGACTTCCATTAGTGCCCCACTGGTGCCAAGCTATTTCTAGCACCTCTGCATGACACCCTCCTGCTCTGTTTTTAATAAGCTATAATAATAGCAAAAAATGCTGCCATTTAGTGGCATACAAGAAGTGGCTGTTGGAATTCCATTAGTGCCCCACTGGTGCCAAGCTATTTCTAGCACCTCTGCATGACACCCTCCTGCTCTGTTTTTAATAAGCTATAATAATAGTAAAAAATGCTGCCATTTAGTGGCATACAAGAAGTGGCTGTTGGACTTCCATTAGTGCCCCACTGGTGCCAAGCTATTTCTAGCACCTCTGCATGACACCCTCCTGCTCTGTTTTTAAAAAGCTATAATAATAGCAAAAAATGCTGCCATTTAGTGCCATACAAGAAGTGGCTGTTGTACTCCATTAGTGTCCCACTGGTGCCAAGCTATTTCTAGCACCTCTGCATGACACCCTCCTGCTCTGTTTTTAATAAGCTATAATAATAGCAAAAAATGCTGCCATTTAGTGGCATACAAGAAGTGGCTGTTGGACTTCCATTAGTGCCCCACTGGTGCCAAGCTATTTCTAGCACCTCTGCATGACACCCTCCTGCTGTGTATTTAAAAAGCTATAATAATAGCAAAAAAATGCATCCATTTAGTGGCATACAAGAAATGGCTGGTGTACTCCATTAGTGTCCCACTGGTGCCAAGCTATTTCTAGCACCTCTGCATGGCACCCTCCTGCTCTGTTTTTAATAAGCTATAATAATAGCAAAAAATGCTGCCATTTAGTGGCATACAAGAAGTGGCTGTTGGACTTCCATTAGTGCCCCACTGGTGCCAAGCTATTTCTAGCACCTCTGCATGACACCCTCCTGCTCTGTTTTTAAAAAGCTATAATAATAGCAAAAAATGCTGCCATTTAGTGGCATACAAGAAATGGCTGTTGTACTCCATTAGTGTCCCACTGGTGCCAAGCTATTTCTAGCACCTCTGCATGGCACCCTCCTGCTCTGTTTTTAATAAGCTATAATAATAGCAAAAAATGCTGCCATTTAGTGGCATACAGGAAGTGGCTGTTGGACTTCCATTAGTGCCCCACTGGTGCCAAGCTATTTCTAGCACCTCTGCATGACACCCTCCTGCTCTGTTTTTAATAAGCTATAATAATAGCAAAAAATACTGCCATTTAGTGGCATACAAGAAATGGCTGTTGGACTTCCATTAGTGCCCCACTGGTGCCAAGCTATTTCTAGCACCTCTGCATGACACCCTCCTGCTCTGTTTTTAATAAGCTATAATAATAGCAAAAAATGCTGCCATTTAGTGGCATACAAAAAGTGGCTGTTGGACTTCCATTAGTGCCCCACTGGTGCCAAGCTATTTCTAGCACCTCTGCATGACACCCTCCTGCTCTGTTTTTAATAAGCTATAATAATAGCAAAAAATGCTGCCATTTAGTGGCATACAAGAAGTGGCTGTTGGACTTCCATTAGTGCCCCACTGGTGCCAAGCTATTTCTAGCACCTCTGCATGACACTTTCCTGCTCTGTTTTTAATAAGCTATAATAATAGCAAAAAATGCTGCCATTTAGTGGCATACAAGAAGTGGCTGTTGGACTTCTATTAGTGTCCCACTGGTGCCAAGCTATTTCTAGCACCTCTGCATGACACCCTCCTGCTCTGTTTTTAATAAGCTATAATAATAGCAAAAAATTCTGCCATTTAGTGGCATACAAGAAGTGGCTGTTGGACTTCCATTAGTGCCCCACTGGTGCCAAGCTATTTCTAGCACCTCTGCATGACACCCTCCTGCTCTGTTTTTAATAAGCTATAATAATAGCAAAAAATGCTGCCATTTAGTGCCATACAAGAAGAGGCTGTTGTACACCATTAGTGTCCCACTGGTGCCAAGCTATTTCTAGCACCTCTGCATGACACCCTCCTGCTCTGTTTTTAATAAGCTATAATAATAGCAAAAAATGCTGCTATATAGTGGCATAAAAGAAGTGGCTGTTGTACTCCATTAGTGTCCCACTGGTGCCAAGCTATTTCTAGCACCTCTGCATGACACCCTCCTGCTCTGTTTTTAATAAGCTATAATAATAGCAAAAAATGCTGCCATTTAGTGGCATACAAGAAGTGGCTGTTGGACTTCCATTAGTGCCCCACTGGTGCCAAGCTATTTCTAGCACCTCTGCATGACACCCTCCTGCTCTGTTTTTAATAAGCTATAATAATAGCAAAAAATGCTGCCATTTAGTGGCATACAAGAAGTGGCTGTTGGAATTCCATTAGTGCCCCACTGGTGCCAAGCTATTTCTAGCACCTCTGCATGACACCCTCCTGCTCTGTTTTTAATAAGCTATAATAATAGTAAAAAATGCTGCCATTTAGTGGCATACAAGAAGTGGCTGTTGGACTTCCATTAGTGCCCCACTGGTGCCAAGCTATTTCTAGCACCTCTGCATGACACCCTCCTGCTCTGTTTTTAATAAGCTATAATAATAGCAAAAAATGCTGCCATTTAGTGCCATACAAGAAGTGGCTGTTGTACTCCATTAGTGTCCCACTGGTGCCAAGCTATTTCTAGCACCTCTGCATGACACCCTCCTGTTCTGTTTTTAATAAGCTATAATAATAGCAAAAAATGCTGCCATTTAGTGTCATACAAGAAGTGGCTGTTGGATTAACATTAGTGCCCCACTGGTGCCAAGCTATTTCTAGCACCTCTGCATGACACCCTCCTGCTCTGTTTTTAATAAGCTATAATAATAGCAAAAAATGCTGCCATTTAGTGGCATACAAAAAGTGGCTGTTGGACTTCCATTAGTGTCCCACTATTGCAAATCTATTTGCAGCACCTCTGCATTGCACACTCAGACTCATTGTTACTAAGCCATTATACTAGCAAACACTGAGTAAACTTAGTGGCATCCTAACAGTGGCTGTTGGACTTCCATTAGTGTCCCACTGGTGAAAAGCTATTTGCAGCACCTCTGCATGACACCCTCATGCACATTTTGCTACGCTAACTTTATAGCAAACTCAGGGAATTCCTTGCTGCATTTGATCATTCGGAGGCATAGAAAGTGAGGCTTCCTGCACTGTCCTGGTACCCACAGAACACGGCCACTGTACCCACCTGTCCACTTTTGCCACGCTATTTAATTTGGCCAAAGAGCTGACTCTTTTTCTGCCATCCTAAAATTGTCTGTAATACTAAGTTAGTGTTCCTTTGCTGCCAAGCAAGGTACAACACATGTGCATTCTACACTCCTTTCCATTTCTGGAATGCAATTATTAAATGCAGGTAGTCCAGCCAATCTGTGACGAAGGTGCAGGTGTGGATATAATGTAGCCTGCATCCAATGTTGGTTTTCTCGATGACTGACAGCTCAACAATACCATCTGTTTCCACTTCCAAAACAAGTGATGACCTGCCAATCACACTCCCTGTTGCGTGTAAAGGGGTGGAAGTTCAGTATGAAAAACCATGTGAGACTGCTGTCCCCACAGTCACAGAGGATGAAGAGCATGCAGATGCACTTGATGGGGCAGGCGGTGGTTGCACAGGCACGCTAGGCTGCATTGAAGCACAGTGAAATTCACATTGCGACTTATGCTTCATTTTAAGTCGTGTACAGGGTGGCTCCCCAGTATGCAGCAAAACCAGGCAACAGGAAAAGGACTCTAGTCAGTTGGGTTGATAAATGATTGTTTAACTTTACCAAAACAAACAATAAGAACCATGCATACAATTTAAATAATTGAACAATCTATTCTGTTGCCGACTACCTGCTAATCCTTCTGCATAGCAGTAATTGTGTGTGTGTGCGAACACGACTTACCAGTGGCGCATCACAAGAGCTTCCCAGTTATCTACCTAAACATAGACAAAACACATTACCCCCCCTGAATACCCTTGTTAGCTGAAGCCTCACAGATAAGGCAGATGATAACAGTGTGAATGCAAACCACACAGCTCTGCAACACAGTCATGGAAATCTTGAAAATCAACAGTCAATGCAAACATATGTCACTGTCCCTCTATGATTTAAACTGTATGTGACAATTTGACAGTGCAGAGGCAGCAAGTCTTATTGTCTATAAATAGTTGGCCTACCTAGAACAGATATGTGTTTTGCTAATAAAACAAAGTGTTGTGTGCCCACATTATTGTCTGGGCACAGCCTACCGTACCCGGGTACTGTGATGTCCAGTTGCCAGAAATGCAGACTTTACGCTCCTCTCACGGTAAGCAGTATAGACAGCACTGTAAGAATGTTGGTCTGTGGCACAGGATGCTGCTCACTGGCGTTACAGTACTCCTCACCAAACTCCAAAATGACTCCCCTCACAATTGAACGAAGTGTTTCCGCGGTGGCTCCTTGTTGTAACACACACCTTTAGCTTTTCCTTCTGTTCATAGACAGCATCTCCAAGTCCACACCAGAAGAGCAATTTCTCCTCCACGTCTAAGTGTGGAGAGGCAGCTAGTGCGCATGCGTGTGCCGATTTACCCCAGCCGCAGCCTAACTACAGTGTTTCGCCTAGTGAGTATGCTCAGCCTGACTGTGCCATTCCTGAGGCTAAGTCTTCATTTTGGGATACAGCGCATGCTCCCACACTTAGTGCGAAAAGCCTCTTTGCACAGGTACTTGCACTCCGTGCCGGGTCTAAGTCCTATTTTGTGCCTAGACACCATGCTAAAGCTGATAGTTTTTTTTCAGAGACTGTATTTCATGCTACTGAGCATGCTCAGGCACTTACTGCATCAGAGACTAGGTCCGGTAATGAACTCTTTGGCCATGCCCCTGATGTGGGGGCCTCATATAGACCACAGGGCATCAGGTGTCCTGACGATATGGCCAGGCCACTCGCAAATGGCTTGCAGAGGCCCGCCCCTATGACTTGTCACCTCATTATTGATGGTCAGACGATGACTGATGAGGTGTTTGTGTCGTGGCAGCCATGAGGTCATTATTGAAGTTGCGGTTCCAAATAGGATGCTAGTTATGCCACTCATGACGTGTCACTCTGCTTTTGTCTCCAGGAGGTGCATTGTGGTCCACCCTGGTTTGGGGCGGACCCAGGTTATAAAACGGGCTGGAGCCAACAAGGAGGTGCGCAGTCTTCTATTATGCTCCGAAAGAGCACACCTCCATGTGTTGAACCCATTGCGGCTTTAGGCCAGAGGTAGGCAGGGATAGGGCGTCGATGCAGGCCGCCACCACAATTGGTAACGCAGAACGGTTAAGACCAGCTCCTGTCCTACCAGTCCTGCTTGTGCAGCCCAGTGGCATTAACAGGCCTACTGCTGCTGATGTGCCTGCTGTCCACAGGCGTGGCCCCAATGCACACGGTCAGCGTACTCAAAGGCCCCTGTGATGTTAACAGGGAGTTCCTGGGCTGGGTGGGTGTGTGGACCCTGTGACGCTAACAGGGCTCCCAGTCTCCAGATCCGAGTGGCGTCTAACTCAGTTCAGGCTACTATTAGTTTCATAGCCACACAGCTCTGTATCCTCCACCTAACCTTCCAGTTGCCAACCTCTCCTTTTCCATCTGGGAGCATGGTGGACACTGACTGCTGATGGGGATATATACCTTTCTCTTTCTTTTCTTATTAATTTTCGTTATATAGTGGTAACATAGTATATACCACCTTATCAAAATCTGCCAGTCCCACCGTAACAGATGGTGTTTCTTCAGCAAATGTTACTTTTGCTTAACCACCAAACCCACGGACAAAAACTTTTTTCCCCTTTCCAACACACCTGTTCCCCTTTCCACCAGCATCTGTCCTTTTTCAACTCATTTTGTATATGACCAAAAGTGCAACTCTGCAGGGACACCGTACTCAAAGCCATCTCAGCACAGCAGCCAGCCCTCGGTCCCTTAGATGTGGACAAGTAAAAGACCATTTCCTCCTATCCATGACAAAGCGTTGAGATTCACTCTGTGCAGCACTGGTGTTTAGTGGAAAAGCAGATCTAAGATTGCGTACCACATTCTGCAGATACTCCTGTATACGTGCGTCCCTTTCTATGGCAGGAATTATTTCGCCAAATTTTGTCTTGTACCGGGGATCTAACAGTGTGGCAACCCAGTAGTTAGCATTACTTCGAATTCGTACAATCCGAGGGTCATGTTGTAGGTAGTGCAGCAAGAAGGCGCTCATGTGTCTTGTGCATCCAGGAGGACCAAGTCCTTGGTGTGTTGGTGGCAGAGAGGTGAGAATCGTGCCTCCTTCCTCTGCCCTCTCCCAACAACCTCGCACAACCGAAATGTGAGCAAGCTCTCACTCATCTGCTGAGTCTTCCATGCCCATCGCCAGTTCGTCCTCCATTTCTTCATGGGCTCCTGCAACTTCCTCAACAATTTTTGCTGATACTATGCGCCCTTGTTAATCCCTCTCCCTCACCATGACTGCCGCCTAGGTGCCGCTGACCATCTGGACCTTGTAGATCTTGTTATCCCTTCCGCATATGACTCCTCCTGTACTTCCTCCCCTTCCTCTTGTCCCAACACCTGACTCCGAATAATGCTTACAGTGTGCTCCATCATGTAGATGACCAGAATTGTCACGCTGAGAATGGCATTGCCAGTGCTAAACATCTTCGTCGACATTTGTAAACTCTGTAGAAGGGTGCATAGGTCCTTGATCTGACACCACTCCAGCAGCGTGATCTGCACCACCTCTGGATCAAGTTAAGCCAGGCTATATGTCATAACGTATTGCAGCAGGGTTCGGCGGTGCTGCCACAAACGCTGCAACATGTGCAGATTCAAATTCCTGCGTGTCGGCACATCGCATTTCAGGCGTTTAACCACCAGACCTAAAGACTTCTGGAGTGACGAAAGTTGTTGAGCTGCTGTGTGCGAACGATGGAAGTGAGCACATAGCGAGCGTACCCGCTGCACAAGGCCATGTAGGCCGGGATGGTGTTTTAAAAATTGCTGGAGAATTAGATTTAACACGTGAGCCACACAAGGCACGTGTGTCACATTGTCACGGCGAAGGGCCGCACCCATGTTTGCATCATTGTCAGGGCCGTATTTGCCACTAGGCACCCGTGGTCCCTTGCCTAGGGCGGCACGTTGCGGGGGGCGGCACTTTCTGGCAGCAAAAAAAAAAAATATAATTTTTTTTTTTACATCCCCGCCCCCTATCCCTCCCTCCGTTACACTCGGCTGTGTTCCGGGGGGGGGGGGAGTTGGGAGGGAGGAGAGGCGCACTTCTGCTGTCTATTTAAATACATTGCGGGCGCCAGGCATAGTGAGCTGACTAACCCCGGAAGTTCCATGGCCTGCACTTCTGGGGTCAGAGGCGCGCGGGGCGCGACAATCAGCTCACTGCCCCGTGCTGCAGCGTCCAATGCTGCAGATGACACACGCCGCGGAGGAGGACGCGTCTGCAGCTGGAGCAAGCCAGAAGAGGAGCCAGCCAGAGCAGGGCGGCGGGCACCGGAGCAGGTAAGGCAGAGCCTAGAATGTATGGGCACCTTACAGGTTAGTTGATGATCGTTGCAAATTGCGATGCCTCTTTTTGTCCACTGTAATCATGCAAGGGGAGGCTGGGGGGAGAGAGGCTGAGGCTGGGGGAGGCTGGGAAGAGAGGGAGGCTGGGAAGAGAGAGAGGCTGGGGGGAGGCTGGGAAGAGAGAGAGGCTGGGGTGAGGCTGGGAAGAGAGAGGCTGGGGGGAGGCTGGGAAGAGAGAGAGGCTGGGGGGAGAGAGGCTGAGGGGAGGCTGGGAAGAGAGAGAGAGGCTGAGGCTGGGAAGAGAGAGAGACTGAGACTGGGGGGAGGCTGGGAAGAGAGAGGCTGAGGCTGGGGGGAGGCTGGGAAGAGAGAGAGGCTGAGGCTGGGGGGAGGCTGGGAAGAGAGAGAGGCTGAGGCTGGGGGGAGGCTGGGAAGAGAGAGAGGCTGGGAAGAGAAAGAGGCTGAGGCTGGGAAGAGAGAGAGAGGCTGAGGCTGGGAAAACAGAGAGGCTTAGGCTGGGGGGAGGCTGGGAAGAGAGAGGCTGAGGCTGGGAAGAGAGGCTGAGGCTAAGGGGAGAGAGGCTGAGGCTGGGGGGGAGGCTGGGGGGAGAGAGAGGCTAAGGCTGGGGGGAGAGAGGCTGGGGGGAGAGAGAGGCTGAAGCTGGGGGGGAGGCTGGGAGAAGAGAGGCTGACTCTGGGGGAGTCTGGGAGGGGGAGGCTGATGCTGGGGGAGGCTGATGCTGAGGGAGGCTGATGCTGAGGGAGGTTGGGAGGGGGAGGGTGAGGCTTGGAGGAGGGAAGCTGATGCTGAGGGAGACTTGGAGGAGGGAGGCTGAGGGAGGAGGGAGGCTGAGGCTGGGGGAGGCTGGGAGGAGGGAGGCTGAGGCTGGGGGAGGCTGATGCTGGGGGAGGCTGGGAGGAGAGAGTCTGATTCTGGGGGAGGCTGGGAGGGGGAAGGTGAGGCTTGGAGGAGGGAAGCTGATGCTGAGGGAGGCTTGGAGGAGGGAGGCTGATGCTGAGGGAGGAGGGAGGCTGATGCTGGGGGAGGCTGGGAGGAGGAAGGCTGATGCTGGGGGAAGCTGAAAGGGTGAGGCTTGGAGGAGGGAAGCTGATGCTGAGGGAGGCTTGGAGGAGGGAGGCTGATGCTGAGGGAGGAGGGAGGCTGATGGTGAGGGAGGAGGGAGGCTGATGCTGAGGGAGGAGGGAGGCTGATGCTGGGGGAGGCTGGGAGGAGGAAGGCTGATGCTGGGGGAGGCTGGGAGGAGGGAGGCTGATGCTGGGGGAGGCTGGGAGGAGGGAAGCTGATGCTGGGGGAGGCTGGGAGGAGGGAGGCTGATGCTGGGGGAGGCTGGGAGGAGGGAGGCTGATGCTTGGGGAGGTTGGGAGGAGGGAGGCTGAGGCTGGGGGAGGCAAGGAGGAGGGAGGCTGAAGCTGGGGGAGGCTGGGAGGAGGGAGGCTGAGGCTGGGGGAGGCTGGGAGGAGGGAGGCTGGGAGGAGAGAGGCTGATGCTGGGAGGGGGAAGGTGAGGCTTGGAGGAGGGAGGCTGATGCTGGGGGAGACTGGGAGGAGGAAGGCTGATGCTGGGGGAGGCTGGGAGGAGGAAGGCTGATGCTGGGGGAGGCTGGGAGGAGGGAGGCTGATGCTTGGGGAGGTTGGGAGGAGGGAGGCTGAGGCTAGAGGAGGCTGGGAGGAGGGAGGCTGAAGCTGGGGGAGGCTGAGGCTGGGGGAGGCTGAGGCTGGGGGAGGCTGGGAGGAGGGAGGCTGAGGCTGGGGGAGGCTGGGAGGAGGGAGGCTGAGGCTGGGGAGGCTGGGAGGAGGGAGGCTGAGGCTGGGAGGGGGAAGGTGAGGCTTGGAGGAGGGAGGCTGATGCTGGGAGGAGGGAGGCTGATGCTGGGGGAAGCTGGGAGCAGGGAGGCTGATGCTGGGGGAGGCTGGGAGGAGAGAGGCTGATGCTGGAGGAGGCTGATGTTGGGGGAGGCTGGGAGGAGAGAGGCTGATGCTGGAGGAGGCTGATGCTGGGGGTGTCTGGGAGGAGAGAGGCTGATGCTGGAGGAGGCTGATGCTGGGGGAGGCTGGGAGGAGAGAGGCTGATGCTGGAGGAGGCTGATGCTGGGGGAGGCTGGGAGGAGAGAGGCTGATGCTGGAGGAGGCTGATGCTGGGGGAGGCTGGGAGGAGAGAGGCTGATGCTGGAGGAGGCTGATGCTGGAGGAGGCTGATGCTGGGGGAGGCTGGGAGGAGAGAGGCTGATGCTGGAGGAGGCTGATGCTGGGGGAGGCTGGGAGGAGAGAGGCTGATGCTGGAGGAGGCTGATGCTGGGGGAGGCTGGGAGGAGAGAGGCTGATGCTGGAGGAGGCTCATGCTGGGGGAGACTGGGAGGAGAGAGGCTGATGCTGGGGGAAGCTGGGGGAGAGAGGCTGAAGCTGGGGGAGGCTGGGGGGAGTGAGGCTGATGCTGGTGAAGGCGGGAGAGAGCGGCTGCTGCTGGGGGAATGGGAGAGAGGGGCCAATGCCAGAGACAGAGGACAAGGGTTGAGGGATAGAGCAATGACAATATCGATGGGGGGGAGTGTAAGGACTCAGAATAAGAGGGGGCCAGCATTGGGAGCTCATTATGGAGAAGGGGCAGCATGTCTGGGCTCAGTATGGAGTGGAACAATGTAGGGGAGTCAATATCCAGAGTGGGGTAGTGTGTGTAGGGGGGGTCTCAGCATAAGCGTTAGTGTGGTGGTCTTAGGATGAATGGGGCAGCATGGAGGTGTCATTATGGAAAAGAGGAAGGCAGCATTAGGAGCTCATGGAGAGGGGCAGCATGCACGGGACACTGAGGAGGGGGCAGCATGTATGGGACACTGTGAGGAGGGGGTAGCATGCATGGGACATTGTGAGGAGGGAACAGCATGCATGGGACACTGTGAGGAGGGGGCAGCATGCATGGGACACTGTCAGGAGGGGGCAGCATGCATGGGACATTGTGAGGAGGGGGCAGCATGCATGGGACATTGTGAGGAGGGGGCAGCATGCATGGGACATTGTGAGGAGGGGGCAGCATGCATGGGACACTGTGAGGAGGGAACAGCATGCATGGGACACTGAGGAGGGGGAAGCATGCATGGGACACTGTCAGGAGGGGGCAGCATGCATGGGACATTGTGAGGAGGGGGCAGCATGCATGGGACATTGTGAGGAGGGAGCAGCATGCATGGGACACTGTGAGGAGGGAACAGCATGCATGGGACACTGTGAGGAGGGGGCAGCATGCATAGGACACTGTCAGGAGGGGGCAGCATGCATAGGACACTGTCAGGAGGGGGCAGCATGCATGGGACACTGTGAGAAGGGAACAGCATGCATGGGACACTGTGAGGAGGGGGCAGCATGCATGGGACATTGTGAGGAGGGGGCAGCATGCATGGGACATTGTGAGGAGGGGGGCAGCATGCATGGGACACTGTGAGGAGGGGGCAGCATGCATGGGACACTGTGAGAAGGGGGCAGCATGCATGGGACATTGTGAGGAGGGGGCAGCATGCATGGGACACTGTGAGGAGGGGGCAGCATGCATGGGACACTGTCAGGAGGGGGCAGCATGCATGGGACATTGTGAGGAGGGAGCAGCATGCATGGGACACTGTGAGGAGGGAACAGCATGCATGGGACACTGTGAGGAGGGAACAGCATGCATGGGACACTGTGAGGAGGGGGCAGCATGCATGGGACACTGTGAGGAGGGGACAGCATGCATGGGACACTGTGAGGAGGGGGCAGCATGCATTGGACACTAAGGAGGGGGCAGCATGCATGGGACACTGTCAGGAGGGGGCAGCATGCATGGGACATTGTGAGGAGGGGGCAGCATGCATGGGACATTGTGAGGAGGGAGCAGCATGCATGGGACACTGTGAGAAGGGGGCAGCATGCATGGGACATTGTGAGGAGGGGGCAGCATGCATGGGACACTGTGAGGAGGGGACAGCATGCATGGGACACTGTCAGGAGGGGGCAGCATGCATGGGACATTGTGAGGAGGGAGCAGCATGCATGGGACACTGTGAGGAGGGAACAGCATGCATGGGACACTGTGAGGAGGGAACAGCATGCATGGGACACTGTGAGGAGGGGGCAGCATGCATGGGACACTGTGAGGAGGGGGCAGCATGCATGGGACATTGTGAGGAGGGGGCAGCATGCATGGGACACTGTGAGGAGGGAACAGCATGCATGGGACACTAAGGAGGGGGCAGCATGCATGGGACACTGTCAGGAGGGGGCATCATGCATGGGACATTGTGAGGAGGGGGCAGCATGCATGGGACATTGTGAGGAGGGAGCAGCATGCATGGGACACTGTGAGAAGGAAACAGCATGCATGGGACACTGTGAGGAGGGGGCAGCATGCATGGGACACTGTCAGGAGGGGGCAGCATGCATGGGACACTGTCAGGAGGGGGCAGCATGCATGGGACATTGTGAGGAGGGGGCAGCATGCATGGGACATTGTGAGGAGGGGGCAGCATGCATGGGACATTGTGAGGAGGGGGCAGCATGCATGGGACACTGTGAGGAGGGGGCAGCATGCATGGGACACTGTGAGGAGGGGGCAGCATGCATGGGACATTGTGATGAGGGAGCAGCATGCATGGGACATTGTCAGGAGGGGGCAGCATGCATGGGACATTGTGAGGAGGGGGCAGCATGCATGGGACACTGTGAGGAGGGGGCAGCATGCATGGGACATTGTCAGGAGGGGGCAGCATGCATGGGACATTGTGAGGAGGGAGCAGCATGCATGGGACACTGTGAGGAGGGGGCAGCATGCATGGGACACTGTGAGGAGGGCGCAGCATGCATGGGACACTGTGAGGAGGGGGCAGCATGCATGGGACACTGTGATGAGGGGACAGCATGCATGGGACACTGTGAGGAGGGAGCAGCATGCATGGGACACTGTGAGGAGGGGGCAGCATGCATGGGACACTGTGAGGAGGGAGCAGCATGCATGGGACACTGTGAGGGGGCAGCATGCATGGGACACTGTGAGAAGGGGGCAGCATGCATGGGACACTGTGAGGAGGGGGCAGCATGCATGGGACACTGTGAGGAGGGGGCAGCATGCATGGGACACTGTGAGGAGGGGGCAGCATGCATGGGACACTGTGAGGAGGGGGCAGCATGCATAAGACATTGTGAGGAGGGGGCAGCATGCATGGGACACTGTGAGGAGGGGGCAGCATGCATGGGACACTGTGAGGAGGGGGCAGCATGATGTGAGGTCAATGTGCAGATCATATTTCATAATTGAGGAAGGTGTGATGGGTATAATTTATAAGGGAGGGCAGTGTGTAGTTTATTAGGGGCAGTGTCACAGTCACAGTATATAAGTGGGGACGGTGGGAATATTTTATACCCATGCTATGTTTTGATGTGCCCGTGGTGATCCCCATGGGGGGGGTAGTACCCTTCGTTTCTTGATACTTTTTAAAGTGTGCTACAGAGTAGATCTGCCTTAAACAGATGTCGTGTGCGAAAACTCAGTTTTACGTTGTCAATAAGGGGCGCGACCACTTAAAGTGCCTAGGGCAGCACGAAGGCAAAATACAGCCCTGATCATTGTCACACCCGGCCTTCCCTGGCTGCTGGTTGAGTGGAGACAACCATTGATGAAACTTGGTCTCCAGAGCTAACCGTCCACAACTTCTCAGCGGTGTGACTCACATTTCCCATACATTTCAAAGTAAACATTTGACCGCATGATGGCATTGAGCTCTGCTGCCAGCATAGTAAGGAGGTGTGTGGTTTTCCTTGTGCGCAGTTACAAGGAAGGGTGCCCTAACCACACAGGGTTTGGGCCGAGGTGAAGGACCCACATGAGGTTGAGGAGGCAGAAGCAGTGTATTAACTTCTACATACAGAGGAAGGATTGATACAACTCGTGGGAACAGCAAGACTTGTACAGCAGACCCTTCTCCATCTCTCCCCATAGTAACCCATTGCCCAGTCAGCGACATGTAACGCCCCTGTCCATGCTTACTGGGCCAAGTATCTGTGGTGAAATGCACTCTGTCACACAGTTTCTCAAAGAAGCGCCTTTGTTGGAGAAGGAGTGGCGCCTGGGCATCGGTTCTTGGGGCACAGCGATGGGCATAAGGTCTCGAAAATCCTCGGTTAAAAAGGTTGGAAAGGAAGCATTTTGGTAGCCAACAGTTTGCAAATGCTGAAAGTCAAGCTCTAAGCCATGTCATGCCCTTCTAAAAGCATGTAAAACACAGCAAGAAGACTCCAACCACAGTCTCCCTCGTTTCCACTAAAAGGGCCACACACACCCCACTTGACTGGCATCAGTTGACCCCATTTTCAAGATGAAAAAGATCATTTGCATGAAGCACTCTCAAAAATATGCGTGCCTTTCACCTCCCCTGGCTGAGCCAGGGGAAGAAAAGTCCTCTGAGAGCCATGACTTGTTCATCTTGGTTCTTTTTTCAAAAGCGAGGGGACTCCAACCACAGTCTCCCTCGTTTCCACTAATTGGGCCACACACACCCCACTTGACTGGCATCAGTTGACCCCCATTTTCAAGATGAAAAAGATCCTTTGCATGAAGCACTCTCAAAAATACGCGTGCCTTTCACCTCCCCTGGATGACCCAGGGGAAGAAAAGTCCTCTGAGAGCCATGACTTGTTCATCTTGGTTCTTTTTTCAAAAGCGAGGGGACTCCAACCACAGTCTCCCTCGTTTCCACTAATTGGGCCACACACACCCCACTTGACTGGCATCAGTTGACCCCCATTTTCAAGATGAAAAAGATCCTTTGCATGAAGCACTCTCAAAAATACGCGTGCCTTTCACCTCCCCTGGATGACCCAGGGGAAGAAAAGTCCTCTGAGAGCCATGACTTGTTCATCTTGGTTCTTTTTTCAAAAGCGAGGGGACTCCAACCACAGTCTCCCTCGTTTCCACTAATTGGGCCACACACACCCCACTTGACTGGCATCAGTTGACCCCCATTTTCAAGAGGAAAAATATCCTTTGCATGAAGCACTCTCAAAAATACGCATGCCTTTCACCTCCCCTGGATGACCCAGGGGAAGAAAAGTCCTCTGAGAGCCATGACTTGTTCATCTTGGTTCTTTTTTCAAAAGCGAGGGGACTCCAACCACAGTCTCCCTCGTTTCCACTAATTGGGCCACACACACCCCACTTGACTGGCATCAGTTGACCCCCATTTTCAAGATGAAAAAGATGCTTTGCATGAAGCACTCTCAAAAATACGCGTGCCTTTCACCTCCCCTGGATGACCCAGGGGAAGAAAAGTCCTCTGAGAGCCATGACTTGTTCATCTTGGTTCTTTTTTCAAAAGCTAGGGGACTCCAACCACAGTCTCCCTCGTTTCCACTAATTGGGCCACACACACCCGACTTGACTGGCATCAGTTGACCCCATTTTCAAGATGAAAAAGATCCTTTGCATGAAGCACTCTCAAAAATACGCGTGCCTTTCGCCTCCCCTGGCTGAGCCAGGGGAAGAAAAGTCCTCTGAGAGCCATGACTTGTTCATCTTGGTGAACGTTAGTCTGTCCACATTGTCAGTGGACAGATGCGTGTGCTTAGCTGTCAGCACACCCCCAGCAGCACTGAGGACACGTTCCGAGAAAACGCTGGCTGCGGGACACAACAAGATCCCCAAGGCGTACGAGGTGAGCTCAGGCAATTTATCCAGATTGGAAGCCTAAAATGAGCAGGGATCCAGTTGCACAGTAATGGCATCGACGTTCCCTTGCATATACTCATATCTGTGTCTCCTCCTCTTTTTCCTTGTCCAGCTCCTTTGTTTTCGCATGAGTATATGTCCTTGTCACTTTCCCATGTGTTTGTGTTGTGTTGTGAGTTGTTTGTCACCTTTTGGACACCTTTGAGGGTGTTTTCTAGGTGTTTTTATGTGTTTGTGATTGCCTGCCATTGTTTCCTATGCGGTTCGAGTGGTTCGTCGAACGTTCGCCGAACCGAACTTGAATGGGACCTTTGTTCGACGAACCGAACTCGAGCCGAACCACGGCCGGTTCGCTCATCTCTAGTTGGGAGTAGCTTCTGATCCTGTGCTCCATGGTGTCTGAACCATTATCCCCTTTGGACACTGAATTTATTAAACTCCTTGGCATGTTATGCCTTGTTGCAAATCCTACCAATTTTTTATAAAAAAAAGCTGTTCGGAGCTGTTGAGAGTACTTTATGATGCTGTGCTACATGGTGTTTGAACCATTCACCCTGGGGAAACGGAATTTTTTTAAATCCTCGGTGTTAGCTAGTGGAATAAAGCCTGTGTTCCAGAGTGAAACAACTGCCACTTCCACGGTGCTGCATGCTTTACAAACTGCGGTCTAGGAAGCAGGCGATGATGCCTCCTGCTCCCAACCTGCTTTTGGTCAGGTGCAATCATCATCATCATCGACATCAGCTTCGATGTTCCAGTGTGGAGTTCATTTGTCCATAAAACATACATTACTGAATAATTTTAATAGAATTTGAATAGAGGGCCTCTGAAGGCAGGAGGACAAGGCCAACACCCAAATGGCCACATTGGCAATAGCACTGTAAAGTGTTATGGAGTATGTATTCCAACTTTCACACTAATGATATAGTGGATACAGAAAACTACAAATGACTGCCGTCCCTCCCCAATGTATGTTACAGGGCCCATCTGAGGGCCCTAAGAAGTCTGAGATTTGAGGAAAGCCAGTGGACCTTTCTACATTTGAATAGAGGGCCACTGGGGCAGGTGGTGTTGGTGGAGGAGGAGAAGGGCAAAGCCAACATCACAACGGGCACATTGTAGCTGACCTTTTAAAGTGCTGTCAAATATGTCCCAAAAAAGGAGGTGTGAGACTAACACCAATATAATGTATAAGTTACAGCCCTTTCTAATCGAAAAAGTGGGAAAAATGTAAAAAATGAAATACATGAACATATGCTAAAGTGTTTTTTTGGAGGTCGGGGCTTGATTTGACGTTTTATTACAGTGATTAGGCACTAGAAACTGTTTCTTAGCAATTTCCCCTCTTTTACTTTGGTTTGAGAGCTGTTTTGGTGACTTTGTAAACGCCGTATGCTGCTCTGAGCACATTATTCCAAGACACCAGAAATGCAGTCAGGCTGTGCCCATACTGTTTCAGCCTTTTCCCATCCATTTCAGCCTTTTCCTCAGGCACCACAGGTCATCATTGGGTCCAACGTGAATTTATTCTGGTTTCCCATAGACTTACATTGGGAGTCGAATATTCGCGAATAGTCGAATAGCAGTGACGTATTCGCCGGATATTCAGCAAAGCGAATATTACGTTATTCGATCATCCCTAGTTTTTATCTCTATTTCACTAGCAAATTTAAAGCAGGCAGTATTAACTAACAATACCAAGACATGTGGCGGACTTCATCATTTTAAGCTGGCAATGAAAAGTGGTAGTCTATGTTTAGCTAGTTCACTAGCAAATTTACTGCAGGCAGTACTAACTAACATTACCTAGAAATGTGGTTCACTGCTTAATTTTGAGCAGGCAATGAAAAGTGCCAAGATCTTTTTAAATCGTTCACTAGCAAATTTACAGCAGGCAGTATTAAGTAAAAATATCTAGAAATGTGGTTGACTGCCTAATTTTGAGCAGGCAATGAAAAGTTCCAAGACCTTTTTAGATAGTACTGCCTGCTTTAAATTTGCTAGTGAACTAACTAAAACTACCAGCAAATGTGGTTCACTGGCTAATTTGGAGCAGGCAGTAATAAGTAGCTATACCTATTTTGATTCTTCACTGACAACTCTTTAGCAGGCACTCACAAGTAGCTATCCCTATTTCTATCATTAAATGCTGATTTGTGGCACACACACACACCTTTCCCAATACTGCACGTCCCTATTCTAGACTATCGCTCTCCTATCAATCTCAACTACCTATCGTTAAACCCATAGATAAGCTAACTGTCTAGCAGCACTGGCGGCAGCACTTTCCCGAATCTTTCACATTCACAAATTGGCACCGACGCTGCATGTCTGTTTTGTATTTTCAGACAAACATGCGACTTAGGCAGCCAATGACATAAGCCCCTGTGTCTGAACTTTGTGGATGTTTGCTGCGCCATGATAGGCTGCAGGAACATCCGCAAACAAAGATAAGAAAAAAAAAATTGGCCCCACCCCTTTAACATCCCCATCCCATCACTCTTTAAAGACAACCCAGAATTCATCATACAGCACCACAATCCTACCCAAAAGTATAAAATGTTATTAGAAAGCACCTTTTAAAAACGCGATCAGTTATCGAACAAAATCGAACACTGTCACCTTTTGGGGAAAGTGTTTGGGTTACCAAGCCCGAGACAAACAGGCTAAGAAACTTACAGAATTTGCGTTTGGCAAACATTCATCTCTAGTGAAAATCAGGTAAGGAGTACAAAGACAATAGAGATATGCCTATAGTCAACCATGGAGGTGGCAGCGTCATGGTCTGGGGCTGCATGAGTGCTGCCGACTGTGGGGCGCTACAGTTCATTAAAAGAACCACAAATGACAACATATTCTGTGGCATACTGAAGCAGAGCATGATTCTCTCACTTTGGAAATTGTGCCATAGGGCAGTATTAAAACAAGATGACAACCCTAAACACACCTCCAAAACAAATGTGATGCCCCTGGACTAGTCAGGTCATCACAGGGTACTACACACTCTTTATCTCCCCGTGCAGGACTCATCTCCCCATGGCTCTGGGTTCCCAACTTGCAGCGCTGCCTCCACCAGCATCTAAAAATCCTAATCACACCTCGCACCACACCCTGTCAGGCACACCAGTGGGCTGCTAAGCTGGAATAGGGGCGCCCACCTAGGGGTAAGGCAGGGAGGTGGGAGGTGACAAGTCAGTTCAGTGGGAGCCCTCGAACAGTGAGGAGCTCGAGGAAGCTGGGAGTTGGAGCTCCCAGGGGAGAAGCAGATTGGGTTGCAGACGGTGGTTTGGGCCCTAAGGAGTCGGAGACCAGGTCACGGGAGATTTGGACTGGGTGCTGGCTTAGTCGAGGAGGACGGTCGGCAGCTGCAGTCCAATAGCCGGTCTGGGGCCGAAAGCATGTCGGGGTACTGGACCCTAGATCGGGCAGAGGCTTCAAGCAACCAAGCAATTAACCTGCGGAGGACAGGGCCTTTCTGAACTGTTCCCACAAGCTCAGAGATCAGGGGCACTAGTGCAACAAAGGGGATAGGGCTTTCAAAGCAAAGCAGCCCACTGAAATCCCAAGTGTGAGCTCCTGAAAGCAAGCTCGTCTGCTACCCATAGTAGGGAGTGGGGCCCAGAAAGCTCCAAGCTTATGGGCCACCTGGACACTCTAAAATTCTGTGCATGGAGGCAGGCCACGGATCACCAAGCAGTGCTGCAGGGGATGGAACCCAGATGAGCTCCCCCAGGAGGGCAGCGGCACCCAGAGACTTGGTTTACCCCGTTGTCAGCATCTACTTTCCTTCTGAGTGAGTACCTGAATTACCCCAGCCACCAGCGAGTCTGCGCTCTCCCTGCAATAAATCCCACCATCCAAGGTCCTGGGTCCTTTCCCTACCTGTGGAGGGTAAAGTCATCTGGCTGCCCCACTCCATCACCCCAGGTTCTCCAAATGGCAGCGGCGGTACTCCCTATTACCGCACACCACGGGTGGCATCACAAACTATCTAAGTCCCCTGTACATAACCCCCGATCACGTTTTGGAGTGACCCCGAGCCCCGAATAGGGACACCGGGATCTGAGCAGTTTGACTGCTTCTGGGGCGGGACTCGTCTGAGACAACTTTTTGGCGTCACGAACAGGATTCGGACAGGATCCTCTAACTTGGGTGACGTGCGCCTTGAAAAGTGAAACTGCGGTGTAAAAATCCCGTTCCCGCCAGTTTATGCCATCTTTGGCGCCAAAACGCCATCTTCCAGACCAAAAATGCACAAAGCTGAAGCCCCGCCCTTCGCCCTGAGATTGTGGCCAGAACCGGAAGTTCCCAGGGTTCCAAAGCGCGGAAGTGAGTGGCTGGCGAAAACCAAGGTGGAACGAGAAGATGTCCGTGCCGGATGAAGGAAGCGCCGCAGCGATACCCCTGCCAGACCAGGGTGATGCGGATGCAGCAGGCGCTGTCCCGGTCACAGGAGAGGTGGCACCCGGGGCCCAGGTGGTCACACCTATCATGCTGATCACCTTACCCTACATGCCTGGCTCTGCCTGGCTACCACAATATGATGGCCGACCTGACCCATTGCAGGGATTCAAGCGGAAGATCTGCACAGTTCTAGATATGTATGCCTTGACTGGCCGGCAGCGGGCGTCCGTGGTACTTAATCAGCTGACAGGCGCAGCCGAGCTTGAAGTGGAAACCTGGACTGATGAGGACTGGACCTCGGTACCCGCCATCTTTAAACGGCTGGGAGCTGTATTTGAGACTCGTACCAAAGCTAAGCTGAGGATGAGGTTCTACAGCTGCAAACAGCGCCCCCAAGAAAGCATCAGAGATTACACCCTGAGACTGCAAACGGCGCTACGGACTCTGAAACTGATCAACGAGATCAGCGAACAGGAGGGGGACAAGATGCTTGTGGAGCAGTTCTTACAGGGCCTGGGATCCATGGAAGACCGTAAGCAGCTACAGCTGTGGGCCCTGGAACATCCTACATTAGACTTTGCTGTCTTGAAAGAACGGGCGAATAAAGCCCTGCAGCCCCAAGAGGCTACTGACTCTCCCCTCTAATGCTGGCAAGCCAGCACCTCTCTTCTACAAGTAAAGCCTCCTGCATTAGCATTGCCAGAACCAACATCTTCGGTAATGCCAGTGGGTGGAATCGGTGATTTGTCTTCACAGGTGCAGCAGTTGAGCAGTGATGTCGCAAGGATCTTGGAAGCGATGCAGCTCAAGCCAAAGACCAAGCAAGCAGGGAAGATCCAGCTAGCCCACTGCCCGGAGGATGTCCCCTGGATGAGAGGGAGGACCTTGACATACAGAGGACGGAACAGCGACCGGTATGGACAGCTTGTTTGTTATAAATGTAATAAGACTGGCCATTATGCCCAGCTCTGTCCTTTAAACGGGCAACCCCTGGAGCCAAGGGCCAATCTCCAGGAATAAACTCCCAAGGCCCAGTGGACTGGTGAGAGCTGTATGTGGGGGGACGGCCAACCGTTTACATCACCCTTGATGGGATCCCGACCTCTACACTCCTTGATACCGGCTCCCAGGTAACAACTATTCCCTATGTACTGTATAAGATGTTCTGGTTAGATGATGAACTCACCCTGCTAGTGTGACACCCTGGACTAGCTAGGTAGTCACATACATACCAACACACACACCCCCGCCCTAGGCAGTTACACCAGCCAAACCAAAAACCCTTGTTGCCTCCCTCCAGAGTCTGATGTCCACACCAGGTGGGGCGGAGCCAGGCGGTTGGCCCCACCCACCGAGGAGTTCACAGGCCTGGAGGCGGGAAAAGAGTCAGTTCAGTCTTGGAGGTGAAAGTGAGAGGAGTGAACACTTGAGGTGTCTGGGTTGGAGCTCAGACACTGAAAGCAAGGTTGGCAGACGGTGGTGGCCGTCTGCAGGAGTTGGTGGAACTCCGCAGAGCCATAAGGACCAGGGTCGGGCGTCGGCCCGCCGGTACCGGACCGGGGAACGGAGTGAAGCTAAGCACACAGGCAGGGCCATCGGACCACGACCAGGCTTGGAGCCGCCGTCAATAGTCAAATCCGAATGTGACAGGAACCCCAGGGGTTTCCCAACTACTAAGTCCCGATTGAAGGCGATTGTCCACCCAGAGAGGATATACAGCCACCACCACAGGCTAGAGATCCAAGGGCCAGCGTTCCTACGGCACCTATACGCCGGGGAGCAGACTACCGGTGGGCAACCACAGGAGTTAAGAACTTTCTCAAAGGTGCAGGGAAAGAGAGCCACCATCAACCGTCTGGGGAGAGCACAACAACAACACTGCAGCCGGCTGTGGGACCCGTCCATCCGGCCGTTTTGGTTTACCTATGACTCTGTCAGTGATTGTCTGAGTGAGTACATCAGTGCCGTGCGGCACCGCGCCACGCAGTCCCTGCACCCCAGCCATCCAGCCTCCCCGTCACACCATCAGGCCCCGGGATCACCAACCCCTGCCCACGGAGGGGACAACATCTCAGCTGCACCCTACCATCTCTCCCGGGATCCCCATTACCAGCAGCGGTGGTGCCATTATCACCACGACCCGTGGGTGGCGTCATGAACAATCTCCCTAAACATATCACCCCTTTTCCCTTTCATGGGTGAGGAGCGCTGCTCGAGTCCCCGGGTCCGGTCCACCGCTTGAGCCACCGAGCAGCAGCAGCAGAAGCCCCGGACCCGAGCGTGGCGAGCGCATCCCCTCCGCCCGCGACACTAGATGACAGCATTACCATCCACGCCGTCAATGGGTTATCAGTGACTCAAATTGGGTTCAAGGAGGTGACCATTAAGGTGGGCCAGGTGGAGTTGGCGCGACAAGGACTCAGTCGTACAGATTGACCCTAGTGAATGGAACCCTAAGATCATTTTGGGAACAAATGTTATTGAGAACTGTATGGGGGAGGTATTGTTTTTACTCCAACAGCTATCTGAGACTGCAGGAGCAGGGCGACAGAGGGTCATGCAACGAGATATCTGGGCCCTCCTGCAGTGGCAACAGATAAATCTATCTGGGGGAGAAATTGGCGATGTACGGGTAATGAATGTAGCCCCTCTTGTAGTGCCCCCGTGGAGTTAGATAATGATATGGTGCAGGGCAGCTGTCGGCTCCCGTGGACAAGATTACCAGGCAGTGGTAGAGCCCCTGCCCTCAGAGCATTGGCCCACAGTGTTAACGGCCAGGAGGGTAGTCGATGTCCAAAAGGGGAGAGTGCCCGTACGAGTTTTGAATTGCAGGGAGGAGGAGGTTACGTTGCCCATATATACTAAAATTGCCAAGCTGTTCACCGCAAACATAGATTTCATCCATACGATGAATTCCCCAAACACCTCAGATCAGTCCTCCAGTGACAGTTCCCAAGGACAGTTAGACAACTGGTGCCAAGCGCTATATGTGGGCACCGACTCTACACCACATGACAATCAATGGGTCTACAGGGTTGTGCAGGAGTACGAGCAGGTCTTTAGAAAGAATCCACTAGATTTTGGCGGATAAAAGGGGTACAACACCACATACTCACAGGAGCTCATCCACCCATTAAGAAGAGGTATAGGTCCATACCACCTGCCCATTACCAGTGTACAAAGGACATGCTGAAAAACATGAGGGAGGCTGGGGTCATCCGTGATAGTTGTAGCCCTTGGACAGCTCCATTGGTATTGGTGAAAATGAAAGACAGCACTATGAGGATGTGTGTGGATTACAGACAAATCAACAAGATCACACATAAAGATGCCTACCCCCTACTCCGGATTGAGGAATCGTTAGCTGCCTTGAAGTCTGCCAAGTACTTCTCTACTCTTGATCTTACTAGCGGATACTGGCAAGTGGCTGTTGCTGAAGAAGACCGTGAGAAGACCGCCTTTGCCACCCCGATATGATTATGTGAATTCAACAGTATGCCATTCGGGCTGTGCAATACACCAGGAACATTCCAGAGACTCATGGAGTGCTGCTTGGGTCACTGCAATTTCGAAACTGTCCTGCTTTACCTGGATGACACCATCGTATACTCTAAAACGTATGAAGCGCATCTGGAACACCTGGCAGAAGTATTTTAAGCCCTATCCAGGTATGGGATGAAGCTAAAACCATCTGTCATCTACTGAAACCTACGGTAAGTCCAGTACCTGAGACATGTGGTCTATAAATATCCAAAAAACTGACCCGCACATCCAACTAATGTGAACAGGTGCTAGCCAAAAAAACATAGTAACTTTAAAATGCATACAGCTGCACACTGAAAAGCCAAAAATGTACAAGGGAAAATATGGCACTGCATTACTGCAAAAGAGAGATATTTAGTTTATGTATTGGCCAATGCATGCACCTGTTCACATTACTTGGATGTGCGGGTTTGTAGTCCAAATAGTGGCATTTTGACCAGACACGGATGTTCTTAACCTAGATAGTGGCATTTAAGTTAGGTTCCCGGATTACAGAGATATATCTTGACATTGGTTTCCAGGCTTACATGCATTGGCCAATACATAAACTAAATATCTCTCTTTTGCAGTAATGCAGTGCCATATTTTCCCTTGTACATTTTTGGCTTTTCAGTGTGCAGCTGTATGCATTTTATGGGACACGTGGTCAGTGCCGAGGGCGTGGCACCGGATCTGGAGAAGATTACAGCCATCTAGAACTGGCCAAGGCCCAATACAGTCAGAGAAGTGAGTCAGTTCCTGGACCTGATGGGTTGCTACCGCAGGTTCGTAAAAGGCTACACCAAGATGGCGGCTCCCTTACAAGATCTCCTAGTGGGGCAGCCAAAGCATGGCAAGCCTTGTGGCCCTCCATTCCAGTGAGATGAGGAACAAGAATACTCCTTCAGGTGGATTGAATCAGCTCTGACGGGGGATGAGATCCTCGCCTATCCTGACTACGGTCTCCCGTTTGTACTGTACACGGATGCCAGCAATGTAGGATTAGGAGCTGTCCTGTCCCAGGTGCAGAAGGACAAGGAGAAAGTGATTGCCTATGTCAGCAGGAAGCTGCGACCTACAGAAAGAAACCCTGAGAATTACAGTTCTTTCAAGTTGGAGTTCTTGGCACTCGTGTGGGCTGTAACCGAGAGATTCAAGCACTACCTGGCCTCCACCAAATTTACCGAGTACACGGATAATAATCCGTTGACCCACCTGGACACGACGAAGCTTGGAGCGCTGGAACAGCATTGGGTTGCAAGACTGGCAAACTATAATTTTACTATAAAATACAGGGCTGGCCGCAAGACCACCAATGCGGATGCACTATCCAGAATGCCCCATTTACCCGACGATGGAGAGGATGAAGAAATTGAATTGCCTGCCTTCCATCGGCCTGTTAGCATAGAACAGCCCCGGTCCCATAGTAATCATCAGGAGGCAACCTTCAACCCATTACCCCATCACGATTGGCAGAAAGCTCAGGATGGTAATCGTGCAATCAGACTAATCTAAGCACTGATAGCCCAAGCTGGCTCCCGTCTCGAACCAGGTGCTCCAGAAAAAGCTAAGAAGCTGTGGCAGGACAGGAGTCGACTATACCTGCCACAAAATCCCAGTGGAAAGTAGGATTTTGGTGTGTGGGTGTTGCTGGCACTGGTGTTCCAGGTCCCAGGGGGTAGGCCCTTCATCCTGGTGAGGATGTAGTTCCTAGTAGTGCCCTGCGTGTCTCAAGGGCGCTACACAGACCCTAAATGTGAGGAGTATGGGAGTATGGCTGCAGTGACCTGAGAATACTGCACTCACGGTCCAACCGAGGGCAGAGTGACCTGCAGTAACCTCTTTCCAGAATATGGGAGGCATGCTCAGTGAACGTATCCCACATTTTCTGGAAGTGCAGGAACTCCATGTGAGGAGCGTGGCTGCAGTGATCAGAGAATCCTGCACTCACACTCCCACAGGCAGTTTGAGTGAAGTAAGCTCTTTGTCACTGAGGGCAGAGCCTACTGAGAGATGATGTCTGGGCATGCGGCCAGCATTTCTTCTGACGATAAGAAGAAGGAGAGGTGGCGGGGGATTGATGCTGCAAGAGGTACCAACGGGACTGAGGGGACCGGGGATGACCTGACTGGACCTGGGGATGACCTAACTGGACCTGGGGACAACTGTTCTGTATTATCTGACATGTCAGACATGCAGCTTTCCTCAAGAGTGAAAAGGTTAAGTGAGCCCAGAAAATCATCCAGATATAGAGGTCCCTGACCAATAGTAAGCCCTCATGTCACAGAGGGGTGATGCTTCTATTTAGCACGTGATGCTACCAATACGTCTGCCATCACTACATGGTGAGAGTGTCTCCCACAAGTAATGCGTCAAAAGAACTCATCACTGTGGGTGGGAATAGACACCATCATCCATAGGAGAGCAGACACAGAAGTGCGAACGTGCACAGACAGCACTCAACTGTTGTGTGTCTAATAGAAGCCCAATACCAAGAACACCTAATGTATGTATAGTGTGATGCCCTGGACTAGCCAGGTAGTCACATACATACCAACATACACATACCCCCCACCCTAGACAGTAACAACAGTCAGACAAAAAACCCTTGTTGCCTCCCTCCAGGGTCTGATGTCCACACCAGGTGGGGAGGAGCCAGGCGGTTGGCCCCACCCACCGAGGAGTTCACAGGCCTGGAGGCGGGAAAAGGAGGACAGATCAGTTTTGGAGGTGCAAGGGAGAGGAGTAAAACGTCTGCATGTGCCTGGGTAGGAGCCCAGGCACTGACAGCAAGGTTGGTTTACCAGAGACTCTGTCAGTGATTGTCTGAGTGAGTAGACCAGTGCCGTCCGGCACCGCGCCGCGCCGTCCCTGCGACCCTGCACACTCTTTTTGAGCCAGAGCTTGTGCATGATTGCCCCCACGAAGGTCAGTATGAATGCAATCAATTCCCTTAACTCGAAGACCCGAGGGGGTTGCAGGCATGGTAAAGCTTGAAATGATTTGGGAGAGTTTTGAGCTGATCTAAGTTCTCCTCATTGGCTGCAGCCAAGATGTCCCTGACATGCTCCCTAACTCTCACTTTCATGGCTTTGGTAGTGAGACCAATGTACAGTAGATCTTTGAGTAGGGGCAAGTCACATGATAGATAACCAATTGAGTGGAACAGGAAATGGTATGCATGATGTTATATTCAATGTCTTCAGATAATATGAACGTCTTACTTGTTTCTATATTGGGACAAGCTACTCAGTTTCTACAAGGTGCGCACCCCCACCGTCGGGGTGTCTTTATTTACGATAATAGGGTTTGATTCCATGGTGAATAGTAACTCCTTATTCTTATGCAAGCAAAGTCAGCGAAAATTCTGAAGTGCTGTGCATATGTTGCTTCATTTTTCCTTGCAATTTTGGGTGCAGAAAAAACTGCATCATGTCAACTGTAGGTGCATTTTTAGCTGCATTTTTTAGAACTTCTAAGCATTCATTTCACAAAAAAACACATAGCAAAAATCCCACCAAAAAACGCACCAAAAACGTATGTGTTTTTGGTGCATTTTTCTGTCACAATGTGTGTTTTTTGGTGCATAAAATTTCTGCACCTAATCTGCAGCATGCGCACATACCCTTATTATCACTCTGTTGAACACATCATAACTGTAGGGCCACTATGTACAAAAGCTTTTTAGGGTGTCTGTCAGAACTCAGAAGAAATGTGGAGAATTTGATTTAAACTATATAAGAAATGGCAAAAAAATACTGTCTCGACCATCTATAGATTATGCAGTTGTAGGAAACAATCCATGAATTCCACCCATTTATATACTGTAGCATTCCTTTCACAATGTCAGAAAGTATGTACTGAGAAATAAATGTAGTTTTAAATGAAACCACTATTAGACTCAACTGTACTTAGTTATATTAAGAGTCTTGTGGAAAGTAGGCCAAAGCTAATATAATATATTCATTGCTGACAAGTGAATTCATGTTAAGAGCATGGTCCTTTTTTGTTTCTCTAAATTATTTTCATTTTGTTCTCGGAAATGACAGTATATTAAATTATTTCATATGACAACTTCTACTAATATCTTTCATTTTTAACAAAAACAAAAATATGTATTGCGAAAGACAAATCCTGGTACTACAGTGCAATATAAGTTTTTCTTCTATTACATTGTACAACATGTATCATTTGAAGAGATAGTGTTCATCAGGTGTTTTTTTCATGGATTTCACTCATAGTTTCTCCAGAAAAGTTAATGGTGTAATACAAATCCCAATCCGTAAAAATATAATGTGTCTATAATGCAAGAAAAACATGTTCTGGTTATTATGACTGTATTTACTTTTTAGTATATTAAATAACAAAAATTCAATGAATGTATAAATGTTGCCAGTAATTCCTTGGGTACAATCAGTACTCATTAAGGGTGCTTTATCTGTCTGGGATGATGGGGGTGGTTGTGGATTCAGTAGCTGTGAAGGTGGGGGGAGGGGTGATGTCATATTGAGCGGGGTCTCGGCTCCACGGTCACCGCCTCTCGGCACAAACCGGGTGCGGCTGCGACTGCAGCATCATTCCCAGCTTCAGGTTTGGAATAAATCGATGTGGAAAATGGAGATGAAATCGCTGGAGAGGAGTAGAGAAGAAGAGGAAAAGCTCCATGCGGGTGAGAATCTTCCCCAGTCACTTCTTCTCCGTAATGAGAATGACACAAATGCCTCCTTCTTAAAGAACTGTCTGCTGCTGTCCAGAAAGGGCACTGGACAGAAGACTTCAGAGCTGCTCAAGTATTTCTGGTCTTAGTGGATGGAGTACAGGTTGGTGTTGAACGTGGTGCCTTTTGGGATGGAATATCCTTGCACAACAGTGTCTCTGGAACTGCCGTGAAAAATCCTTAAGGGGGCGATTGTGAAGACACAGCCCTGTTCAATGTCTGTCAGGGGTTAATGTTCTTAATTTGGTGAAACATGGTTCCCTTTTGTGTGGTAACTCATGTTTGTTAAGTCATTGTTTTCCATCGGACTCATCGGAGACTTCCCTTGTCTGAGGTTGTGTGTTGCTAATTTAATGTAAATCCTTTCAGCTTCTCTGTCTACCTCACTCAGAGAAGAATTGTACAGGACCAATGCCACCCAGTAAGAGCACAGCTTTATTCCACCCATCTGGTAAGACTACAATACCCTGGGATGAGTGCCCAGGAGATATTAAAAGAGACTGTTTGAGTTACCAGGGTGTTCTTTTGCTACCTGGCTTCAATCTAGGGGTTTTAGACCTGGTTGAAAGTCCTCCCCCAGCCTAGGGACTTTGGCGCCAGTTAGGGGAACAGAAGATGGATTATATTGTGCAGGAGAACTGCAGAGGATTCTAGGATTCAGCTCGAAGAAACCCTGATTAGGATGATTTGGGTACCTGGCTACGGACTTTGCTGTGCTTGTGAAGCTTTCCATGCTTGTCACTATCCCATTCCCGGTGGGTGCCTGCCAAAAGCAGGGTGCTACTGGTTTGAGGTATGTAGCCCTGGAAGGTCCGAAAGCCCGAATATTCTAATCCTTGGTGAGCCTCTGTTGCCTGTTACATTATGTGATGTTCATGGTTTTGTGTTATATGCCTTTGACTGTTGGGGATCCAATAAAGTCTAATTATTGTGGTTCCCACACCCTGTGTTGTTTGAGTAGTGTTCCACCCACAGGTAAGGAGTTTGGGCATTCAGTTTGGATGAGCCATGGTCTATGCGGTCTTTCTAAAGGTGGCCGGGCCAGCTGACGAGAGAACCCACTTACCCCCGTGACTGCACAGTTGGTGGCAGCAGTGGGATACTACTCAGCCTGGGTTATCCAGGGGACCTGCAGGTGACTAATGTTCGTGGACACCGTCCAGAGGGCTCAAAAATCAGGAAGGCATATAGACATACCCAGCAGTTCATAGGTGAGGCATACAGGTTTCAGATGCCACCATGTCCAACTTTAGTTAATACTGCTGAATATTGGCCCTAATTAGCTCTGTGTGTGTGTCAAACAGTTTCTGTGTGATGTAATATATATCCGCTACAAGCTTATTTCAGGATTCCCTGGTCTGCCCCTGATATTCAGGAACAGACCTGGAGGTTTTCATATATGTTATAATTGTGAAAGAGATCACCTTGGTTTTTGCGGTGTTCAGCATTTTTACTATATTTAATAATACATTTTGCCCTTTGGGAATAAAAGATTCTTCTTAATTAATTACTTATATATATTCCATGATTATCAGAAAAAAATACTTCCACCATGTCCAACTCCCCAGCTCAGCCTTTTGAAGAGGACCAGAGTGGATATACAGCCACCACAAAAAACTGCAACTATAGGAGGCGTGTCAGTTACAACAGACGCAATCCTGGGACACTGACACCCATCTGGATCTGATCCAAAAATTGGTCAATGGGCATGCTTAGAATGATGCAGAGGGTGATGAGGACCCTGCCAATATTGACCCAGAAAATGAAGACTGTGTACTACATCATGGATCCAATGACAGTGTAGAAACAAATCGGTCCCAAGCAGCTCAAACTAAGCATATGCTGGCAGCATTGAGGCCTGAAGCCTCAAGAGAGGAGAGGGCTGTGTTATGCAGATTTTGGAGTTCCAGTTTCCCTGCCACCAGCGCCTACCTCCATGGTGGTCTGTCACCAAGAAAATTATCTCTGCTACAAGGACATGCCAGTGTTTAATGAGTTCACACTGAGATAGATGAACACTTGCAAAGCTTTAAGACACCAATACTGATGCACCAGGTGCCCACAGCTGATTGGGCCAAAATACCTATGGACTAGTTTGATTGGCCGAGCCCAGGAGGCTTTCCAATTGCTTGGGCCTCAGGACTACCTGGACTATGAGATTATTAAAGACACTCTGCTGACCATGTTTACCATAACCTCCGAGAGATATCGCACCAAGTTCCAGACTAGAGATGAGCAAACCGGTCCCGGATCGGCTCGAGGTCGGTTCGCCGAACGGAGGTCCCGTTCGAGTTTGGTTCGTCGAAAGTTCGACGAACCAAACTCGAACCGCATAGGAAACAATGGCAGGCATTCACAAACACATAAAAACACCTAGAAAACACCCTCAAAGGTGTCCAAAAGGTGACAAACAACTCACAACACAACACAAACACATGGGAAAGTGACAAGGACATATACGCATGCGAAAACAAAACAGCTGGACAAGGAAAAAGAGGAGGACACACAGATATATGAGTATATGCAAGGAAACATCGATTCCATTATTGTGCAACTTGAGCCCTGCTCATTTTAGGCTTCCAATCTTGATAAATTGCCTGAGCTCGCCACGTACGCCTTGGGGATCTTGTCGTGTCCTGCAGCCAGCGTTCTCTCGGAACCTGACTTCAGTGCTGCTGGGGGTCTGCTGGCAGATAAGCACACGTGTCTGTCCACTGACAATGTGGACATGGCTCTCAGAGGACTTTTCTTCCCCTGGGTCAGCCAGGGGACGAGAAAGGCACGCGTATTTTTGAGAGTGCTTCATGCAAAGCATCTTTTTCTTTTTCAAAAGGGGGGTCAACTGATGCCAGTCAAGTGGGGTGTGTGTGGCCCAATTAGTGGCAACGAGAGAGACTGTGGTTGGAGTCCCCTCGCTGTGTTTCTAAAAGAACCAAGATGAACAAGTCATGGCTCTCAGAGGACTTTTCTTCCCCTGGGTCAGCCAGGGGACGGGAAAGGCACGCGTATTTTTGAGAGTGCTTCATGCAAAGCATCTTTTTCTTTTTCAAAAGGGGGTCAACTGATGCCAGTCAAGTGGGGTGTGTGTGGCCCAATTAGTGGAAACGAGGGAGACTGTGGTTGGAGTCCCCTCGCTGTGTTTCTAAAAGAACCAAAATGAACAAATCATGGCTCTCAGAGGACTTTTCTTCCCCTGGGTCAGCCAGGGGAGGCGAAAGGCACGCGTATTTTTGAGAGTGCTTCATGCAAAGCATCTTTTTCATCTTGAAAATTGGGTCAACTGATGCCAGTCAAGTGGGGTGTGTGTGGCCCAATTAGTGGCAACGAGGGAGACTGTGGTTGGAGTCCCCTCGCTGTGTTTCCGAAAAGAACCAAGATGAACAAGTCATGGCTCTCAGAGGACTTTTCTTCCCCTGGGTTAGCCAGGGGACGGGAAAGGCACGCGTATTTTTGAGAGTGCTTCATGCAAAGCATCTTTTTCTTTTTCAAAAGGGGGGTCAACTGATGCCAGTCAAGTGGGGTGTGTGTGGCCCAATTAGTGGCAACGAGAGAGACTGTGGTTGGAGTCCCCTCGCTGTGTTTCCGAAAAGAACCAAGATGAACAAGTCATGGCTCTCAGAGGACTTTTCTTCCCCTGGGTCAGCCAGGGGACGGGAAAGGCACGCGTATTTTTGAGAGTGCTTCATGCAAAGCATCTTTTTCTTTTTCAAAAGGGGGGTCAACTGATGCCAGTCAAGTGGGGTGTGTGTGGCCCAATTAGTGGCAACGAGAGAGACTGTGGTTGGAGTCCCCTCGCTGTGTTTCCGAAAAGAACCAAGATGAACAAGTCATGGCTCTCAGAGGACTTTTCTTCCCCTGGGTCAGCCAGGGGACGGGAAAGGCACGCGTATTTTTGAGAGTGCTTCATGCAAAGCATCTTTTTCTTTTTCAAAAGGGGGGTCAACTGATGCCAGTCAAGTGGGGTGTGTGTGGCCCAATTAGTGGCAACGAGAGAGACTGTGGTTGGAGTCCCCTCGCTGTGTTTCCGAAAAGAACCAAGATGAACAAGTCATGGCTCTCAGAGGACTTTTCTTCCCCTGGGTCAGCCAGGGGACGGGAAAGGCACGCGTATTTTTGAGAGTGCTTCATGCAAAGCATCTTTTTCTTTTTCAAAAGGGGGGTCAACTGATGCCAGTCAAGTGGGGTGTGTGTGGCCCAATTAGTGGCAACGAGAGAGACTGTGGTTGGAGTCCCCTCGCTGTGTTTCCGAAAAGAACCAAGATGAACAAGTCATGGCTCTCAGAGGACTTTTCTTCCCCTGGGTCAGCCAGGGGACGGGAAAGGCACGCGTATTTTTGAGAGTGCTTCATGCAAAGCATCTTTTTCTTTTTCAAAAGGGGGGTCAACTGATGCCAGTCAAGTGGGGTGTGTGTGGCCCAATTAGTGGCAACGAGAGAGACTGTGGTTGGAGTCCCCTCGCTGTGTTTCCGAAAAGAACCAAGATGAACAAGTCATGGCTCTCAGAGGACTTTTCTTCCCCTGGGTCAGCCAGGGGACGGGAAAGGCACGCGTATTTTTGAGAGTGCTTCATGCAAAGCATCTTTTTCTTTTTCAAAAGGGGGGTCAACTGATGCCAGTCAAGTGGGGTGTGTGTGGCCCAATTAGTGGCAACGAGGGAGACTGTGGTTGGAGTCCCCTCGCTGTGTTTTACATGATTTTCGAAGGGCATGACATGCCTAAGAGGTTGAGTTTCATCATCTGCAACTTGCTGGCAACAGAAAGGCTGCCTTTACACCCTTTTGAGACCGAGGATTTTCGAGACCTTATGCCCATTGCAGTGCCCCAAGAGCCGATGGCCAGTCGTCACTCCTTCTCCAAGAAAGGCTTGCCCGCGCTACCACAGTAGGTCGCACACAACCTCACCAATTCCTTGAGAAACTCTGTGTGACAGGGTGTATTTCAACACAGATACTTGGACCAGTAAGCATGGACAGGGGAGTTACATGTTGCTGACTGGGCACTGGGTAACTATGGTGAGAGATGGAGAAGGGTTTGCTGTACAAGTCTTGCCGTCCCCACGACTTGTGTGTCAATCCTTCCTCTGTATGTACAAGTTCCTCCACTGCTTCTGCCTCCTCAACCTCGTGTGGGTCCTCCACCTCGGCCCAAACCTTGTGTGGTCAGGCCACCCTTCCTTGTAACTGCGCCCAAGGAATCCCACACACCTCCTTACTATGCTGGCAGCAGAGCTCAAGGCCATCAGGCAGTCAAATGTTTACTTTGAAATGTAGGGGAAATGTGAGACACCGCTGAGGAATTGTGGACGGTTAGCTCTGGAGAGTGAGACCGAGTTTCATCAATGGTTGTCTACAGTCAACCAGTTGTCAGGGAAGGTCGGGTGCGACAATGATGCAAACCAGTCTGCGACCCTTCTTCAGGGCAATGTGACAAACGTGCCTTGTATGGCTCACGTGTTGAACCTGGTTGTCCAGCAATTTTTAAAATACCATCCCGGCCTACATGGCCTTGTGCAGCGGGCACGCTGCTGTGTGCTCACTTTCATCCTTCGCACCCAGCAGCTCAACAACTGTCATCGGGTCTGGCGGTTAAACGCCGGAAATGCGATGTTCCGACACGCAGGAATTGGAATCTGCACATGTTGCAGCGTGTGTGGCAGCACCGCAGAGCCCTGCTGAAATACGGTATGACGTATACCCTGGGCTAACTTGATCCAGAGGTGGTGCAGATCACGCTGCTGGAGTGGTGTCAGATCAAGGACCTATGCACCCTTCTACACAGTTTCCAAATGTCGACGAAGATGTTTAGCACTGGCAATGCCATTCTCAGCGTGACAATTCTGGTCATCTACATGATGGAGCACACTGTAAGCATTATTCTGAGTCAGGTATTGGTCCAAGAAGAAGGTGAGGAAGTACAGGAGGAGTCATATGCAGAAGGGATAATAAGATCTACAAGGTCCATACGGTAAGCGGCACCTAGGCAGCAGTTATGGTGGGGGATAGGGATTAACAAGGGCGCATAGTATCAGCAAAAATTGTTGAGGAAGGTGCAGGAGCCATGAAGAAATGGAGGACAAACTTGCGATGGGCATGGAAGACTCAGCAGATGAGTGAGAGCTTGCTCACATTTCGGTTGTGCGAGGTTGGGGGGAGAGGGCAGAGGAAGGAGGCACGATTCTCACCTCTCTGCCACCAACACACCAAGGACTTGGTCCTCCTGGATGCACAAGACACATGAGCGTCTTCTTGCTGCACTACCTACAACATGACCCTCGGATTGTACGAATTCCAAGTCATGCTGACTACTGGGTTGCCACACTGTTATATCCCTGGTACAACACAAAATTTTGCGAAATAAGGGACGCGCGTATGCAGGAGTATCAGCAGAAGGTGTTACGCAATCTTACATCTGCTTTTCCACTAAACACCAGGGTGCACAGAGTGAATCTCAATGCTTTTTCATCGATAGGAGGAAATGGTCTTACTTGTCCACATCTGAGGGACCGAGGGCTGGCTGCTGTGCTGAGACGGCGTTGAGTACGGTGTCTCTGCAGAGTTACATTTTTGGTCATATACAAACTGAGTTGAAAAAGGACAGATGCTGGTGGAAAGGGGAACAGGTGTGTTGGAAAGGGGAAAAAAGTTTGTGTCCGTGGGTTTGGTGGTTAAGCAAAAGTAACAGTTTATGAAGAAACACCATCTGTTACGGTGGGACTGGCAGGCGGATCAGCAGCAGCAGGCCTGTTAATGCCACTGGGCTGCACAAGCAGGACTTGTAGGACAGGAGCTGGTCTTAACCGTTCTGCGTTACCAACTGTGGTGGCGGCCTGCATCGACGCCCTATCCCTGCCTACCTCTGGCTTAAAGCCGCAATGGGTTCAACACATGGAGGTGTGCTCTTTCGGAGCATAATAGAAGACTGCGCACCTCCTTGTTGTCTCCAGCCCCTTTTATAACCTGGGTCCGCCACAAACCAGGGTGGACCACAATGCACCTCCTGGAGACAAAAGCAGAGTGATACGTCATGAGTGGCATAACTAGCGTCCTATTTGGAACCGCAACTTCAATGATGACCTCATGGCTGTCATGACCCAAACACCTCACCAGTCATCGTCTGACCATCAATAATGAGGTGACAAGTCATAGGGGCGGGCCTCTGCAAGCCATTTGGGAGTGGCCTGGCCACATCGTCAGGACACCTGATGCCCTGTGGTCTAAATGGGCCCCCCACATCAGGGGCAGGGCCAAAGAGTTCATTACCGGACCTAGTTTCTGATGCAGTAAGTGCCTGACCATGGTCAGTTGCATGAAATACAGTCTCTGAAAAAAGACTATCAGCTTTAGCATAGTGTCTATGCACAACACAGGACTTAGACCCGGAACGGAGTGCAAGTACCTGTGCAAAGAGGCTTTTCGCACTAAGTGTGGGTGCATGCTCAGTAGCCTGAACTGAGGACTTAGTCTCAGACATAACACAAACAGGCTGAGCATGCTCACTAGGCAAAACACCGGGCTTAGACTCTGGCTGGGGTAAATCGGCGCACGCATGCGCACTAGCCGCCTCTCCACACTTAGACGTGGTGGAAGGAACAGCCAACTGGACAACCCGAGGCACGGCCAAGAACGGCAGCCGGCGCCTGGGCGCAACAGGAACCGCAGCAGGCTGCTTGCGGCTATGGTGGCGCCGGTTCATAACAGTACCCCCCCCCTCTAGCGGCCCTCCCACTTGAATGGTCTATAGTCGCCACAGATACCACTGAGCGACGGGCGGAAGATGGAGACATGCAGTGGGAGCTACAAGACTCGCTCCACCGCGTAATCACCCCAGACGACCAGTCGATATGTGGGGAATGCCGCTTCAACCAAGGAATACCCAGCAGAATATCATCTGCACCCTTAGGGAGAACCAGAAATGAAATGGTCTCCCTATGCCCAGATGACATGGCAAGGGTAATGGGCACTGTCCGCTGGTGAATTACCTTGGGCAACAAGGACCCATCCACCACACGGGCTCTCACTGGCCTTGGCATTTGCACCAGCGGGATGGCATGCCGCCGGGCAAAAGAGGAGGAGATGAAACTATCCCCAGCACCTGTGTCCACACTTGCCCTTGTGGACCATGTTGACCCCTTAAAGGAAATGGACGCGGGAAACGTCACCCTAATGGATAACACAGGGTCCAGTCTACCTCCAGCTATGGTCACCAATCGTGGTCGCTTATCCTGACGCTTTGGGCAACGGTTGGCATAATGACCATACTGCCCACAAGCGAAACAGGAAATGCCCTTGCGACTCGAAGACCTAGCAACACCAACCCTAGCGATGTCCATAGGGACAGAGATGTCCTCTAAGGGAGGTGCAGTAGGAGAGACCACTACAGTGGCTGAACGGCCCTCTGACCTGCGCTCCAGCTGATGTTCGGAGGTCCGCAGGTCAATACGGGTAGCCAGAGTCATGAGGCCCTCAAGGGTAGTTGGTACCTCATGCGACGCTAATGCGTCCTTCACGTACGAGGCTAATCCCCTCCAGAACAGTGGAATGAGAGTCCTCTCTGACCACCCCAGTTCTGCAGCAAGTGTCCTGAAACTCACAGCATATTGACTTGAGGAGGTACGCCCCTGCTCCAAAGTCAGTAGCTGTAGGGCCGAGTCGTGAGTGACCTGAGGCCCCAGGAACACTTGTCGCAAGGACTCCAAAAACTCCTTAGAGTCCTGTACTACGGGGTCATTCCTCTCCCACAATGGTGTAGCCCACTCCAGTGCTCTATCAGAGAGCAAGGAGATGATAAACCCCACCTTCGACCTCTCTGTAGGAAACCGTGCAGCCAACAGCTCTAGATGGACTGAGCACTGGTTCACGAATCCCCTACATGCCTTGCTGTTCCCCGTAAACTTGTTGGGCAGCGAGAGGTGAGGGAGGGTTGGAGTAGGCTTGGTGACTGACACCATTGCAGCCGCTTGAGCCACCACATCATTCATATCAGCAGCAAGAGCAGACTTCTCCAGAGACCTCACTCTGGCATCAAGCTGCAGCATGAACTGACGTAGCTGCTCCATCTCCGCCATGCCAGCCAGACCCTGGCGCAGTCTTACTGTTACGGGGGGACCAGCAGATTAGGACCAGGGGGTATATATTCTAATCGCCAGTCGGGGCCCACCGTGCTCCAGATGACAAAGGAGCTGCTGGCACCTGAGGGTTAGGCGGAGACTATAGAGCTGGATGGCTCTGAGATAACCCAGGAACTCTGGGAACCGGTCACGTGTGTTGGGACACGTCAGACCGGACGACAACCCGATTAGCGTTTTGGTGCACCTAGCGCTACACCAACCACGTGTGCAGGAAACACGTCAGGCCGGGTGGTAACCAGGTAGCGTTGACCGGAAGACCGCCACGAAAGCGCCCTGTCGGCCACGTGTGTAGGACACGTCAGGCCGAGCGGTCCTCCGATTAGCGTTTCTGGCCACCTCTCGACTGGCCACGTGTGTGTAGGACACGTCAGGCCAGATGGGTACACCAGTAGCGTTGACCGGGAAGCCGAGGAGGATAGGGAACACCCTGTTAACTCCACAGGGGTCCTGGGGTACGCTGTCCGTGCGCGTAGGGGGCACAACCGGACAGGTGGTGCAGCAGGTGCGTTGTCCGTGTGCGTAGGGGGCACAATCGGACAGGTGGCGCAGCAGGTGCGTTGTCCGTGTGCGTAGGAGGCACAATCGGACAGGTGGCGCAGCAGGTGCGTTGTCCGTGTGCGTAGGGGGCACAATCGGAAAGGAAGCACAGCAGCCGCAGCCCAGTTAACACCACTGGGCTGCTATAGCAAGACTGGAACAGCAGGAGGGAAGCACGGCGCCTGATCCTGATGTGCCGAGCCATGAATCTTGGCGTGACAGGCACCGTTCGCCTAACCCTACCTACCGCTTCCCAACATAGGCTTATGCCGCAATGAGGCTCTAACATTGAGGTGTGCTCTGACTGAGCAAAAGTGAAGACTGCGCACCTCCATGTTGTCTCCAGCCCCTTTTATAACCTGGGTCCGCCCCAAACCCAGGGTGGAACCACCAAGGTCCAATAGCAGAGTGCCATGTCATCAGTGACGTCACATGCGACCTATCCGGAACCGCCACGTCATTGATGACCTCATGGCAGCCACGCCCCAAACACTTCACCAGTCATCGTCTGACGACCAATACTGAGGTGCCAGATCATAGGGGCGGGCCTCTGCGAGCCAGTCCGGAGTTGCCACGTCATCAGGACACCTGACACCCTCTGCCCTATCAGGGCCTGCCACCTCACGGACATGCTCAGTGAGGTCCTTACCGGACCTAGCCTCTGATGCACTAAGTGCCTGAGCATGCTCAGTAGCCTGAGCCACAGGCTTAGAAAGCAGACTATCAGTCTGAGCATGCTCACTAGGCAAAACACCGGGCTTAGACTCTGCGCAACACGAACCGCAGAAGGCTGCTTGCGGCTATGGCGGCGCCGGTTCGTAACACAGAGGGATTAGCAGGTAGTAGGCAACAGAATAGATTGTTCAATTATTTTAATTGTATGCATGGTTCTTATTGTTTGTTTTGGTAAAGTTAAACAATCATTTATCAACCCAACTGCCTAGAGTCCTTTTCCTTTTGCCTCTTTTTGCTGCATACTGGGGAGCCCACCCTGTACACGACTTAAAATGAAGCATAAGTCGCAATGTGAATTTCACTGTGCTACAATGCGGCCTAGCGTGCCTGTGCAACCACCGCCTGCCCCATCAAGTGCATCTGCGTGCTCTTCATCCTCTGTGACTGTGGGGACAGCAGTCACACATGGTTTTTCACACTGAACTTCCACTCCTTAACCCGCAACAGGGAGTGTGATTGGCAGGTCATCACTTGTGTTGGAAGTGGAAACAGAACGTATTGTTGAGCTGTCAGACATCGAGAGAACCATCATTGGATGCAGGCTACATTATATCCACGCCTGCACCTTCGTCACAGATTGCCTGGACTACCTGCAGTTAATAATTGCATTCCATAAATGGAAAGGAGTGTAGAATGCACATGTGTTGTACCTTGCTTGGCAGCAAAGGAACACTAACTTAGTATTCCAGACAGTTTTAGGAAGGCAGAAAAAGAGTCAGCTCTTTGTGCAAATTAAATAGCATGGCAAAAGTGGACAGATGGGTACAGTGGCCGTGTTCTGTGGGTACCAGGAAAGTAAAAGAAGCCTCACTTTCTATCCCTCCTAATGATCAAATGCAGCAATGAATTCCCTGAGTTTGCTATAAAATTAGCATAGCTAAATGTGCAGGAGGGTGTCATGCAGAGGTGCTAGAAATAGCTTGGCACCAGTGGGGCACTAATGGAATACAACAGCCAGTTCTATGATGCCATTAATTGGCAGTATTTTTTGCTATCATTATAGCTTATTAAAAACAGAGCAGGACGGTGTCATGCAGAGGTGCTAGAAATAGCTTGGCACCAGTGGGGCACTAATGGAATACAACAGCCAGTTCTATGATGCCACTAAATGGCAGTATTTTTTGCTATCATTATAGCTTATTAAAAACAGAGCAGGACGGTGTCATGCAGAGGTGCTAGAAATAGCTTGGCACCAGTGGGGCACTAATGGAATACAACAGCCAGTTCTATGATGCCACTAAATGGCAGTATTTTTTGCTATCATTATAGCTTATTAAAAACAGAGCAGGAGGGTGTCATGCAGAGGTGCTAGAAATAGCTTGGCACCAGTGGGGCACTAATGGAATACAACAGCCAGTTCTATGATGCCACTAAATGGGAGTATTTTTTGCTATCATTATAGCTTATTAAAAACAGAGCAGGAGGGTGTCATGCAGAGGTGCTAGAAATAGCTTGGCACCAGTGGGGCACTAATGGAATACAACAGCCAGTTCTATGATGCCACTAAATGGCAATATTTTTTGCTATCATTATAGCTTATTAAAAACAGAGCAGGAGGGTGTCATGCAGAGGTGCTAGAAATAGCTTGGCACCAGTGGGGCACTAATGGAATACAACAGCCAGTTCTATGATGCCACTAAATGGCAGTATTTTTTGCTATCATTATAGCTTATTAAATACAGAGCAGGAGGGTGTCATGCAGAGGTGCTGAACATAGATTTGCACCAGTGGGGCACTAATGGAGGACAACAGCCACTTCTTGTATGCCACTAGGTACACTGAGTGTTTGCTAGTATAATGGCTTAGTTATAATGAGTTGGAGTGTGCAATGCAGGCAGAGGTGCTGCAAATATCTTTGCACTAGTGGGACTATAGCAAAGTCCAATAGCCACGTTTAGAATGCCACTAGGTACACTGAGTGTTTGCTAGTATAATGGCTTAGTTATAATGAGTTTGAGTGTGCAATGCAGGCAGACGTGCTGCAAATATCTTTGCACTAGTGGGACTATAGCAAAGTCCAATAGCCGCGTTTAGAATGCCACTAGGTACACTGAGTGTTTGCTAGTATAATGGCTTACTAACAATGAGTTGGAGTGTGCAATGCAGGCAGACGTGCTGCAAATATCTTTGCACTAGTGGGACTAGACAAAAGTCCAATAGCCACGTTTAGAATGCCACTAGGTACACTGAGTGTTTGCTAGTATAATGGCTTACTAACAATGAGTTTGAGTGTGCAATGCAGGCAGACGTGCTGCAAATATATTTGCACTAGTGGGACTAGACAAAAGTCCAATAGCCACGTTTAGAATGCCACTAGGTACACTGAGTGTTTGCTAGTATAATGGCTTAGTTATAATGAGTTGGAGTGTGCAATGCAGGCAGAGGTGCTGCAAATATGTTTGCACTAGTGGGACTATAGCAAAGTCCAATAGCCACGTTTAGGATGCCACTAGGTACACTGAGTGTTTGCTAGTATAATGGCTTAGTTATAATGAGTTTGAGTGTGCAATGCAGGCAGACGTGCTGCAAATATCTTTGCACTAGTGGGACTATAGCAAAGTCCAATAGCCACGTTTAGAATGCCACTAGGTACACTGAGTGTTTGCCAGTATAATGGCTTAGTTATAATGAGTTGGAGTGTGCAATGCAGGTAGACATGCTGCAAATATCTTTGCACTAGTGGGACTAGACAAAAGTCCAATAGCCACGTTTAGAATGCCACTAGGTACACTGAGTGTTTGCTAGTATAATGGCTTAGTAACAATGAGTTTAAGTGTGCAATGCAGGCAGATGTGCAGCAAATATCTTTGCACTAGTGGGACTAGACAAAAGTCCAATAGCCACGTTTAGAATGCCACTAGGTACACTGAGTGTTTGCTAGTAAAATGGCTTAGTAACAATGAGTTTCAGTGTACAATGCAGGCAGACGTGCTGCAAATATCTTTGCACTAGTGGGACTATAGCAAAGTCCAATAGCCACATTTAGAATGCCACTAGGTACACTGAGTGTTTGCTAGTATAATGGCTTAGTAACAATGAGTTGGAGTGTGCAATGCAGGCAGACGTGCTGCAAATATCTTTGCACTAGTGGGACTAGACAAAAGTCCAATAGCCACGTTTAGAATGCCACTAGGTACACTGAGTGTTTGCTAGTATAATGGCTTAGTAACAATGAGTTTGAGTGTGCAATGCAGGCAGACGTGCTGCAAATATCTTTGCACTAGTGGGACTAGACAAAAGTCCAATAGCCACGTTTAGGATGCCACTAGGTACACTGAGTGTTTGCTAGTATAATGGCTTAGTTATAATGAGTTTGAGTATGCAATGCAGGCAGACATGCTGCAAATATCTTTGCACTAGTGGGACTATAGCAAAGTCCCATAGCCACGTTTAGAATGCCACTAGGTACACTGAGTGTTTGCTAGTATATTGGCTAGTTGGAGTGTGCAATGCAGGCAGACGTGCTGTAAATATCTTTGCACTAGTGGGACAAGACAAAAGTCCAATAGCCACGTTTAGAATGCCACTAGGTACACTGAGTGTTTGCTAGTATAATGGCTTAGTAACAATGAGTTGGAGTGTGCAATGCAGGCAGACGTGCTGCAAATGTCTTTGCACTAGTGGGACTAGACAAAAGTCCAATAGCCACGTTTAGAATGCCACTAGGTACACTGAGTGTTTGCTAGTATAATGGCTTAGTAACAATGAGTTTGAGTGTGCAATGCAGGCAGACGTGCTGCAAATATCTTTGCACTAGTGGGACTAGACAAAAGTCCAATAGCCACGTTTAGAATGCCACTAGGTACACTGAGTGTTTGCTAGTATAATGGCTTAGTTATAATGAGTTGGAGTGTGCAATGCAGGCAGAGGTGCTGCAAATATCTTTGCACTAGTGGGACTATAGCAAAGTCCAATAGCCACGTTTATGATGCCACTAGGTACACTCAGTGTTTGCTGGTATAATGGCTTAGTAACAATGAGTTGGAGTGTGCAATGCAGGCAGACGTGCTGCAAATATCTTTGTACTAGTGGGACTAGACAAAAGTCCAATAGCCACGTTTAGAATGCCACTAGGTACACTGAGTGTTTGCTAGTATAATGGCTTAGTAATAATGAGTTGGAGTGTGCAATGCAGGCAGACGTGCTGCAAATATCTTTGCACTAGTGGGACTAGACAAAAGTCAAATAGCCACGTTTAGAATGCCACTAGGTACACTGAGTGTTTGCTAGTATAATGGCTTAGTAACAATGAGTTTGAGTGTGCAATGCAGGCAGACGTGCTGCAAATATCTTTGCACTAGTGGGACTAGACAAATGTCCAATAGCCACGTTTAGAATGCCACTAGGTACACTGAGTGTTTGCTAGTATAATGGCTTAGTTATAATGAGTTGGAGTGTGCAATGCAGGCAGAGGTGCTGCAAATATCTTTGCACTAGTGGGACTATAGCAAAGTCCAATAGCCACGTTTATGATGCCACTAGGTACACTGAGTGTTTGCTAGTATAATGGCTTAGATATAATGAAATGGAGTGTGCAATGCAAGCAGACGTGCTGCAAATATCTTTGCACTAGTGGGACTAGAAAAAAGTCCAATAGCCACGTTTAGAATGCCACTAGGTACACTGAGTGTTTGCTAGTATAATGGCTTAGTAACAATGAGTTTGAGTGTGCAATGCAGGCAGACGTGCTGCAAATATCTTTGCACTAGTGGGACTATAGCAAAGTCCAATAGCCACGTTTAGGATGCCACTAGGTACACTGAGTGTTTGCTAGTATAATGGCTTAGTTATAATGAGTTGGAGTGTGCAATGCAGGCAGAGGTGCTGCAAATATCTTTGCACTAGTGGGACTATAGCAAAGTCCAATAGCCACGTTTAGGATGCCACTAGGTATACTGAGTGTTTGCTAGTATAATGGCTTAGTAACAATGAGTTGGAGTGTGGAATGCAGGCAGACGTGCTGCAAATATCTTTGCACTAGTGGGACTAGACAAAAGTCCAATAGCCACGTTTAGGATGCCACTAGGTACACTGAGTGTTTGCTAGTATAATGGCTTAGTTATAATGAGTTGGAGTGTGCAGAGGACAGGAGGGTACAGTGCCAGGGTTGTGGGGCTCTGGGTAGAGGAAAGGAAGCCTGCCTTTCTATTCCCTCCTAATGGGGAAATGCAGCGACGAAATCCCTGACCTTAGCTACACAGATGCTGTCTCTGTTTTCAGGACCTGTCACCTATGGCTCTGACCCTGCCGGTACGAGCCCTTAAAAGGACTGATAGAAAGTGCTCTCCCTAAGCTGTCCAGCGCTGTGGATGGAGCGCATACAGCTGTATCGGCGATAGGATTTAGGACGGAGCTGCGCCAGTGATGTCTGACACCAAGGACGCAGAAGGCAGATAATGGCGTACTGGAGGAAAATGTCCGGTTTTATAATGCAGGGACATGTGACATGGACATCCTATCACACATGCCGTTGCTTCTCTGGCTAAAAGTCCACTTAGCTGTGTGTGTGTTTCTGGGATTGTCAGACATAATGGCCCTCCCCACTACACGCGCGCGCTTAGGGAAGGAAGACAAGGAAAAAAAAATGGTGATCGCCATTATGCAAACAGGAGTGATCTGAAGGCGCTGTTCACGCACACTATACACTGAAATGTCATAATAGTGTGAGTCACAGAGTGACTTACACTATTACAGCGAAAAGCCAGCTAGGAATTAGCTGTTTTTTTGCTGCTAGAACCGTTCTCGAACGTTTCTAGAACTATCGAGGTTTTGCAAAAAGCTCGAGTTCTAGTTCGATCTAGAACAGGCCCCAAAATCACTCCAGCCTAGAACTGGAGAACCTCGAACCTCGAACCGCGCTCAACTCTATTCCAGACTATTTCTCGCCAGGGTGTCTCCTATGTGGAATTCTTCAGTCAACTCCGACGACACTGTAAGCACTGGTTCGATGGTCGGGCGGCCCACTCCACTGCTGCCCTCTGGGACATGATAGTGATAATAATAATAATAATAATTTATTCATTTATATAGCGCTATTAATTCCACAGCGCTTTACATACATTGAACACACTGTCCCCATTGGGGCTCACAATCTAAAGTCCCTATCTGTATATTTTTTTGGAATGTGGGAGGAAACCGGAGTACCCGGAGGAAACCCACACAAACACAGGGAGAATATACAAACTCCTTGCAGATGTTGTCCTTGGTGGGAATTGAACCCAGGACCCCAGCGCTGCAAGACTGCAGTGCTAACCACTGAGCCACCGTGCTGCCCCAGTGCTTGAACAACTTATAGAGAAGATGGACCCGGAAGTTCGAGAATGGGTAGCTGGCAAGAAGCCCAACAACCCAGAGCAAGCAGTCCGATTGGCTGACAAGTTTACAGTCAATCAACCCATCTGGAGACCAGATAGGCCCACCGATCCCAAGAGGCCCCTCAACCATGGATTCAAGCAGCCACCAGACTCTCATGCCGGTCTAACTCGCTACACAGCATAAGTCCCACCAGGACAACTGTGTACAAACAGGGTCCATGACTTGCCCAACCCACAGCGCTTTTGTACTTTTGGGCATCTTGGACACATGGCCAAAGATTGTCTTCAAAGCCGGGGCCCCATGCCTGGAGTCCATTTACCAGTCCAACCGGTCAACATCTGCAAAGACAAGCCATCGGGGTCTTGGGAATACTATTCAAGAGAAACACCGTTAGCCAATGAAATTATATAAAACCATGTTTTGGCATAGGTGGTTTCCTTGACCGTAGACTGCCCTTCCCGTGGTTTTTCCTTTCCGGTGAAAGACCTGGCTAGTTACCTGACATCGTTGAGAAACACATGATGGTGTCTCCGCGGCTTCCTTGTTTTGCATATTTCCCAGGGGCATTGCTCTAGAATCACTGCGTTGAGAAAACACGTGATGATGCTCCGCGGTGCTGGATGTTGATCTCCCTAAGGTCAACCATCCTTACCTATATAGTCTTCTACTAGACATTGCTCCCACTAGCCAATTTCCTACTCCACACTGATGAGGGGCAAATAACCCGAAACAGCTGTCTGTGGATGGATACCATGTTTTGTCATAGGTGGTTTCCTTGACTGGAGACTGCCCTTCCCATGGTTTTTCATTTTCGGTGAAAGACCTGGCTAGTTACCTGCCAGCGTTGAGAAACACGTGATGGTGTCTCCGCGGCTTCCTTGTTTTGCATATTTCCCCGGGGCATTGCTCTAGATTCACTGCGTTGAGAAAACACGTGATGGTGCTCCGTGGTGCTGGATATTGATCTCCCTAAGGTAAACCATCCTTACCTATATAGTCTTCTACTAGGCATTGCTCCCACTAGCCAGTTTCCTACTCCACACTGATGAGGGGCAAATACCCCGAAACAGCTGTCTGTGGATGGATACCATGTTTTGGCATAGGTGGTTTCCTTGACCAGAGACTGCCCTTCCCTTGGTTTTTCCTTTCCGGTGAAAGACCTGGCTAGTTACCTGCCAGCGTTGAGAAACACGTGATGGTGTCTCCGCGGCTTCCTTGTTTTGCACTTTACCCAGCCTAGGCACTTTGGCACTGGTTAGGGGATCAGAAGCTGGATTATATTGTGCAGGAGTACCGCTGAAAATTCTAGGATTTGGCTGGAAGAAACCCAGGTTGGGATGATTCGGTTATCTGGCTATGGACATTGCTGTGCTTGTGAAGCTTCCTACGCTTGTCACTATCCTGTTCCTGTTGGGTGCCTGCCAAAAGAAGGGTGCTGCTCGTTTGGGGTATGTAGCCCTGGAAGCTCCGAAAACCTGAACATTCTAATCCCTGGTGAGCCAGCAGAAGGGTGAGACTGTTGCCTGTTACATCGTGTGATTTTCATGGTTTTGTGTTATATGCTTTTGACTATTGGGGATCCAATAAAGTCTAATTATTGTAGTTCCTGTACCGTGTGTTTTTTGAGTAGTGTTCTGCTCATGGGTAAGTAGTTTGGGCGTTCATTTGAGATAAGCCATGGTCTGTATGGTTTTTCTAAAGGCGGCCATGCCAGTGGCCGAGAGCACCCACTGACCCCCATATCTCCACAGCAATATTACCCAATCGCAAGATCTCATACAATATGGCCTCTGTGTATGACATCCTGTAGCACTCCTAAAAGGTTGGGTTTTATAGGAGTCCCATCACAAGGTCAATCTCCTGCTGAACCTGAACTTGTATATTGGGGTACAGCGCCAAGAAGAGCACAGCACACCTCAGCACATTGGTGGTGGTCTCAATGCCAGTGATTTTCAGCTCACTCATGGAGAATATTAGGTTTTCTATGGAGAAGATGCTGTCGGGATCAGTGGCGTACCACTCCATCTCCATATCATTCAGATAAGCATCTATATATTGTTGCTGTGACTGCAGGTTGCAGTTTTAGAGAAGCGCTGGATGATAAGTAGGATGAAATTGTAGACCTTGGCGGCATTCTTGAAAAGGTGGCGGTACTTCTCAAAGGGCAGGAGCGGAGCCCAATCAGCGGGAAGGCGTTGTACAAGAAGACATAGAAGCTTGCCTCCAGATCGATATTCTTGCTAAAGATCTGGATCATGTGAAGGAAGTCATGATCATCGTAGCGGAGGCGGTCGCTGAACAGGATGAGGTTTGAGATGTTGGAGACTGCGTTGGTGATCAGATGCTAGGGGTCGAAGGCTTTGCCTTTGCACGTGTTCACTGCATCCATGAAGAAGTGTGACTCTTTGCAGATCCGGATCTCAAACTACTTCTGACCATATCCAAAATTGTGGATAGCTAACCATCAGCTTCTGGTGCTCTGTCCAGCAGCACCCATACTTGGCGTTTAGAAGACCTCCTATCTTCCTAGATCCAAACTAAAGATCTCTCTGTGCTCTGCTCTCTCATATGCATGTGTGAGTCTTGGGCCAGACTCAGGATATTCCTGATCAGCGTCCGTGAGGCCCGGGGCGAAACTCAGAGGTCTCCGCTGCCTCTGGATCTGTCTGGCGAGGAAGATGAGGAAAAGTTGTGGCAAGTACCCCCAGAGAGAAGACCACGACCCCCCGAGATTGTACTTCTCAATTTTCAGCTCACATTGAATGCAACTAACGTCTTCAAATCTGAATTTTGGGCAGGGAACATAGATCATTTTAAGGTCCCTTTCAGATGTCCATGTTTCAGGTATGTGTGACATCCGTTTTTAACACGGATGCCACAAGTACCCATGTTATTGTCTGGAGAAACTCACTTGGCCGTGTTTTCACACGGACCATGTGACCTACTGTGGCTCCCTCACGGACACAAGGAGACATGTCACACGGATCGCACACTGATGTGATCCGTGTGACATCAGTGTGACACATACCGGAGAAAACACGGGGCATTGAAAAAAAAAGATTTTCTTTATTGACCTGTATCCAGCACTGTTTTCTTCGGCTCTGCTGTCTCCTGCATCTGACCCCAGCTCATTATATTCATTGATTATTCACTACAATGAGGACCTGGAAGCTGGAGCATCGCCAGGACAGCATCACCGGGGACAGTGCCAGGGACAGTATCAATGCATCGCTGGAGACAGGTGAGTATTCAACAAGCAAGAAGTGTGTGTGTAGTGACGTCCAGAAGGTCATTGGACGTCCCAATGAACTCTGATAAACTCTTAAAGTCACCGTGGTGACACCCGCTGTAGCACGAGTGTCGCAGTGGTGTCACCAGAGTTCATTTTGAACTCCAATGACCTCCTGGACGTCACTGCACACACACTGCTTGCTGGATACTCACCTGTCACCGGCAATGCCGTCACCACAATGCTCCGGCTTCCAGGTCCTCAGTGCAGTGAATATTCAATTAATATCATGAGTGGGGATCAGAAGCAGGAGGCAGCAGAGCCGAAGGAAACAGGGCTGTATACAGGTGAATATACAAAATATTTTTATTACAAACAAACGTGTTTTCTCGGGTACGTGTCACAATGATGTCACACTTATGCAAACACAGATGTCACAAGTGTGATACACGTGTGACACATGTATGACCATACCGATGCCTTTGGCTTGTACCTGACAGACATCAGACACGTACATCTGAAAGGGGCGTAAATCTGATTTATTATGTTTTCCAATGAGTCAACAAAACTTTTGGTTGTCCATGGTTATTTCAGAAGCTGTCCAGATAAATTGAAAAATCAGGTTGGCAATCCGCAGTACAAGAATGTTAATAAGAACAGCACTAGGAACAGCAGTTGGGCCTGGCAGTTTCACTTTTTTTAATTTTATTTGTTTTAATTTTATTTGTTTTCTTACTTTTTTTCTGCATTTTTGTTTTTCATTTACTTCACACACTGTGCCTTCATAAGGTTTAAAAAGACCTTTAGGTGGCATTTTAACCTAACACATTATTTTTATTGCTGATTTCCTCTGTCACTGGAGTTGGTATATTACTCCCACTTACAGTGTAAGTTAAGCCTCCTTTCGACCTCCTGCTGCAGACCTTACTTGGTCTCTAATGACCCTGCAGTGCTATTTCCTTCTTACACCTAGTGATCACATGATCACTGGGTCTGGGAGAGATTAGTGCTTCCTATTCTGTATACACGAGCCTTAGTTCTGTGCTGTATATACAGATATAGAGAAGAATATTGTCATGTTTATTTTTTCTGTAGTGAGTTTGGTGGTGTCTGGAAGTCAACTACCCAGCCCCACAGTTACACAATCGTATGCAAGTGGCTTAGTATAACATTTTAGAACATCAGTGCAGTATAAAATGAAGACGTTTATAGTCTATGAGCAGTCAAGAATTATCTAATATATGGGACTGATGGTGAAAGTGACAACTTATTCATAAATAGGTACAAACCCAAAATGAATTATGTGCAGATTATAATTGCCATGACCCTCCACCGGACAAGTTACTACAATTAGAGAAAATAGTATATTTCTGGAAACAAATTCATGACATAAATGAGCTGCATCGGAATGGTGTTGAAATACCAAAAATCGCAACCATGTCATTCTGCAGCTCTCAATTCAAGTTTTCAGAAGGCCTGCAGGTGTCAGGAAACCTGAGTTTGGTAAGGGCCCTGAGGTGGCCGAGTAAAATACGTTTGGGAGGGACTGCTCTTACTTTTAAATTTGGGCAGTCCCTCCCTCATTGAGACTCAGGTAGTGGAATACATATTCCATAGCAGTTTACAATGCACCCATTGTGGTATTGGGCGTTACCCTCATCCTCCTCCTCCTCAAATTACCCGGTCTGTAAAGTAAATGTGTGTGTAAGCCAAAAGAGCGAGATTAGATTCTGCTTTAGATGGCAGACAACAAGGTCTCTTTGCATTACTCAAGCAGCAACAAATCTTCCACGACCACACAGTTTCCTGTGGCTACACAGAAGGCTGGCCCATTTAATCCTCAACCTGGTCCTCCTTCCTCCCCTCATCATCAGTCACAGGAGACATATGACGCCAAGCTTGACCACTCTGAGGATCTGTTTTGTACGTGTCGCGGGCGGGGAGGACGCTGCCGCTGCTGCGCTCTCGCTAACCCTCGGGTCCGGCGCTGCTGCGGCTGCTACTGCTGCTGCTCGGTGGCTCGAGTGGTGGGCCGGATCTGGAGACTCGAACGGCGCTCCTCGCCCATGAGTGAAAGGGGTGGTTGGTTTGGGGGATTTAGGTGGTGTCAGAGTTTAAATATCTGGGAATTATGATATCCAATAAACTGGCTGAGTATGAACGTCTTAATCTCACCCCTTTTTACTTAAGTTCAAACAAAAGATTCTGGCCTGGTCCTTTCGGTGGTGGGGAGAGTCAACTTAGCTAAAATGATACTAATGCCCCAACTCACTCGATCGGCACTTCTCGCCCGTGAGTGAAAGGGGTGGTTGGTTTGGGGGATTTAGTCTGTGACGCCACCCACAGGTCGTGGTGAAGATGGGCACCACCGCTGCTGGTGACGGGGATCCCGGGAGCGATGGTAGAGAGCAGCTGGGATGTTGTTTTCCCCCTCCGTGGGTAGGGGGTCGGTGGTCCCGGGGCCCGATGATGTGACGGGGAGGCAGGGTTGGTGAGGTGCAGGGTTGCAGGGACAGCGCGGCGCGGTGACGGATGGCACGGGTGTACTCACTCAGCAAGAAAGGTACAAAGTCCTCGGTAAACCAAACGGCTGGATGGACGGGTCCCGTAGCCAGCTGCTGTGTCTCTCCCCGGACAGGTGATGGCGGCTGTCTTTCCCTGCACCTTGACGTTCTCATTTGAGAACTATGGATCCCCAATGGTAGTCCGCTCCCCGGTGTATGGGTACTGGAGGAGCCCGTTTGCCCACAGGCGCTGGCCCTTGGGTCTCTAGCCTTAGGCGGTAGCTGTATACCCTCACGGTGTGGGCGGTTGCCTTCAATCGGGACTTTTGCTCTTAGGAAACCCCTGGGGTTCTGGTCACATTCAGATTTGGCTATTGTCGGCGGCTCCAAGCCTGGTCGGGGTCCGATGGCCCTGCCTGTGTGTGCTAGCTTCACTTCGCTCCCCGCGGGCCGTCGCCCGTCCCCGGTCCTACAGTTCCGCGTTGCTTCACCACTCCTGCAGACGGCCACCACCATCTGCCAACCTTGCTGTCAGTGCCTGGGCCACAAACCCAGACACCTAAGTGTTTACTCCTCTCACTTCAGACTCTCCAACTAAACTGTCACTTTTCCCGCCTCCAGGCCTGTGAACTCCTCGGTGGGTGGGGCCATCCGCTTGGCTCTGCCCCACCTGGTGTGGACATCAGACACTGGAGGGAGGCAACAAGGGTTTTGTGTTTGGCTGGTGTCCCTATCTAATGGGGGTGGGGTGTTTGTGTGTTATCTGTGACGACCTGGCTAGGCCAGGGTGCCACATTCCCCCTTGTTGAAATGCAGACCGTCCGCGGGCTGCCCGTCCATCACCGGTTTTATTTTTCAAAAACTGTAAAAACATAAATAACATGTAAACATGTCAAACATAAGTATTTTTGTGAGAACACTTCAACGTTGCACATATAAAACATTTTTAATACTGACGGACGGACGGATGTCTTCCACTCTCCCACCCAAGCAACCTAGCCCTGATGCTGCCTCTAAGAAGTGGGCAGCACCCCTTGACCCCAGTCCAGGTTCAGGCTGCCCGAGCGGGAATGGGTACAGTAACTCGCACCCGGTTGTCACTTCAGGGGACCCCACGTCCTTGGCCCTTCCTTCAATCTGCCTCTCCGGCTCCAATGTAAAATCAACCCTCAACTTATTTACAAGCCCACAAGTTCGTGGGTGGCCTGCCAGTTCTCGGCCATGTCCATGAGTAGTCTCTCATGCTGGTTGTAAACACTTAGAGTCCCTCCGGGGACAACTTGCCGGCAACGGCCGGAATAATCACATGGACAATCAGATGACGATCACGGTTGATTAATGTCATTCACTTACATATTTACATACTTAACATATGACACCCCTAAATGGCAGTTTCCCAGTACCTAAGCGGGGGTTGGCCTAGGTTGGGGCGTGTGGACCTTCTTGGCCCTATGCTATCAGTGGAGGGCAAGGGGACAGAAGAGACAGTCAGCTCCTCTTCCCGTCTACTGTGTGGGGCCAGCGGAGACTCAGGGGGACTGGGTACAGGTGCAGCCCTGGGCACTGGTTCACTGGCGGTTACTTCCGTCTCCTTTTCCTCCATGGGTTGTGGGAACATTATTACCGGAATAAGCACCGCGCCGTTCTGTGTAGGCCAGTCCGCTGGGAAATCACCCATCACTGTGTGGATCACCTCTTTCTCTTTCTCCCCGTTTGGTCTGGGGGTTGGAACTTCACCTGCAATGGCGATGGGCACCTCTTCAGGTGGTCCCTGGACACCGTGGCCGAAGTCTTCCCCTGGTCACGACTAATCTGGTAGGCCTTCTCATTCTCCCATTCAGTGGGTTGTATGACATACGGGGTCTTTTTCCACTGGTCATCGAGCTTATGGGCTCTTCTTTTTCGTTTCAGCACTACATCTCCAGGTTTAAAGGGGCCAGCTGGAGCCCGCTTGTTGAAGTACTGTTCCTGCTGTTCCCGGCTCCGACACAGGCTCCTCTCTACGTACTCCTGGATCTGTCGGTACTGCGCCCTCTGCCGAGTGTCCCATCCAGCAGTCGAAGGGAGGGCTTCTGGAGCTTCCAAGCCCATTTCTAGGTCCACCGGCAACCGGCCTGGCCGAGCTCTCATCAAATACGCTGGTGTACATTTGGTAGAGCTGGAAGGGATGTTGTTGTACATATCGACCAGGTCAGGTAGCTTTTCTGGCCACAGGTTCCGCTCTTCTAGCGGTAACGTCTTGAGGAGACCCAGAACCAGATGGTTCATCTTTTCACACATGCCATTAGTCTGGGCATGGTAAGGCGTGGTCCGAATCTTCTTGCAGCCGTACAACGGGCAGAATTCTTGAAACACCTCCGCTTCAAAAGCTGGGCCCCGGTCGGTAAGCACCCTCTCCGGGTACCCGTGCGGTCGGCAGAAATAAGCCTGGAATGCTCTAGCAGTGGTACGGCCAGTCAGGTCCTTGACTGGGACAACCACCATGAATCTTGAATAGTGGTCTACAATGGTCAGGGCGTAGGTGTACCCACTTCGGCTAGGGGTGAGCTGCTTCACGTGGTCGAGGGGCGACCAACTCCAGCGGCTGGTGAGTGATGATTGGGTGTAGAGGGGCCTTCTGGCTGGCCTCGTCCCTTCGTCTCAGTGCACAGGGACCACACGCTCGGCACCAGGCCTCCACAGACTCCCGCATCTCGCTCCAATAGAACCGCTCTCTCAACAGCATCTCCAGCTTTTTTCACCCAAAGTGCCCGGCACCGTCATGGTAAGCCCGTAGAACTGTGGGCACACTAGCCTGAGGAATCACCAGCTGACGAACCTTCTCATGGGTCTTCGGGTTGATCAGTTCCTGATACAGTTTCCCCTGGTCCAGATGCAGCCGGGCTCGTTCTTTCCACAGCTGTTGGGCCTCGGAAGGAGCAGCAGGGTCCATTCTAGTGGAACCTTGTTCAATCATGGTCTTGACCACTTGGATGTCAGGCGCTTGGTCTTGGGCTTCTTGCCATCCCTGACTGGGTAGCGGGTCCAGGCTCGCCTGTTGCTGCTGGACATGCAACTTCTCGACTGGTGGCCGGTGAAATGCGGGCAGCTCGATTTCTTCGAGATCATCGCCTTTCGACCCCTCATCCGATAGGTGGGGCATCCGGGATAGCGCATCCGCGTTGGTGTTCTTGCGGCCGGCTCGGTATTTGATCGTGAAGTCATAATTAGACAGCCTGGCCACCCACCGCTGCTCCAACACGCCCAGCTTGGCCGTGTCCAGATGGGTTAATGGATTATTATCCGTATAGGTGATGATCTTAGTGGCTGCGAGGTAATGGCGGAATTGCTCAGTAATGGCCCACACCAGGGCTAGGAACTCAAGCTTGAAGGAGCTGTAATTCTCAGGGTTCCTCTCCGTGGGCCGGAGTTTTCTGCTGGCATAGGCGATCACTTTTTCTCTTCCGTTCTGGACCTGGGACAGGACGGCTCCCAAGCCTACATTACTGGCATCGGTGTAGAGGATGAATGGGAGATTATAGTCGGGGTACGCCAGGATTTCTTCCCGGTCAAGGCTGTCTTCAGCTGGCGAAAGGACTCTTCGTGCTTCTCTTCCCATGCCAATGGGGTTCCAGAGGGCCTGCCACCCTTGGTCTGTCCTACGAGGAGGTCTTGCATGGGAGCAGCCATCTTCGTGTACCCCTTAATGAAGCGACGATAGTAGCCCACCAGACCCAGGAACTGTCTCACCTCCCTCACCGTGGTCGGCCTCGGCCAGTCCTGAATGGCAGTGATCTTCTCGGGATCTGGGGCGACGCCTTCCGCGCCCACCACATGTCCGAGGTACTGCACACTGGGTTTCAGTAGGTGGCACTTAGAGGGCTTCAATTTCACCCCATATTTGGCTAGGGACGTGAATACTTCAGCCAGATGTTCCAGATGGGCCTCGTATGTCTGGGAGTACATGATCACATTGTCCAGGTACAGTAGGACCGTTTCGAAGTTGAGATGTCCCAGGCAGCACTCCATGAGCCGTTGGAAGGTTCCAGGGGCATTGCACAGCCCAAACGGCATGCTGTTAAACTCGCAGAGTCCCATGGGAGTGGCGAATGCCGTCTTCTCACGGTCCTCTGGCGCAACCGCTACCTACCAGTACCCGCTAGTAAGGTCAAGGGTAGAGAAGAAGTTAGCAGTTCTCAATGCAGCTAGCGACTCTTCGATACGGGGGAGAGGATAGGCATCTTTATGCGTGATCTGGTTGATCTTCCGGTAATCCACACACATTCTCATGGTGCTGTCCTTCTTCTTGACCAGCACCAGTGGGGCTGCCCAGGGACTGCAACTATCCCGAATGACCCCTGCCTCCTTCATGTTCCTCAACATGTCTTTAGCGCATTGATAGTGTGCTGGCGGAATGGGCCTAAACCTCTCTTTGATGGGTGGATGTAGGCCCGTAGGGATATGGTGTTGAATAGTTACTGGCAGAGGATGCTGAGGTGGGAGGGACGGCTTCGTGAATGGCGTGAGGGTCTAGGGTGAGTAACTTGGCGAGGGTAGCGTAACGGGGGAGCCTGACTTCCTCCTCTCCACAATTCAGCACTCTTACAGGCACTCTCCCCTTTTGAACGTCAACCACCCCTCTGCCCGCCATTACCGTGGGCCAGTGTTCAGAAGGCGTGGGTTCCACCATCGCCAGGTAGTCGCGCCCCTGGGGGCCTACTGCTGCCCTTCATCAGATCATCATTTCACTTCGGGGTGGCACGAACAAGGGGGCCACATCCATCACCCTCACTCCACCAATCTCTCCGCCAGTCGAGCTCACTTGCTGCCGATACAGAAGGGCCGGGATTTCACACTGCACAGCCCTCAGCCGGCCTCCTCCTCCTGTGGCGGCCAACTGCTGCAACAGATTCACCACCTCACTCATACAATGCTCCATCACGTTGGTCCCCAAGATTACTTTCGGGGTGTGATCACTGGGTTCATTCATTACCACAATCATCCCTTGATTCTTTAACTCCGCACGTCCCACAGTTAGGGTCACTTGCTTGTAGCCCACCTGGGTTAGTGGAAGGCCATTGGCTGCAATCAGGGTCAAGCTATCATCAGAGGGGGCAAGTTCGTCAGTGCCCCAATACTGCTGGTACAGTGTGTATGGTATAGTGGTTACCTGTAATCCTGTGTCCAAGAGGGCCATGAGCGGGACGCCGTGCACTGCCAGGGGGATGATGGGGCAAGCTCCGACGTACCGGTCCCGCCAATCAGGGGGGCCGTTGGTGTCTACTCCTGAGGATTGGCCCTTGGCCCCAGGGGTTGCTCGTTTAACGGGCACCGCCTAGAGTAGTGGCCAGGCTTGCTGCACCTGTAACAGATAGGAGGCCCATACCGTGAATCATTGGTCCTTCTCTGCTGCATCCAGGGGATATCCTCCGGGCTGTCGGCGAGCTGGATCCCTCCTGGGGGCTTGACTCTCGTTGGAAGCTGGAGTGCGGCGAGGATCTTGGCTAGGTCTCCATCCATGCGGCGGACCTGGGCTGCTAGTTCCTCCATCATCCCGATGGGTGCTGCAGGAGCCGGTAGAGCCGGGGATGGAGGCGCCACCGTGATCGGAGCAGTCTCAGCCGACCACGGGGCCGCCTCAGGAGCGTCTGGCGCTAGGGCCTTGATGACCCGCTCTTTCAGTACTGCAAAGTCCAGATAGGGGTGTTCCAAGGCCCACAGCCGCAGCTGCTTGCGGTCTTCCACGGACCCCAGCCCCTGCAGGAATTGCTCTACTAGCATCTTATTACTGTCCACATCATTGATAGTGTCCACCCGCTTCAGCGTACGGTAGGCCGTTTGCTGGCGCAGGGCATAGTCTCTTACATTGTCCGCAGGCCGTTGTCGGCACTAATAAAACTGCATCCGCAGCTCCGCTTCAGTGCGGGTCTCAAAAGCGATTTGTAGTTTTTCGAAAATGGTAGTCACCGAGGCCTGGTCCGCGTCGGTCCAGGTCTCCGCCTCCTGCTCAGCCGCGCCGGTTAGCTGCCCTAGCACTACCGCTGCCCGTTGTCTATTGGCCAAGGGGTATAAATTGAGGATCGGGCTAATCTCTTTCCGGAACAGCTGCAGAGCATCAGGCTTCCCATCGTACTGTGGTAGCCAGGTAGCACCGGGCACATAGGGCAGGGAGAACGGCATCACCCGGGCGACCGCTGGGCCCGCGCCCCCCCCGCTCCTACGACCGGACTACAGGTGCGGCGGGAGCTGCACCCGCCACTCCTCCAACAGCTCCGTCGGGCGCAGACATCTTTTTCCCATCCCCCTTGGTTCTCTTCAGCACTTCCGTTTGTTGGGGGTGGGGCTTCGCTTTCACGCCTTCCCTGCTCGGAAAAGACGCTTGAGCGGGAGATTTTCGCTCCAAGATGGCGGCGCTTCAAAATTTTCGGCCGGACACCGCCGTCGGAGATCACAAGGCGCACTTCTACTGGTAAGTAGATGGGTTCAATCCTGTTCGTGACGCCAAGTTGTTGCGGGCGGGGAGGACACCGCCGCTGCTGCGCTCTCGCTAACGCTTGGGTCCGGTGCTGCTGTGGCTGCTGCTTCTGCTCGGTGGCTCGAGCGGTGGGCCGGATCCGGGGACTCGAGCTGCGCTCCTCACTCGTGAGTGAAAGGGGTGGTTGGTTTGGGGGATTTAGTCCGTGATGCCACCCACAGGTTGTGGTGAAGATGGGCACCACCGCTGCTGGTGATGGGGATCCCGGGAGCGATGGTAGGGAGCAGCTGGGATGTTGTTTTCCCCCTCCGTGGGTAGGGGTCGGTGGTCCCGGGGCCCAATGATGTGATGGGGAGGCAGGGTTGGTGAGGTGCAGGGTTGCAGAGACAGCGCGGCGCGGTGCCGGATGGCATGGGTGTACTCACTCAGTAAGAAATGTAAAAAGTCCTCGGTAAACTAAACGGCTGGATGGACGGGTCCCGCAGCCGGCTGCTGTGTCTCTCCCCAGACAGGTGATGGCGGCTGTCTTTCCCTGCACCTTGATATTCTCGTTTGAATACTATGGATCCCCAATGGTAGTCCGCTCCCCGGTGTATGGGTACCAGAGGAGCCCTTGGGTCTCTAGTCTTAGGCGGTAGCTGTATACCCTCACGGTGTGGGCGGTTGCCTTAAATCGGGACTTTTGCTGTTAGGAAACCCCTGGGGTTCTTGTCACATTCGGATTTGGCTATTGTCGGCGGCTCCAAGCCTGGTCGGGGTCCGATGGCCCTGCCTGTGTGTGCTGGCTTCACTTCGCTCCCCGGTCGGTTCCGGCGGGCCGTCGCTCGTCCCCGGTCCTACGGTTCCGCGTTGCTTCACCACTCCTGCAAACGGCCACCACCGTCTGCCAACCTTGCTGTCAGTGCCTGGGCCACAAACCCAGACACCCAAGTGTTTACTCCTCTCACTTCAGACTCTCCAACTAAACTGTCACTTTTCCCGCCTCCAGGCCTGTGAACTCCTCGGTGGGTGGGGCCAACTGCTTGGGGCCAACCACTTGGCTCCGCCCCACCTGGCGTGGACATCAGACACTGGAGGGAGGCAACAAGGGTTTTGTGTTTGGCTGGTGTCCCTGTCTAATGGGGGTGGGGTGTTTGTGTGTTATCTGTGACGACCTGGCTAGGCCAGGGCGCCACATACGTATCCTTTGATTGGCTCTGGTCTCTCACCATGCAGTATTAAAGAGGGACATGAGGATGTGGCATGCGTTGAGGCACAAGAATTGGAGGACCTACAGCCAAAAGATTGAGAAACTTTATTTACTTCCTCTAGAACTGGAGGCTGATGATGATGAGACACAGTTACCATCAGGTCAGTCTACAATCTCCACTGGGAAGGAGGATGATATGGAAGAGCGAGGTGCTTGATGATGATAAGTCCAGTACAGCACAGAGGAAGATCGATATATAGCACCATCACAGGCACCAAGGGGTAGGGGTTTGCCCAGAGTGAGAACTGGGTACACTGTTCCAAAGAGCACCCTCACTGAGGACCAAGTCAGGACAAGGGGGCATTCAGTCGCTGTCTGAAAGTCCTTCAGAGAAAACATTGTAATCTGTAGTATCTGCCCTACCAAGTTGAACAGATGCCAGGGCAAAGGCAACCTGAGAACCACTAGTATACAGAGCCACACGGCAGCCAAGCACCCCAGTAAGAATAATAATCTTTATTTATGTAGCAGCAAAATATTCTGCAGCGCTTTACAACTCAGATGTTCATATACAAGCAAGTAACTGTTTTAGAAAATACAATAGTTATAACAAAAAATACAACCCTGCTCATGAGAGCTTACCTCTACAATGAGGTGGGAGGGACAAGGTACAGGTGCACTGCTCATTTCCAATGACAATCCAGCCATCTTAAAGAAATGAGGGCTAGATAAAGGCTGCCTGAACCAGTCAGCCAATCTTTGACATGCCTTTGGGTGCGGTGGAGTTTGATGGAGAGTTATGTTGTAAGAAATCATGGAGGGATGATGTGAATTTAATTTAATTAGGGAATGTGATAGGCCACCCTAAAAAGATGTGTTTTAAGGGAGTGTCTGAAGCTGAGTAAGTTGTGGTTCATCCTGGTTTTGTGGGTCAAAGCATTCCAGAGCATTGGTGCAGCTCGGGAGAAGTCTTGGACCCGGGACTGGGAGGTTTGGATTAGTGTATATGTTAGTTGAAAGTCAGAGTCCGTGGGTATGTATATGTTGTAGAATAGTCCCCCCCTCTCTCTGCATGTTGCAGATATTGCTAGCTTGAGTATGTAGTGGGGAGATTTCGCCTTACCCTTTGATTCCCTGGACTTAGACTATTGGGGACCTATATGTAATGCCATTGGGGAAGTTCCATTGGATAATTGTATCTGACTTTGTTCTTCTGTACCATCCTTCCATGTATTGTGGCAATTTGTAAACCCCTTCAATCTCGGTCCCCACGTAGTGAGGTTTCTCTTATGTCCTCTATTATTGTTACAAGGATTGGAAGTAGACTTTGATCTACTCCTTTTAATTTGTTACAGTCAAATAAAACGTTTGGATTAAATTATACTCCATTGTGTGTTTTTGTACACATGTTTTGAATGGTATTGCAGGAGTTGATCCTGTATTTGGGAATCCAATACAAGGAGGATATTATTTGCTTGGACAACACTTGTATGCAAGACTAGATATTATGTTCCCCAACTTTTCCATGAAAATTGTGTCATTAGTTGAAAGTCATTTGAGGAGCAAAGAGAACAGGTAGGGTGATAGACAGTGATGTGGGTGGAGATGTAGGGGTTGCCGTATTGTGGAGAGCTTTGTGGGTGAAAACAAGCAATTTGAAATGGATCATGTGATATATGGGCAACCAGTACAATGGCACAGAGCAGAAGCATCCGATTAACAGTAAGCCAGATAGGTGACCCTGGCTGCAGGATTAACCCTAGAATGCGCAACCATAGAAATGTACCATAGAAAACAAGTAACCTAGCAGGCCTGCGAGGCCCCAGGTATGCGTTCTAGGGTTAAGGAAGGACTGTAGATTAGAAGGTCTAGTTAGGGGGAGACCAATTAATAGAGAATTGCACTAGTCAAGTCAGGAGTGGATCAGGGCCATGGTGAGGGTTTTTGTAGTTTTCATGGTAAGAAAGGGAAGGATTCTAGAGATGTTCTTGAGATGCAAGCGACAGGAGCAGGCAAGAGATTGTATATCGGAGGAGAAGGAGAGATCGGTGTCGAGGATGACTCTGAGGGTGATGTTCCCAACTGGGAACACATTTAACATTGGATTTTCATCTGTCCCTCATTGGGAACACAAGTTTGACTCCAGTGTTCCCAAATGGGAACAAGTTGGACTCTCGGCTGTTCTCAACCAGGAACAAAATGGCCGATTAACATTGAGATTTTTTTAAAAATACCCAGAGTAATTTCTGGGGTTTTTCTGACTCTCTATAGTGATCTCTATTGGCCGAGGGTTTTATGGCACTACAGGATGCTCACACGCCATGGGAGGAGCTAATTTCCGTTACAGGGTCTGGGGGCGATCGGGCTCGAAATGGCGCATTCTGCGGTCGGATATATAACTCCTGAGGGATTCTAAGAGGAAAGCGCATAAAAAAAGCGAACACGTAAATTTGCTTATTTGGATCCGATTTTGTACATTTAGCCAACTCTCACACCGGATTTTTTATTACGTGTATTTTGTTGAAATTCCACACAATGGCCCATGGTAAGAAAGGGATGGATTCTAGAGATGTTCTTGAGATGCAAGCAACAGGAGCGGGCAAGAGATTGTATATAGGAGAAGAAGGAGATATTGGGGTTGAGCATAACCCCCAGACAGCGAGCCGGTTGCCTAGATGTTATTATCATGGTCCCATACACAGGGCCGGCTCCAGGTTTTTGTGGGCTCTAGGCGAAAGAGTCTCAGTGGGCCCCATCCACACATAGACATGCACAGATACCTACACATACAGACATACGTACACATATATATTTAAAGAAAAATTTACAAAAACACACATATATAGACATAAATCTAGACACAGTCATATACACTGACATACATAGATACAGATCATATATGCACACACAGACACATTAGAGATATTTCTAACATTGGAAAGCCGGTAACAGCCTTCATTCACCTCCCCACTTGTGTCCATCCAGGTCCTCCTGGGCATGTGTTGGTGCCACGCTGATTGATGGCCAACAGACATGCCCGCACATAGAGAACACTAACACTGCTGTATACATCACAAGAGAGTTTGGGGACATACACAGTACTGGGGGGCATACATATTACTGAGGAAAGGGATATACAGCAAAGGGGGGGCATACAGCTCTAGAGAGGTGCAGTGGCTCTGGGATGGGGAGACAAAAAGCTCTGAGATGGGGCCTCTATATTGCACAATGCAGCCCCGATATGGCATTATGCAGCCCCCATATGGCACAATGCAGCCCCATATGGCACTATGCAACCCCCATATAACATTAAGCAGTCCCCATATAGCACAATGCAGAACCATAAAGCATTAGGCACCCTCATGTAGTATTCAGCCCTCATATAGCACAATGCAGACCCATATAACCCATATAACATTAGGCACCCTCATGTAGTATACAGCCCCCATATAGCACAATGCAGATCCATAAAGCATTAGGCATCCTCATGTAGTATACAGCCCACATATAGCACAATGCAGACCCATATAGCATTAGGTACCCTAATGTAGTATACAGCCATATATAGCACAGTACAGACTCAGATAGCATTAGGCACCGTCGTGTAGTATATAGCCCCCATGGTCGTCTGGCCACAATAACTAGCACAAACTCACTTTTCCTCGTTCCCCCGCTGCTCCTGTCTCCTCGGCGCGTCCACTGCTGTCGCTCGCTCTGACCTCACTGCAGGCGCGCGGTGGTGACGTCACCGCGCTCCGCTGCAGTCCTGTCAGAGCGATGCCGATACAAGTGAAAGTGCAATCCTCGGCGGGGGGGTGGTGACAGCGCGGGCACCAGGCCCCCTGCCACTGCGCCGGCCCTGCCCACACACAAAGAGGGAGATGTCAGGTTTAGGGAGGTTAGAAGACGGAGAGAATAGAAGTAGTTCACTTTTGGAAAGGCTAAAGGTACCGTCACACTAAGCGACGCTCCAGCGATCCCAACAGCAACTGGACCTGGCAGGGATCGCTGGAGCGTCGAACATGGGTTGCTGGTGAGCTGTCAAACAGGCAGATCTCACCAGCAACCAGTGACCAGCCCCCAGCCAGCAGCGACGCGTGGAACGATGCTGCGCTTGGTAACTAAGGTAAATATCGGGTAACCTTGGTTACTAGCGCACACCGCTTAGCGCTGGCTCCCTGCACTCCTAGCCACATTACACATTGGGTTAATTACCCGATGTGTAGTCTGGCTATTTGTGCAGGGAACAGGGAGCCGGCACTGACAGCGTGAGAGCGGCGGACGCTGGTAACAAAGGTAAATATCGGGTAACCAAGGAATGGCTTCTTGGTTACCCGATATTTACATTGGTTACCAGCGTCTGCAGAAGCCGGCTCCCTTCTCACTGCACATTCAGCTGTTGCTCGTTCGCTGTCACACACAGTGATGTGTGCTTCACAGCGGGAGAGCAACAACTAAAAAATGGTCCAGGACATTCAGCAACAACCAGCGACCTCACAGCAGGGGCCAGGTTGTTGCTGGATGTCACACACAGCAACATCGCTAGTGTCGCAGGCGGAGGGGCGGCGCTCGCCATGCTCGGGTCCGTGGCTGCTGCTGTTGCTTGGTGGCTTGAGCGGTGGGGGCTCCTCGCCCACGAGTAAAAAGGGGGTGGTTTGTTTTGGGAGATAGTTCGTGACGCCACCCACGGGTCGTGGTGATAATGAGCACCACCGCTGCTGGTGACGGGGATCCCGAGAGCGATGGTAGGGAGCAGCTAGGATGTTGTCCCCTCCATGGGTAGGGGTTGGTGATCCCGGGGCCCGGTGGTGTAACGGGGAGGCAGGATGGCTAGGGTGCAGGGTTGCAGGGGCAGCGCGGCGCGGTGCCGGATGGCATGGTTATACTCACTCAGTCACAGATGCACAGAGTCTCTGGTAAACCAAACGGCTGGATTGACGGGTTCCGCAGCCGACTACAGTGTTTGTGCTCTCCCCAGACAGGGTGATGGTGGCAGTCTTTCCCTGCACCTTGTTAGAATGTTCTGACTCCTGTGGTTGCCCACTGGTAGTCCGCTCCCCGGCGTATAGGTACCGGAGGAGCCCGTTTTGTCCGCAGGCGCTGGCCCTTGGATCTCTAGCCTATGGCGGTGGCTGTGTATCCTCACGGTGTGGACTGTTGCCTTCTGTCGGGTCTTGGTTGTTAGGAAACCCCTGGGGTTCCGGTCACTTTTGGATTTGACCGTTGTCGGCGGCTCCAAGCCTAGTCGGGGTCTGATGGCCCTGCCTTTGTGCTTAGCTTCACTCCACTTCCCGGTTCCGTACCGGCGGGTCACCGCCCGACCCCGGTCCTACGGTTCCACAGAGATCCACTAACTCCTGCAGATGGCCACCACCATCTGCCAACCTTGCTGTTTGTGTCTGGGCCCCTACCCAGACACTGACAGTTTCTGTCCTCTCACTTTCAACTCTCAAATGAATCTCCTCCACTCCACTTGAACTCCAAACTGTAACTAACTGCTTTTCCCGCCTTCAGGCCTGTGAACTCCTCGGTGGGTGGGGCCATCTGCCTGGCTCCGCCCCACCTGGTGTGGACATCAGACCCTGGAGGCAGGCAATAAGGGTTTTTGTTTGGCTGGTGTGAACTATTCAGGGGAGGGTGTATGTGTGTTGTTATGTCTGTGACTACCTGGCTGGTCCAGGGCGTCACACTAGCAACATCGCTGTTGCGTCACAAAAGTCGTTCCTCAGCAGCGATGTTGCTAGCGATGTTGCTTAGTGAGACGTGGCCTTTAGTTTCAAATAGAGAGCAGACATGACATTAGAAACTGCAGACAGCCAGTAGGTGGGCAGAACAATAGCGTACCAAATTTGTGTCTGTGGGTCAAACCACTACCATGTCACCAGTGCTATGTCCTTCACAATCTGCTGTCCAGGAAGCAGGCGCTCATACATCCGGCCCTCAAGCTGCGATTGCACAGACACAGCAAATATCAATCACATCTACTTACTTGTCCCAGCGAAGCCTATAGTTGTCTGTGTCTGAGATCTTGGAAAGGAAGCGTAAATACCTAGCCACGCGCCCACAGGTACAAAACCTAAACTCTCATATTGCCAAATTTCTAGCTATGGAGATGTTGCCATTTAGGTTTGTGGGCACACAGTGTTTCCATGATCCTTTGGTTGTGGCTGCCCTACGATACAGTGTTCCCAGTCGCCACTATTTTGCTTGGTGTTTCATCCCTGCATTACACAAGCACATGTTAAACTATCTCAACCGTGCTCTGACCAACAGTAACCGTGAATATCCCACAAACAATACACATGTGGACAAGTTGTTATGGACAGGGACGATACATATCTGTCACGGCACACTGGCTGAACCTGGTGGAGGCTGGAACAAAGTTACAAACTGAAACATCACACATCCTACCCACGCCAAGAATAGCGAGCCCAACGTCTACCAGCGTTTGCGCCTAATCATATGCCATTTCCTGTCCATGTATGGCTCATGTGCTGAACCTAGTTGTTCAGAAAATTCTCAAATATGCTCTGATTTTCCCTACCTACTTGAGAAGGTAAAAAAAAAACAAAAAACAAAACACAAAACTGTAAGCCGAAGTATGAGTTGGTGTACATGTAACGTGTGAGTTCATGTTCACTTGAGAAATTGCACCATATTAGCGCCCATTTCCGCCATTCCTCTTCTGCTTTTTCTGGTCTTCAAGCACTGCAAAAGCGCTTGAATTTTCCAAGTCATTGACTCATGTGTGACCTGCCCACACGGTGGAACTCTACATATCATATGTTGTCGAGGATTAGTGAGCAACAGAGGACAGTAGCTGAATACCAGCTTCAACATGCCCATCAGACTGAGAGTCAGCCACCACACATAACTGTCGAGTGGGTGTGGATCGCTGACATTTGTGAAGTTCTTGAGAACTTTGAGTACTGCACCAAGCTCATGAGCAGTGATCAGGCTATTATCAGCTTAACCATCCCACTGCTGTGTCTGTTGAAACAATCACTGCATAATCTCAAAGAGGAAGCTTTGAGTGCCCAGCATGTGGCTATGGAACAAGATTTCCTAATGGGTGATACTACCTAACCCAGTCAATATTTGGAGGCAACTTTGGATGATGATGAGGAGGATAAGGAGGGAGAGGACTTGTTTTTCTGTGTTACCCAGGGGACTCCCAATGTTACACAGGGGACTCTCAATCCCAGCTTCATGTCTGTCCAGTATGGATGGGCTGGAGAGGAGGAGATGGAGGAAGAGAAGGAGACGAGTCAACATGAGGAGAGGATTGGTATTGTTTCTCCTGCTGGGGACACAGAACCTTTGCCTGTTTGCAGTTTGGCCCAGTTTATGTGTAAGTGTCTGTGGCAAGACTTTCATGTGATACACATTTCAACCAACAAAATGTACTGGTTGGCCACCTTTGTGGACCCATGGTACAAGGCGAAATTTTTTTGTCTCATTTTGGAATCACCAAAGGGTTTCACAATGGAAGCCTCCAAGAGGGTCGTCATAGATCAGTTGCTGAAAATATCACCCTCAGATGACACTGGCAGCAGATATACCAGCTCTTTTCAACACCAAGGATTAATGGGGAGGGACACGAATACCAGGTCCAACAAAGGTGGGGTGAAAATATTCACAAACTGGGCCATTTTCAATAAACCATCACATCAGCAAGGGCTATCTGTGCCTGTAACAATGCTAAGGAGGGAGAAGTTGCACAACATGGTCAAGAGGTACTTAAGTGACCTCACATAAATCTTTTCTGATGCTTCAGTTCCCTTTAACTATTGGGTGTCCAAGCTGAACACTTGGCCAGACCTATCCTTATACGCCTTGGAGGTGCTGTCCTGCCTGGCTGCTAGTGTGATATCAGAGCATGTTTTCAGTTCTGCTGGGGTAATCATCACTACTAGGCGCACACGCCTCTCCACAGAAAATGCAGACAGACTTACTCTGATAAAATTCAACAAGGACTGAATTTTCCCACAGTTTGTAATCCCTAGATGAGAGCAAGCCAAAGGAAATTCCCCCAAAATGTTGATTTTGACTACTGCTGTTAATGTCCACCCCCTCCATATAAAGTGTTTTCTTTGTGCATCAACAATAACACAGGCCACAGGACTCATTTTTGTAAACACTAGGCACATTGTGAAGTGTTGGACAAACCAGGACAGTACTCCTACTACAGCCTAACAACTGTTTGTCATTAGAGACCCTTGTGATGGTGGTTCCCTGCATCAACCATGACTGAGGCCATAGGACTAATTTTTTAAAACACTAGGCACATTGTACATTGGTGGGCAAACCAGGACAATACTTCTACTCCAGCCTAACTACTATTTGTCATTGGAGGCCCTTGTGATGGTGATTCCCAGCATCAACCATGACTCAGGCCATAGGACTAATTTTTGTAAACACTATGCACATTGTGCATTGGACAAACAAGAAGAGTACTCCTACTCCCGCCAAACTAAATTCCCCAAAATGTTGATTTTGGGGAATTTACAGTTAGAGCGGTCAGACTGTGGAATACACTACCACAAGAGGTTGTAATGGCAGATACTATAACAGCTTTTAAAAAAGGGCTGGATGATTTCCTCAGTACACAAAACATTGTTGGTTATAAATGACTTAGTGACTAAATGTAGAACTGGTGGAGGAAGGTTGAACTAGATGGACCTAGGTCTTTTTTCAACCTAAGTAACTATGTAACTATGTAACTATGTAACTACTGCTGATAATGTCCACCCTTTCCCATATAAAGGTGGTTCCTTCCTGCTTCAATCATGATTTAGGTTATAGGGCTCATTTTTGTAAACAATGCACATTGGGCACTGAACAAACCAGGACAGTAGTCTTACCAAACTAATATTTGTTATTGGAGACCCTTGTCACAAGTTGTCCCACATTGTGACTGAGATAGGGGATACATATTCGATAGCAATTTATAATTACTGTTGATGAACAACTGATTGCCCTCTGAAAACTTGAATTGAAGGCTGCAGAATGACATAATAAGTTTTATAATAATAATAAGTTTTATTTCTATAGCGCCAACATATTCCGCAGCGCTTTACAAGACAATACAAAATAACAAAATTAAAATACCAGGAGGAGCGAGGGCCCTGCTCGTAAGCTTACAGTCTATGAGGAAATAGAGGAGACACAAAAGGTGAATGGGGGGGGAGAAAAGCTTGTCATATATGGTCCAGCCATCGTTTGACATGGAATGACATGGAAGAGGAGGAGGATGGTGAAGCCCAACGCTACAATGAACGCATTGTAAACTGCTTTGGAATATGTATTCCACTATCTGAGTCTCATTGACGGAGGACCCATCCAAATGTAAAAGTAAGAGCATTCACTCCCAAACGTATGTTACTGGGTCACCTTTGGTCCAGCTGAAAATATGCTTTGACATCACACTAGCAGCTGGGCAGCCCAGCACCTCCAAAGCACCTTTAGTGTATCAGGCAGAACAAAATGCTAGAGTACTGCTTTGTAACTATTCGCTAGAGCTATTAGCAACATAATAATGTGCCTCATGTGGATGCCACAAGCAAGGCTGTGACCCCCTAAATATTGTGGAAACAGGAACAGTGCGTTTAGTGTATCAGGCAGCACTAAATGCTAGAGTACTGCTTTGTAACTATTTCCAAAGGCCACTAGCAACATATTAATGTGACTGATGTGGACGGACGGCACAAGTCAGCCTGTGAACCCCTAAATATTGTGGGAACAGGAACAATGCGTTTAGTGTATCAGGCAGCACTAAATGCTAGAGTACTGCTTTGTAACTATTTGCAAAGGCCACTAGCAACGTATTAATGTGGCTGATGTGGACGGCACAAGCCAGGCTGTGCCCTTTAAATATTGTGGAAACCAGAACGGTGCATTTAGTGTATTAGGCAGCAGTAAATGCTAGAGTACTTCTTTGTAACTATTTGCAAAGGCCACTAGCAACATGTTAATGTGGCTGATGTGGACGGATGGCACAAGTCAGGCTGTAAACTCCTAAATATTGTGGAAACAGGTCCCAATTCCTTACTTAGTCCACAATCTCTCCCTCCCTGCTGTGGCCTTGTTAAGTGGTTTCAGCTCTTAAAAGCGCTATTGTATTCTGGATGGTACTATGGAGGCAATGACATGCTGTTTAAACTCTGTCTCTGCTCCAAAATCTGTCCCTCCATACGCTATACTAACCTATACATGGCAGGTAGTCCTGGAAATGGTGTTTTGTGTTATTAATAGGCCTACACTTTCTCTAGCAGCTACTCGCTCTATCGCTATACTCATACAACACTGGCTTCGGGCGCATTGGGCGAAAAATGGCTGTGGAAGGGCTTTTATAGACCCTATGACGCTGCACAGTCAGCCAATCACTGTAATCCCACAACCAAGATGGCTGCAGCATTACTGTGATTGGTTAAGAAGCCCAGCATGTTTAGTGGCTGCAAATCAGGCACCAAAACAGCTGGGCAGGACATCTGAATATAGCGAGGCAAATGCACAGAAACTCGCAATATAACGAACACCATACTATTCATGCAAGTAGCCAACAATAATGATTACACTCGCTCATCACTAGTGATAATGTTACTTCTGAGGCATGAGTGTCAAAGCTTGCAGTTTGAGAGAACACAGTTTTCAGACGAGTGGCATGACCAGAGGCAAACTGTGAGTAGCCAGGGCTCAGGGCAGTTAGAAAATGCCTCTTCCCAGCACCCAATGTATCATGTGACATGTGACATGATTGCCTTGAGATATCATGTGATAGGTGGCATCAGCACACACGTAATCTGGTGCACATATAGAGATGCAAAATTACAGTGCTATACATGTAGTGCCCCATTAGGCAGGTTGTTAACTTACTCATTGCCGGGCCGTTGAGGGTCGGGTCAGGCAATGTCACGGGTGGCCTTGCACAGTTTCGTTGCCCCTAGGCGTAAAGTAAATGGTAGGGAAAACGGGGTATTTGAGGAAAGTTTGTCATGACGCCACCTGTGGTATGCGGCCAGGGAGCAGCCGCCGCTGCAGGATTCCTCGCTGGGGCAGGTGTTATGGCAGCCGGGATTGTGTCGCTCCCCACAGGCAGAGCGGGCCCCGGGTGGATGAGGGGGGGAGGTGAGGAGGAGAGGTAATGGCGGTTGGCACCCAAGTGCTGGGTGCCGATGCCGGTAAGGACAAGCCAACACAGTCTCGGCGGGTTCAAGGTGTAGTTTACTCACAGCTTCAGTCACCCGCCCAGTAGTATTGGTCATTGCCTTGATGGGCTCCGGTCAATCTCAGGCAAGTAAGGGGTCACCACCGGTGTTTTAAGAGAGAAGGAGAGAGAGTCCTATTTCTAGGGTGTCCCCCTCAGTAGTTAGGTACCCTAGCTGAGCTCCCGCTCCAAGCCCTGGGCCTGGTAGAGTTCAAGTTTTCCAGAGATGTCTTGCCAGAACTATGGTCCCGATGGATCTGCTTATCATGTGAGCATGTTGCACCTATTTCTACCCCCAGGTGGAACCCACCCCCCAGGGGCTGGCTTCAGTGACCGGGGAAGTCCCATGATCGTGATGGCCACCCCCCTGCCTACCCTAAACCATCCCACCCTGGGTGAAGGCTCCTAAGCTGTATGTAGTTCGTGAATGTGGAACACCGGTGATTAACTCACCCCCTTACCTGACATAGATACCGCACCTTAATTGAGGTGTAGTTCGTTGTGGCAACCAGAGCCTCAGGGGCGCCACATTCCCCCATGGCAAATGTCAGCACTCCTGGGCTGGATCAAAACACAGTTATCATCGCAATTTTTATAAGCATATAACAGGTTAACAAGAAAACATCCTTCCCCTTCTTTGGGAGGCAGTAATAATTTCAAAACATTTCAAACATTTTCAACAATACCGGTCACAGGTCATCAAAACATGAAAAAAGAGAAGATGGGGTTGCACAGCTATATCAAATCAAAATTAAGAATAAATAATAAGTATAGTGTGGGTGCAAAACCTATCAAAATTCATATGGCAAACAAGAAAAATGGGGTAGGTAAAGAGCATTCTACTCATAACAATTAACAAAAAATACAAAGTGTTAATAAATTTGTGCAAACAACAATAAAATTAATTAAAACCAAGACACCTATCAAAAGGACCTCCCAAAAAGATCATGTACCAAAACACATATAGAGGGATCATACAATTAATATTATTAATAAATATATACCATGAATCACAATGATGGTACAAAGACTGAAAGTGAATCAGAAGGTAACCACATGAAAACCAACTCCAATAGAGAAGGACACATAGGAAAATTCATCTTAAATGAGGTCCAGTTTTTGTCAACATGTAGAAAGGTGCCAATAAAACCCAACCCAACGCGTGTCGCTCGCTAGCCGAGCATAATCAGGGGAAGAGAGAGTGAACACAAATAAAAAACCACATATATATATGTATATATATATATATATATATATATATATATATATATACAGAAATTAGATTTAAACAAACTAGTACCGGTGTTGCTGTGGTCATATGATGCTCTCAGCGTCCGGAAGTGGCCAGTGCGCAATTGCTAAACAGACGCTTCCAGGTAAATAGAATCCAATTCATACAGCGCATGCGCTAGTATTCAAGCGATATAAGTCCGACAAATCCCATACTGCACATGCGCAAGTTAATCAAATAAGATGACAAAAACTGATCTACTGCGCATTCATCCAGTACAGCAGCGCTATCGATTCCAAACAGCCATGAAGTCTGCATGAGAACAATATTATGCAAGGAAGGACACAATCTATTCAAATTCAGTATCATTATAGCACTCGCGCAAATAAGGACAATTTACCAACCTATAAACATAAAAGGATCAGTAGAGCACAGATAATTCAGTGCTAGACAGGAAGGCTGAGGACAATAAACATATCTAGCTGGACTTATCTATCAAGGAAAAATATGATATAAACCCCAAAGAAAGAGATGGATTCATGTTGTACCACAAAATTGACATAATTATGTTTAAAGATATAATAATAATATAATATAATCAAACATCTTTTACTGTAAATACCTCAAGAATTTTACTGAGAGACATGTAAGATAATATCAACATGATATATAGAAATCCCATATAATGAATATCCTAGAAAAGTTTGAGATCGAAGGTAGAATATATATTGCACAAACATAAGTAAATTTACATGAGGAGGCATGACAAGTGCATTAATTATATATGAAGATTGTGGCAAGATTAGTATGACATGGAATACATTGGTCAAACTTGAGTAACAGACCGAAAGACCTGACAAGGAGATCATAAAGATTCATAACATAATAATACAAATAATTATAAAGTCCATTTTAAAAAAAATATATATCTATAAGAGTGATTCAACGAAAAAAAGTCATCCCAGGCTCCATTGTTGTAGTAGTCAGTCATCCAGTTCCATAGCGTAGAAAGATGAAATTCACATCATATACATTTTCTCCAGATATTTCATAAAATCCACAGACATAATAAGCCTAGAGATGCATCAATCCAAATGGGTAATGGTCAAGCTAAAGATGAAAAAAGTATATAAGGGTAAACACTACAATCAAATAAAAGGCTCAACCCAAGAAACCAGTGAAAAGTAGCTCCTCTTTTAAACCCATTGGGGAAACGGTGTTTAAACATCAGATCCATCTGGACTCCAATTGTAGCATCCGTTTTATGGTTTCTCAACCCCTCATATTGCTCTTAAGTCACTCAAGGCCAACCACCCATAATCCTCTAGGATTGCTCCCATGGTTAAGGTCCAGTCACACTAAGCAACTTACCAGCGATCCCAACAACGATAGGGATCGCTGGTAAGTTGCTAGGAGGTTGCTGGTGAGCTGTCACACTGCGACGCTCCAGCGATCCCACCAGCAACCTGACCTGGCAGGGATCGCTGGAGCGTGGCTACACGAGTTGCTGGTGAGCTCACCAGCAACCAGTGACCAGCCCCCAGTCTCCTAGTTACAGCACACATCAGGTTAATTAACCCGATGTGTGCTGCAGCTAAATGTGCACAGAGCAGGGAGCAGCGCACACTGAGCGCTGGCTCCTTGCTCTCCTAGTTACAGCACACATCGGGTTAATTGCCTGATGTGTGCTGCAGCTAAATGTGCACAGAGCAGGGAGCAGCGCACACTGCTTAGTGCTGGCTCCTTGCTCTCCTAGTTACAGCACACATCGGGTTAATTACCTGATGTGTGCTGCAGCTACATGTGCACAGAGCAGGAGCCGGCAGCACAGGCAGTGAGAGCGGAGGAGGCTGGTATCAAAGGTAAATATCGGGTAACCAAGGACAGGGCTTCTTGGTTACCCGATGTTTACATTAGTTACCAGCCTCAGCAGAAGCTGGCTCCCTGCTCACTGCACATTAGTTGTTGCTGTCTCGTTGTCACACACAGCGATCTGTGCTTCACAGCAGGACAGCAACAACTAAAAATGGCCCAGGACATTCAGCAACAACCAACGACCTCACAGCAGGGGCCAGGTTGTTGCTGGATGTCACACACAGCAACATCGCTTGCAACGTCACAAAAGTTGTTTGTTACCAGCGATGTTGCTAGCGATGTTGCTTAGTGTGACTGGACCTTTAGTAAGGAAGTGGGAAGCAACAGATGTAAGTTTTTTACCATTAAGCAAATCACTGGATGCCAGGTTGATGGTAGAAATGTTCTTCTGAATACGCCTCCTCAATTCCTGCGTGGTCTCTCCCACATCCAATCTATTACAAGGGCAAATAATAATGTAAATAACACAAGATGTTTTGCAGTTAATTAATTTTAATTTATACTGAGTACCTACCACCGTGGGGTGTGTAAATGTATCCCAAGAAGACTACATATCCCTATCCCATATCCACATTATAATCCCCACATGGGTAAGAGCCAGTATAGGAAAAGCCACATCTCAGATGGTGAGTTGGTCTAAAAACATGGCTGCTAACTAGGTGATCACCAAGGCTAGGTGCTCTTTTTTCTGTGATCAACGGCCTATCCCAAATCAAATCACAAATTCTGGAGTTAATTTTGAGGACCTTCCAATGATCAAAAATTATCTTGCCAAGCTCATTCCACTGGTTGTGGAAATTGGTGGTAATTCAGAGCTGCTGCTCATCTTGTCGCAATTTAGGGGTGAGGAGAGACTCTTGAGTTTGCGACCTGGCTCACTGAAAAGCCCTAGAAAGAGATCTTCTGGGGTAGCCTCGTTGAACAAACTGTTCCGTAAGATTTTATGCTTGTGTATGGAAATCACTTTCGTTAGTACAATTTCATCTGACCCTCAAGTATTGACCAACAGGTATACCCATTTTTAGATGACGGGGATGAAAGCTGGAGAAGTGGAGTAGCCTGTTCGTTGCCGTGGGTTTTCAGTATAGATTTGTATGTAGGTGTCCATCCAATAGAGATAGGGATAAATGCAGGAAAATGCCACCTGTTGATGAAATGGTTGATGTTAAAAAGACATTCAAGGAATTCTCATTGAGAAAGGAGATGAAAACCCTACATTCTGACTCCAAACCATTCCAGAAAAACACCACGTCATCGATGAACCTGTACCAGCCTAAGACGTGATTCATTAAGGATGCAGAGGGATATACAATTGTGGCCTCCCACCACCCAAGGAAAAGGTTTGCCACTGATGGCGCACAGCGAGCACCCATCGCCATGCCAGATGTTTGTCGGTAGAAGGCCCCATCGAATGTAAAGTAGTTGTTTGATAGAATGAAATTTAGAAAGTCAATAATAAAGGAATCATGAAACCTATCTGCGTTATCTTTCTGATCCAAAAAATGCCTCACCACTCTGATAAATTCTTGATGAGAAATATATGAATATAAAGATTCAACATCACAAGTAACAATAAGAGTACCCCCCACTAAAGGAATATTTCTAGTACTTTGGATGAGGTGGGTGGTATCCCTTATCTATTCTGTATCTATTCTGGTATACTGTACCATAGGCTGCAAGAAAAACCTCAAGATAGGAACATGCCTTTTCACACAAACCACCCATACCTGACACAATGGGGGGGCCAGGTGGCTGATGCAGCTTTTTGTGGACTTTCAGTAGTAAATAGAATGTAGCCACAGTTGGTTTTGGAACCCAGATGAAATCCTTTTCTTTTTTAGTACTAATCCTCATATCCAAGGCCGATTCAAGTAGACGTTCCATTTTTCTCTGGAAGATGGACATAGGGTCGGAGGGTAACCTACAATAAAATTGTAGGTTCAGGAGCTGTCGCCTTGCCTCATTGAGATACATAACGATAGGCCATAATACAACATTTCCCCCTTGTCAGTCTCTTTTAGTATGAAGGTCTTGTTATCTCTCAATTCCTTTATAGCTCTTCTCTCACTAGAGCTTAAATTATGACCAAAACAAGGGTTATCTGAGAGTTTTATTATGTCCGCTTTAACGAGTTTGAAGACTAAATTAACAGATGGAATCATTGAAAGAGGGGGTGAAGCAACGGATTTGTTCCTGAGTGGACACATTGGCCTACATGTTGTGGGTTCAGCCTCATTTAGCAGGTCTAGAACATCCTGGAGCACCTGTTGGTCAGTATCATTGAGGGAATCAAACATAGTTGGTTTTTTATAGATAGCGCGGAAAAGTAATCTCCTACAAAAAAAGATATACATCTTTAATGAGAGTGAATTCATTAACAGGATTGGTGGGAGAAAATATAAGATCTCTCTCCAAAACACTTTGTTGTTCTTTTATAAGAATGTGGTCAGATAAATTGATTACCTGTAGAGTACCATCAATAACTTCATGTGCGGCAACCATCAGATCCAGATCTACTTCCGAGATAGAAGAGACATATATCTGTGTCGGGAAGACCGCTTGTTGGTATCTCTCCAGGCTGTATTCCTGTAACCTATTCCTTGCCGTCTTGGATTTCTTCTGACCCAGCCAGATGCGGTATCTACGTCGCTGTTTTCTTACGTTAAAAAATCACTCGCTGGTACTATCTCCGTTTGACGTAACAGAAGAATTATTTCTGGAAACAATAGCCCTATGATTCCTGCTATGTCTCCATCTGAAAGCAGTCTGGCTTTGTTTAATGGGGCTACCCCAGAAGATCCCTTTCTAGGGCCTTTCAGAGAGCCAGGTCGCAAACTCAGGATTCTCTCCTCACCCCTAAAAAGGAACAGTGCGTTTAGTGTATCAGCCAGCAGTAAATTTCTAGTGTACTGCTTTGTATTTATTTGCAAAGGCCACTAGCAACATATTAATGTGACTGATGTGGATGGACGACACATGTCAGCCTGTGAACCCCTAAATATTGTGGAAACAGGAATGGTGCACTAAATGCTAGAGTACTGTTTTGTAACTATTTGCAAAGGCCACTAGCAACGCATTAATGTGGCTGATGTTGACGGCACAAGCCAGGCTGTGCCCCGTAAATATTGTGGAAACAGGAACGGCACGTTTAGTGTATCAGGCAGCTGTAAATGCTAGAGTACGTCTTTGCAACTATTTGCAAAGGTCACTAGCAACACATTAATGTGGCTGATGTGGACAGATGGCACAAGTCAGGCTGTGAACTAAATATTGTGGAAACAGGTCCCAATTCCCTACTTAGTCCACAATCTCTCCCTCCATGTGGCTGTGACCTTGTTCAGTGGTTTTAGCTCTTAAAAGAGCTATTGTATTCTGGATGGCACTATGGAGGTAATGACATGCTGTTTAAACTCTGTCTCTGCTCTAAAATCTGTCCCTCCATACGCTATACTAACCTATGCATGTCAGGTAGTCCTGGAAAGGGCTTTTTCTGTTATTAATAGGCCTACACTTTCCCTATTATAGAGAGGAGGACAAGAGTTTTTGAAGTGCAAAGAAATTACAATTTTTATTGGACACAGTGGGGATAAACATCGAAAACGTCATTAAAAGCCAGTTAAAATATTAGTGACAGGTTGCCCCCACATATAACAGTAGCATAGGCTGGGGTGTGCACATATAAGAGATGTGATTAACAATATCAAAAATGCAGGGAAGACATGTGGGTATTATACATCAAAAGGCTGTCTCTCTCAGAGTCAAGTGGCAAAAACACATTGTGGTGCAATACTGAGAACAGCTCATATTAGATAAATGACCCCACTGACGACCCTGCACCGGCCAGTAACAATACCTATGGCACCATACACCAGTCCTGCCAGGTGAAAGGGTGGGGGATTCCATCAGGAAACGAACCTCGGGATGACCTACGTACGTTTCGATATTAAGTAAGTGACAATCTTCATCAGGGAGGTGGCGTCTCCTTGACTCTGAGAGAGACAGCTTTTTGATGTATAATACCCACATGTCTTCCCTGCATTTTTGATATTGTTAATCACATGTCTTATATGTGCACACCCCAGCCTATGCTACTGTTATGTGTGGGGCAACCCGTCACTAATATTTTAACTGGCTTTTAATGACGTTTTGGATGTTTATCCGCACTGCGTCCAATAAAAATTGTAATTTCTTTGCATTTCAAAAACTCTTGTCCTCCTTTCTATAACAAGTTAATTTGTTTGTGCTAACTGAGCTGGGTTCCAGCAGAGTCTGGACCCACCCTCTACTTGCTATGGTTTTCTGGAGTACCCTCTCCTTCTACACTTTCCCTAGCAGCTTTCTCTAGCCCTATGCTCATACAACGCTGGCTTTGGACACATTGTGCAAAAAATGGCTGTGGAAGGGCTTGTATAGATATTCCAATGGAAAATTCACTGCAATGAGGCAGAGGGATTCTCTTTGAACTCCCATCTGACTGATGGTCCTGCGGTGTCCAGCTTTTGATGTGTCTTTTTATACATGCGCAAAAGAGTGGTCAACCACAGTTTTGCAAAACTTTGAAAAGAAGGGCACCACTGAGCATAGGGCAAACAGAGTTTAGAGTTTATAGTAACTCTTCTGCCTTATTAGTGAATGAATCCATTTGGGGTTTCACATGAATTACATATTTAAGAGATATAGCTGGAAAACAACAAGTAAGAGCACAGAAATATGGGAACTGTTCCAAAATGTTCTGTTCCCAAATTGCCATCAATGATAATTAACTCAACCCACAAAAAGACAAGTCCCCACCAAGGTCCGTCATCTGTTAATGGAAATAAAGGAGGGTTTCATGTTTCTATTAGCACAAAGGCCTTGGAAAAGCACTGTGGCTCCTCGTCCCACAAACAGAAAACCAGCAAAACGTGCTCCCAAATCCTAATGCACCCCTCCCTTCTGAGCACCATAATGTCCCTAAACCACAGTTACCATTCACATGTTTGTTTTTTTGTAGTGAGGAATCCCACTTAGTTTACAAGTTGGGTGTCTCCAGAAGTATGAACTGGGTAAAATGTATGAGCACTGTGCACGACAAAAGTTTATTTGCAATATTCAATTCTGCATTTGACTCCATGGGTGTTTTCCAGAGATAAAATCACCATTACACCTGTTAATGATCACCCAGAGGGTTGTAATTTTCAAAATGTTGTCACTTGAGAGGGTTTCTGCTGTTCTGGCACTTAGGAGCTCTGAAAATTGAGTCCGCATACTATTTTAGGAAAATATAAAAATGAAGTGGTGCTCCTTCCCTCTGAAGCTCTGGTGTGTGGCCAAACGTTTCTGTACTGTCATATGTGGGGTATTGACACATTCTGGGGATATTGTATACCAAGTTATGTGGCATTATTTTACCTATTCCATTCGACATTTGGAACTCTGGTGTTAAAAGACAATTTTAGTGGTAAAAATGTAATTATGTTTTCTTCACTGCCCAATAGTATAACATTTTATGACACATTTTTAGCGTCAATATGCTCATTACACTCCTAGATGAATTCAATGAGGGGTGCAGTTTGTAAAGCGTGGTCACTTGTTGGGGTTTCTGCTGTTCTGGCATGCCAGAGGCTCTGTAATTGGGACATAGCCCCCCTCAAACCATTCCAACTAAATTTGAACTCAAATATGGCTCTCCCTTTTGCACTTTTTACTGTGCCTCAAAAGTAGTTTTTGACCACATATGGGATATTGGCACACTTAGAAGATATTGAAAAAAAATTACATGGTCTACTATCTTCTGTTAACCTAGTGAAAATAAAAATTTGAAGTTAAAGCAACTTTTTTTGGTTAAAAATGTACTTTTTGACCTTTTTGATTTTCACAGCTAAATGTTGTAAAAATCTGTGAAGCACCTGGGTGTTCAAGGTTCTCACCAAACATCTGTATACATTTCTGGAGGTGTCTAGTTTTCAAAATTGGCTCACTTGTGGGAAAGCTCTACTGTTTAGGCACCCACGAACCATTTCAACCAAATCTGAACTCAGAAATATTGCTCGTTCCCTTCTTCCCTATGTACTGTGCCTCAAAAGTAGTTTTTAACTATATATCAGATATTGGCATACTCAGGAGAAATTGCACAACTAATTACATAGTGCATTATCTCCTGTTACCCTTATGAAAATTAAAACTTTGGGGTTAAAGCAACATTTTTCGTTTAAAAATGTATTTTTTTCATGATGTCTCAACTGTATAAAATTCTGTGAAACATCTAGATTTTCAAGGTGCTGCAAAACAACTAGAAAAATTCCCTGAGGGGTCTATTTTCCAAAATGTGGTCACTTGTTGGGAGCTCCACTGTTTAGATACATCAGAGGCTCTCCAAATCCAACATGGAGTTCGCTATCTATGCCAGGTCAATTTTGCGCTCTTGATTCCAAATGGCGCTCCTTCCCTTCCAAGCCCTGCAGTGCGCACAAACAGCAATTTTCCACCACACATGCGGTATCAGTGTAGTCAGGAGTAATTGCTCAACAAATTTTTCTGTCTCTTTTCTTTTGTCACCCTTTTCAAAATGCAATATTATGGGCTAAAGCACCTTTCGTGTTGTAAAAAGTGACATTTTCATAATTTTCCGAGGCTCGGGAGTGAAGGGGTTAATGATGTTGTGTAGCTGAAAACTCTCCTATGATGTTTTCATTTCAGTGTAATATGCGAATTGCCTTAATGTAATAAATCTATAGACAGTCCAGTAACAGTTAGCACCTTCCTGATAATGGACATGTTTGTACATGATAATTAGCAGTGCATTGCTGCAAGTGGACACTAAAGCTGGGTTCACACTAAGCAACAGCGACAACGACGTCGCTGTTACGTCACCATTTTCTGTGATGTAACAGCGACCTTGTAAGTCGCTGTTATGATCGCTGCTTAGCTGTCAAACACAGCAGAAGCAGCAGTGATCATAACGTCGCTACATGTGCAGAGAGCAGGGAGCCACGCTTAGCGCTGGCTCCTTGCTCTCCTAGGTATAGTACACATCGGGTTAATTAACCCGATGTGTACTGCAGCTACATGTCACAGTGCAGAGAGCAGGGAGCCGCGCACACTGCTTAGCGCTGGCTCCTTGCTCTCCTTGCTACAGTATACATCGGGTTAATTACCCGATGTGTACTGCAGCCACATGTGCACAGAGCAGTAGCCGGCACTGTCAGCAAGAGCGGAGGCTGGTAACGAAGGTAAATATCGGGTAACCACCCAGGGAAAGGTCTTCCCTTGGTTACCCGATGTTTACGCTGGTTACAGCTTACCGCAGCTGCCAGACGCCGGCTCCTGCTCCCTGCTCGCTTCATTTCATCGCTCTCTCGCTGTCACACACAGCGATGTGTGTGTCACAGCGGGAGAGTGACGACCAAAAAATGAAGCTGGACATCCAGCAACGACCGGCGACCTCACAGCAGGGGCCAGGTCGTTGCTGGATGTCACACACAGCGACAGTGACGGGACGTCGCTGCAACGTCACAGAAAATGGTGACGTAGCAGCGACGTCGTTGTCGTTGTCGCTGTGTGTGACACCAGCTTTAAGCACATCTTTGAAATTTTGTAGGCACAGGAGCTTCTAGGAGTTCCATTTAACTGTTAGCCGGACTCCTGCTATAACGGTTAGCACAAGTGGCTGCACCATTTCTGGTTATTTAACACTCTAAATTACACAATCATAAGAGATTACAGCATTTAGATGGTTGAGAAAGAGAGGGCCACCATCTCTCACACCATCAGCACCCCAATGTTCAATTGTGGGAAATTTATGGTTGCCATAGAAAACAGAGGTCAAATAATTATTAGTGATGAGCGAGTACTAAAAAGCTCGGGTGCTCGAAGCTCGGGCCGAGCCTCCCAAGATACTCGTGTACTCGGCCCGAGCAACGAGCCCAATTTTATCCTATGGGAGACCCGAATATTTTTGTGAAATGACCACCGGCAGCATGTAGAAACCCTAAAAATGGCACAAAAGTCTCCGAAGAGTGCTCAAATGACATGGCAACAGCATGGGGAAGACCCCTTGAAGCATTTATCACTCAAAAGTCACAGCTGTGAACAATTTTGTCCGCGTTTTACGCCATTTTTACGGACTCACCAGAAAACCTTCCAAAATGACACCAAAATGAATTTTCATGGCGGAAATGTTAAGGGCACATACCCAATAGTGAGATAGAGCTAATGTATGTTACTTTTTGAGATCAATACATGAAAGATTTTACGTAAAACATTGTGTGGCACTCCGATGTCCCTGAGAAGAGACGTACATAAAGGCCTCTGAGTCTAATGTGCCCATTTTGAGGAACTGAGTCTTTGTAGTATTTTCCTTTGCCAGGGCAGTCCAAAATTTTGAGGTTCACCAATGACCCTGCATACAGACGTGCATGAGGGCCTGTAAACCTGAAGTGCCCATTGGAAGGAAGTGGGTCTATTGTAGTATAGCCCTTTGGCAGGGCAGCCAAAAATTGGGAGGCTCCACGTTGTCCCTGGATAGAGACGTGCATGAGGGCCTGTAAACCTGAAGTGCCCATTGGAAGGAAGTGGGTCTATTGTAGTATAGCCCTTAGGCAGGGCTGCCAAAAATCGGGAGGCTCCACGTTGTCCCTGCATAGAGACCTGTTAGGTTCTTAGTGCCTCCGTGCTTGCATTTAAAAACCGCACGTGTGTGCCTGTTGGTGGCAGCTTTCCGCTGCATTTGTGTGAGTTTTGCAAAAACTTGGATATAACGCACAAGTCTAGTGAATACACATCAGCACAGCATTGCAAAATGCGCAAGGGCGTTGTCAACGAACAAGGAAGTGGACGTGATGGTGGTGCAGGCAGAGACCGAGGTTGTGTGCAAGCTCTAATTTCGCCACAACAAAGGGCCACATCTACTCGCTCGCACGTCCTGTACCAAATTCTTGGGGACCGCAGCAGTACACCGCTCTTGAACCAAGACCAGTGTCAACAGGTTGTTAGTTGGATAGCGGATAATGCTTCCAGTCAGATTGGCACCACCACAAACACTCTGTCTTCCACACGGTCAAGTGTCAGTAGCCGTGATACTGCACCGCACATTTCAGAACCTGATCCTCCTTCCTACCACCAGGCCGAGTACACGTCCACGGACATTACTGATCCCACACTTGGACACTCGGAAGAGCTGTTCGTTCACGTTTCCATTCACACATTCTGGCCTCTCGCCAGCTCCTGTTGAAGTGGGCCATGACGAGATTGTATGTACAGATGCCCAAATATTTGAGCAGCCACGTTCTCACGAAGTTGGCAACGTGTCTCAACAAGGGGTGGACGATGATGAGACACAATTGTCAGGAAGTCAGGAGGAGGAGCAGGGTGCGGAAGAGGAAGACGACGTGGTGGATGATCCAGTAACTGACCCAACCTGGCAGGAGGATATGCAGAGCGAGGACAGCAGTGCACAGGGGGAGGGAGGCGTAGCATCCCAACAGACAGTAAGAAGCAGAGTGGTGGCCCCAGGCAGACGTCAGGCAACTGTTCCCCGGAAAAACACGACACAAGGTGCCTGTACAAATGTTAGGTCTTCCCGAGTCTGGCTGTAATACTATTGTATGTATTGAGGATTTCGATTGCGTTAGGGCAATGACAACCAGAGACGAGTTCTTGGTGCAAGACGTTTATAATATGCAACCAGCAAATATGTACATAAACGGAACAAAAACACAGTAGAACATAAATACAGGAAATACCTTCCAGGGACGGAGCGAAAGGGAATTCACGGGACCGCGCACCGGACTCCCCCAGGGAGACCACCAAGAGCGTACCCCTATACAGGGACTGTCTGGCAATCACCCCAGAAGGCCTAAATGCGCAGCAGCCGGGACACAAAAGGACAATTGGTAAGTCCAAAAATGTCCATACGTGATGTGAGTCCAGAGTGGTATTAAACGGAAGGAACCGGGCAGAAGTGCCGACCAAAGACGGCAAACGGAGTCCGGGCACAGCTAGATGATACCAGATGAAGTCCAGAGTCGGTGTCGGTTGTTTTCCAAGAGGATCCGAATAACAATCAGGAACCAAAAGCAGCAGGGCAGGAGCACACAGGAAGCAGTATACTCAGGCACTGGACTAAGCTTTAGGGGCGGCTTTTAAACAGATGGACAGGAAGTAGGGCAACAGAACAGAAAACTCCATGTTAACAAAGGGCAAGCTCTTTCAAAAGAAAACTGGAAAACCAGGAACTCTGACACTGGCAGTTTTTTAAGTTGGCTCCAGATGATTCTAAAAAGGCCATTTGCAACACCTGCCATGCCAGCATCAGCAGGGGTACCAAAACTAGCAGCCTGACCACCACCAGCATGATCAGGCACATGTCAGCCAAGCACCCGACTTTGTGGGAAGTACAACAGAGTCGAGGCGCAGTGCTTGCTGATGTCACTGCTACGTCTTCGCTGGTTGTGCATGCGAGCCAATACCCTGTCCATGCTGCCTGCGAACAAGCCTCCTCCGGCCCTGCACCTGCAGTTACCCACGCAGAAATAACACCATCATCAAGCACGTCCTTGTCCCAGCGCAGCGTTCAGTTATCCATTCAGCAAACCTTTGAACGCAGGTGCAAATACACTGCCAACGCCCCACATGCCACACTTCTAAATGCTAACTTTTCGCGACTGCTTGCGCTGGAAATGTTGCCTTTTAGGCTGGTTGAGACAGAAGCATTCCGCGACCTGATGGTGGCAGCTGTCCCACGTTACTGGGTCCCCAGCCGCCACTATTTCTCCCGGTGTGCCGTCCCCGCATTGCATAACCATTAACCACGTGTCACAAAACATCACACGTGCCCTGAACAACGCTGTTTCAGCCAAAGTCCACCTAACCACAGACACGTGGACAAGTGCATGTGGGCAAGGCCGCTACATCTCGTTGACGTCACACTGGGTTAATATTGTGGAAGCTGGGACCCAGTCTGAGCGAGGGACGGAACACGTCCTTCACACACCAAGTTTTGCAGGCCCTACCTCAGTCAGGGTTTCACCCACACTCTACAGCTCCGGAATGTCATGCTCCTCAGCCTCCTCCTCCTCCTGCGCATCCTGATCCACTTTACCCTCCACACCAGTCCCAAGCTGGAAGTGTCGCGGTCGGAGGAGGGGACGGTGCGCTCTCCCACTGCTCGGGTCCGGCTGCCGCTGCTCTACGGCTGCTGCTGCTCGTTGGCTCGAGCGATGGCCGGATCCCGGGCACTCGAGCGGCGCTACTCGCCCGTGAGTGAAAAGGGGTGGTTTGCGTTTTGGGGATATTGTCCGTGACGCCACCCACGGTTGTGGTGATTGTGTGGACACCACCGCTGCTCTGGACGGGGATCCCGGGAGCCTGTGACAGGGAGCAGCTTTGTTGTTATTTCTCCCCTCCGTGGGTAGGGGGGTTGGTTGTCCCGGGGCCCGGTGATGGGGTAGAGATGGATGACAGGCGGGTTGCGTGGCCTGATGAGGTGCAGGGTCGCAGGGTCAGCGCTGTGCCGCACGGCACGGAGGTACTCACTCAGCCCAATGATGATGACACAGTTCACGGTAAAACAAGTGGCTGGATGGACGGGTCCCTCGGACGGCTGCGGTTGTTCCTCCCTGCAGGTTAGTGATGACTGTCTCTCCCTGCACCTAAGTTCAGTGTTGGTAGTGATGGTTTCCCACCGGTAACCCGCTCCCCGACCTGGATATGGGCCGGAGAAGCCCCTTTTGCCCACAGGCGCTGGCCCTGGGAGACGGATTTGGCAAATGCACGGCGACACCAAGCCTTGCCGGGATCCGAAAGTCCTCTGCCAATGGTGCTGGCTTCTCTTTGTATACCGGTCCGGTACGGCCGGGTCACCACCCGTCCACGGTCCTTACGGCAGACTCCAATCGGCCTCCACTGCAGACGGTCACCACATCCTGCCAACCTTGCTGTCCTGTCCGGGCCACACACCCGGACCAACTTCAGGCTCTTTGCTGTCACTTTTCTCCTCTCTACTACTTTCCTCCTTCCACTTCCTTAGCTTAACTCTCACTGCCTGTGTTTTCCCTCCTCCTTGGTGGGTGGAGACCAACCGCCTGGCTCCACACCCTGGTGTGGACAACAGCCCCTGGGGAAGGCAACAAGGATTTTGTGTTTTGACTATGATATGCCTGCAGGGAGTGTGGGGTGTTTAAGTGTTGTGCTCTGTGGCCCCTGGCTTGTCCAGGGCGACACAGAAGCACTGCAGCACTGCCTCGGCGAAGAGGCAACAGGCAGTGCTGAAGCTAATCTGCATAGGTGACAAACCCCACAATGCAGAAGAGGTGTGGACAGCTCTGAAACAGCAGGCAGATCACTGGCTCACAACTCTGAACCTAAAGCCAGGAAAGGTCGTGTGTGACAATGGCCGGAACCTGGTGGCGGCTTTGAGGCGAGGCCAGCTGACACATGTTCCATACGTGGCCCATGTGCTCAACCTCGTGGTTCAGCGGTTTCTAAAGTCATACCCAGAGCTGTCTGATCTGCTGGTAAAAGTTCGCCGCCTGTCTGCACATTTTCGAAAGTCACCTACTGCTTCAGCCGGCCTTGCCGGCTTTCAGCGCCGTTTGCATCTTCCGGCTCACAGACTGCTGTGTGATGTCCCCACGCGTTGGAATTCAACTCTGCACAAGTTGGTCAGGATATGTGAGCAGAAGAGGGCAGTTGTTGAGTACCTGCATCACCTAAGCCGTCGGGAAATGGGTCAAACTCCACACATAACACCTGAGGAGTGGAGATGGATGTCCGACCTATGTACCATCCGCCAAAACTTTGAGGACTCCACCAAGATGGTGAGCGGCGATGACGACATTATTAGCGTCACCATACCGCTTCTCTGCCTTCTAAAATGGTCTCTGCTCAAAAAACAACCATGATGCATTGCAGGCGGAGCGCGATGAGTTTGAGCAAGAAACAGTAGTGGGTGTGGGTGATAACACACAGCCCAGCCTCGTCTCATCACAACGTGCAGTGGAGGACTATGACGAGGAGGAGGATGAAGACATGGAGCAACTCTCTGGCCAAATTGAGGATATGACATGCAGTCATATCCTCGGTTCAGCGTGGCTGGCCAGAGGACCGGGTAGATGATGAGGAGGAGGAGGAGGAGGACAGCATGTTCAGTCATCGTGTTGGTCAGGATACTGAAGTGATGGCTGGTAAGAGTCTGGCACACATGGCTGACTTTATGGCAAGCTGCCTGTCTCGTGATCCTCGCGTTAAGAACATCTTGGCCGACAATCATTACTGGTTGGTAACACTGTTAGACCCACGCTAAAAGGAGAAATTTATGTCTCTTATTCCCGAGGCGGAGAGGTCAGGCAAAATGCAGCAGTTCCAGAAGGCCATAGTCACGGAAGTAGGCAAAGCATTCCCCTCACAAAACGCTAGCGGCATAGGTCAGGAATCAGTGGACAACCAAGGCGTTCAGCCGAGAGGGGCACAAGTCCAATCCGCCAGAGGTAGGGGAACAGTCTTTAAGATGTGGGACAGTTTTCTCAGCCCCTCACATACCACAGCCCCTGAGGTGAGGGGTAGTGCCACAAGAAATCCTAAGTTTGCCCAGATGCTCAAGGAGTACCTTGCAGATCAAACAACTGTACTCCGACATTCCTCTGTGCCTTACAATTAATGGGTATCCAAGCTGGATGAATTGGCTCTCTACGCCTTGGAAGTCCTGGCCTGCCCTGCCGCTAGCGTTTTGTCAGAGCGTGTTTTTAGTGCCGCAGGTGGAATCATTACAGATAAACGCACCCGCCTGTCAACTGTAAATGCTGACAGGCTGACTCTGATCAAGATGAACAAGGGTTGGATTGGGCCAGACTTCACCACACCACCAGCAAATGACAGCGGAATTTAAAGTTTGTAACGGGAATTTGCCATGTACCTCCACTCACCCATGGTAACACACTTCTGGACTTTGGCTAATCGCTGGACTGCTCCTCCTTCTCCTCATGCGCCATCATGATGACCGTTACAATAGTTAAGCCGTTGTTTCAGGTATACCCCCAGTGGTAAATTTTTTCGCCCATTCTTTCAGAATGGGCATTACAACGACAGGAGACCCACTCCTTTGCAATGGGAACAATGTTTTGAGGCCCTCATGCACATCTCTATCCAGGGACAATGTGGAGCCTCCAAATTTTTGGCTGCCCTGCCTAAGGGCTATACTACAATAGACCCACTAACTTACAATGGGCACTTCATGTTTACAGGCCATCATGCACGTCTCTATCCAGGGACAATATGGAGCCTGACGCTGCCACCGACTGCCACACACGTGCGGTTTTTAAATGCAAGCACGGACGCAATAAGAACCTAACAGGTTTTTAGGAGCGACAATTACTGAGAAGTCTGACACTATCAGGCACTGCTGACTGACGTGTATTATACACTAGACTTGTGCGTTATATAATAGTTTGTGAAAAACGCACACAAGTGCACCTGTACGCTGCCACCGACAGGCACACACGTGCGTTTTTTAAATGCAAGCACGGACGCAATAAGAACCTAACAGATTTTTAGGAGCGACAATTACTGAGAAGTCTGACACTATCAGGACTGTTTTAGACTGTGTACACCAGCCCCAGATATGATGAAGGCTGGTATACGGTCACCACTAGGAATGGCTATACACCCTGCCTGCCTGCCTGTATACTGCTACAATAATCCTGACAAGGACTCTTTTGGTCACTAGCCTGTATTCCGACCTGGCTATACCCTGCCTGTATACAGCAACAATAGTCCTGAGAAGTTTCTGTACTCCGACCTGGGTATACCCTGCCTGCCTGTATACAACTAGAATAGTCCTGAGAAGGACTTTTGGTCACACTGTTTGCAGCCCTGCTACGGAAATAGCTATAAAGGGCCGCAAACCTTTCCCTGAAGCAGCAACACTCTCAATGCACTGACTGTCTGGATGGCTGTGAGCAGAGCACAGCGCGCCCGCCGGTATAAAGGCTCGGTCACGCTGTGCAGGCCGGCCAATCACTGCAATTCCACAACTAACAGGGCTGTGGCATTGCAGTGGTCTGCCAGCCAATCCCTGCATGAGGGCTGGCTCTCAAAAGAGCGCCAACATGCAGAAATGAAGACCACGAGTACAGCACGAGTATCGCGAGATTACTCGGTCCCCGCCGAGTAGACCGAGTACAGCGATACTCGTGCGAGTACCGAGTAGTTACAAGCATGCTCGCTCATCACTAATAATTATCACTTGGTCTGCCAGCTTTGGTAGCATGTTAAACTTTGCAACAAGCAAGGTCTAAAAAGTATTCTGTCATTGTCAAACTGAAAGGTCTAATGCTTTGCAATGCATGTGCATTTCAATACATAAGTCTAGTGATCAGGCAAATAAAACTTAAAGTCCTATAGAGAGACTAAATAAAATAATGGCTTAAAATTAATAAAAACATGAGAAATGAGTGTACTGCAACTGTGACAGACAGAATCCAAAAAAACCTCAGAAAATCACATTGTTTGATTTTCAAATAATTAATTTGCATTCTATTGCATAATATAAGTATTTGAGACAATAGGAAAACAGACTTTAATATTTGGTACAGAAACCTTTGTTTGCAATTACAGAGGTTTCCTGTAGTTTTTTCCTAAGTTTGCATACACTGCAGCAGAGATTTTGGACCACTCCTCCATACAGATTTTTCAGGTTTTGGAGCTGTCTCTGGCAACATTGAATTTCACCTCTTTCCAAAGATTTTCTATTGGGTTCAAGTCTGCAGACTGGCTAGGCCACTGCAGGATTTTGAAATGCTTCTTAAGGAGCCACTGCTTTTTTTGCCCTGGCTGTATGTTTTGGGTCATTGACATGCTTGGAGACCCAACCATAACTCATCTTCAATGCTTTTACTGAGGGATGAGGTCGTTTGCCAAAATTGTGAGATACATGACTCCATCTATCATCCCTTTAATATGGTGCCATCGTCCTGTCCCCTTTGCAGAAAATCATTCCCAAAGAATGATGTTACCGCCCCCATGCTTCATGGATGATACAGTGTTCTTGAGGTTGTAATAATCCCTTTTCTTCCTCCAAACACTGCAAGTAAGAAAGTTTTATTTTGGTCTCACCTGACCACATGCCTCCTCTGGATCATCCAGATGGTCATTGCAGAACTTCAAATGGGCATAGACATGTGCTGACATGAGCAGGGGGACCTTGCATGCCCTGCAGGATTTTAGCCCATGACAGCTTAGTTTGTTACAAGCTGTAATCTTTAAGACTGGGGTATTAGCTTTATTCAGGTAATTGATTAGGTCCTCCCATGTAGTTCTGGGCTGATTCCTGACCTTTCCCAGTATCATCCTTACCCCACAAGGGGGATCTTGCATGGAACTCCACACCTAGTAAGATTGACAGTCATCTTGTGTTTCTTCCATTTTCTAATAATTGTGCCAACAGATCTTGCCTTCTCACCAAGTTACAGGTATCCAAGGGTATCATTTTGCCCTTAGTGTAATTAGACAGCTCTTCAACATGATGGAGACATTGGAGTGTGATTGATTGAATATGTGGAAAGGTGTTTTTTTATGGGTCAAACAGGCACAATTAATACACGTAAACAGTGCAGAGTAGGAAAGCTTCTTAAAGAAAGAACAGCAGGTCTGTGAGAGTCAGAATTCTTGCTGGTTGGTAGTTGGTGAAATACTTTATTCATGCAATAAAATGCAAATTGATTATTTAAAAATCATACAATGGGATTTTCTGGATTTTTGGGGGATTCTATCACAATTGAAGTGTAACTATGATAATAATGACAGACCTCTCCATTCTTTGTAGATCGGAAAACTTGCAAAATCAACAGTGCATGAAATACTTTCGCCTCTGTAGTGTGCACCCAAAAAAAAAGGAAAAAGCTCGCCCACCCTCCCCTGGAAGTATTCTGTTTATGGCTGGCTGTATATGGGTGGAGACCCGAACTGCCCAACCTGTGACTTCCATTGGGGTTCAGGTCAAGTCTGGGTCCAGAATCAAACTTTATCTAAAGTCTGGCTGAACCCGCCAAACCGAACTTCAGTGGGTCTGCTCATCTTTACTCCTGATATACACAGATTAGGAGAAACTCATTGAGGCAGAGACAGATTTATAGACTGCTTAAATAGGCCCAAAATGCTACTACAGCGCTGTGTGTTTAAAGTGCTACATTATTGTAATAGGTTTCCTGTTAGCCAGTGTTTGTTAAAGGGTTCATCTGATACCTAGAATTTCAATTATAAATAACTATTTTTACAATCTATACACTTTTGTCATTTGCTTTCTTATAAAATACCCTAGACTTCCTATACAGTTATTTAGAATATAAAATATATAATAATGAAGTAAAGTTGAAAAAACTGCTGTCAACTATGTATAAGGAAATCCATTATGAATGAAATGTAATGGTATATTCCATAAAAGTCAATTAGCAACAAGTATATCTCCCATAGGAATGAAAAAATGGGTGTGATTATCAAAATGTATAAAGCAAGTGCATACTCACAACCCTAGAAGAAAGTCACTTCTGTCGACCTACTATATTTTTAAATTCTGATTATTATGTATAAAATATTCACTGTATAATGCTTATATTAACATGTCTGTGCTAAGCTTGACTTGTGATTTTGTTCCATGGAATTTGAGGATAAGGTGATTATTCCCTTAATGTTTATTGCAGCATTGTCGCTTGTGTATTTTCTCTTGCTCACCGCTTTTCTTTTAGAAACACTTCTTTCAATTATGTACCAATTAAATATATTTTACAATTTGATGGGTGATTCTATGTTATTCAATTTTTCTGTTTTTGTGTATTTTCATTGATATTGATTGATTGGCTGCACACCAACACTTAAGCTGGGTTCACACTAAGCGACAGCGACAACGACGTCGCTGTTACGTCACCATTTTCTGTGACGTAACAGCGACCTTGTAAGTCGCTGCTATGATCGCTGCTTAGCTGTCAAACACAGCAGAAGCAGCAGCGATCATAACGTCGCTACATGTGTAGAGAGCAGGGAGCCGCGCTTAGCGCTGGCTCCTTGCTCTCCTAGGTACCGTACACATCAGGTTAATTAACCCGATGTGTACTGCAGCTACATGTCACAGTGCAGAGAGCAGGGAGCCGCGCACACTGCTTAGCGCTGGCTCCTTGCTCTCCTTGCTACAGTATACATCGGGTTAATTACCCAATGTGTACTGCAGCCACATGTGCACAGAGCAGGAGCCGGCGCTGGCAGCAAGGGCGGAGGCTGGTAACGAAGGTAAATATCGGGTAACCAGGGAAAGGTCTTCCCTTGGTTACCCGATGTTTACGCTGGTTACAGCTTACCGCAGCTGCCAGACGCCGGCTCCTGCTCCCTGCTCGCTTCATTTCATCGCTCTCTCGCTGTCACACACAGCGATGTGTGTGTCACAGCGGGAGAGTGACGACCAAAAAATGAAGCTGGACATCCAGCAATGACCGGCGACCTCACAGCAGGGGCCAGGTCGTTGCTGGATGTCACACACAGCGACAGCGACGGGACGTCGCTGCAACGTCACAGAAAATGGTGACGTAGCAGCGACGTCGTTGTCGCTGTGTGTGACACCAGCTTTACTTATTTATACCGAAACACTTAATTTAAAGCGGTTCTCAGGGGAGATATAAAATTTTGCCACTGTCCCTGTTCTCATAAACTATAAAGATGAGATGCACATTGCAGTTAGTATCCTTTCAATATCTGTAATTCAGTGTGGTGAGAAGGTGCTATTTCTGCTCCCCCCTCCCCTCTGGGATGTTACATCACATATCAGGAGGCCTGCTACCTGCTGTTATGCCAATCCCCTGATAATAGCTTCTTCTAAGCAGTCCGAAAACAGGAGGAGTAGCCACACTGCCTGTTTTCCAACAGAAGCAACTATTATCATGCTAAAGGACTCCTGTTGTGTGATATAATGTCCCAGAATGTAGGGGGAAAACAGAAATAGCAGCTCCTTCACCACACTGAATTACAGGTATTGTGAAGATGTAGAACTGCACTGTGCATTTCAGCTATACAGTTTATGAGGGCAATGACAGTGGAAGAACTTTTAATCTAATTTGAGTACCACTTTAAGTTATGATTCAAACCCAAAATATTCATATGTGCTACGTTCTTTTTTTGATTGCCATACAATAAATATTGTTGTTTTAATAGATTTAAGATCCACTTATATCAGTGATATTTTCCAATCCAGAGGAGTTAGGGATTAATGGCCAGGAGCAGGGAACACCACGTAGCCGCACAAACAGAGCATTTTTAGTTGAATGCCCAGCAATGATGTCACAACTACCTTTCCCTCACCTCACTATCAGCGTCACTTCAGGATTAAAATTGATGGTGACAGCAGAGGCAAAGAGTAAATGATTGTCACCAATTGAGCATTTCACAATACTCATTTGTCACACTCCCTGGGTCCCGTTGCTGCCTGTCGCTCACCACTCCGATCTCCGATTCTCCTGCCCGCGGCGGTCCCTCTCACTCTCCCTCCTGTACGTCCTCTGTGCGTTCCGTCAGCCGGTTCCGGCATTCCCCTGCGATCCTGGACACTCCCTCTGGCTCCCCTGCATCTCCTTCACCTTCCCCGACGCTTCCTGCTCTGGTCTCCGGCACTCGGGCCTCGCCCATGCGCATTAAGGTGCGCACGCGCTCACTCACCTCTTCTTAAAGGGCCAGTGTCTCGGGATCAGGATATGGCTGATTACTGGTACAGGGTATATAAGACTTCCTTTTCCCTGTGGGCGGTGCCTGTTCAACGTGTTCCCATAGCTAGGTGTTCAGGTCCCTTTGTATCTTGTACCCAGATTAACCCTGTCTCTTCCGCAGAGCCCATCTACCATCCTGACCTGGTCCCAGAGTGCCGATTACCCAGGAAGTGTCCCGGTGACTGTTTGCTGAGGATCCCGCCATCTCCCGTCAGCCTGAACCCGTCACCTGGACTTTACCTGGAAGCTCCAGCCTGCACGTTCCGCTGGATCCGGACATTACAGTTTGAACAGGCCATGGATTCCGCGGGAGCACAAGCATCCCAGCTGGCCGGATTACAACAAGAACTGGTAGGACAACGCGAGACCCAATCTCGCATGCTGGCCTTTATGTCATCTATGGACACCTGCCTGAATAATCTCCAAGCAACAGCGACATCCCTGTCTGATCAGAACACGGTAGCAGCTTCCCTAGTGCCCTCTTCCTCCAGACTGAAAGCCATCCAACGCTTCCTAGGCTTCGCTAATTATTATCGCCAGTTCATTCCCCACTTCTCTGCTCTGACGGCGCCTCTCTCCGCCTTGACCAAGAAGGGGGCTAACCCGAAAGACTGGTCACGTGAGGCCGACGCTGCTTTCTGTTCCCTGAAATGGGCATTTGCCTCCTCTCCTGTTCTCCACAGACCAGAGTTGAACCGACAATTCACCTTGGAGGTGGACGCCTCCTCCTCAGGAGCCGTAGCCGTGCTCATGCAGAAGTCGTCCACCGGGAAGATGGTCACCTGCGGCTTCTTCTCCAAAATCTTCTCGGCACCGGAACGCAACTACACCAGTGGCAATCGGGAGCTCCTAGCTCTCAAGTTGGCTCTGGAGGAATGGCGGTACCTGTTGGAGGGTGCAGTATACCCAGATTTTATCTACACCGGCCATAAAAACCTGGAGTACCTGCGATCCACTCGAAGACTTAAACCGCGACAAGCCCGTTGGTCCCTGTTCTTTGCCCGGTTTGACATCCAACTACATTTCCAACCCGCAGACAAGAACGTGTGGGCTGATGCCTTGTCCCGGTCCTTCGTTCCGGTAGAGCAAGAGGAAGAGACAAACCAGTCCATCATCTGTCCCAGTAAGGTCATCCCGGTGGCTCCCGTCACTCTGGCACAGATACCCCCTTAGAAGACTTTCATCACGGAGAACGACAGACTAAAAGTCCTTCAATGGCGGCATTCTTCGAAAGTGGCCGGACATGCCGGTCAGAAGAAAACGTGGAGCGCTATTGTCCGTCACTATTGGTGGTCGTCTCTCCGTAAGGATGTCATCTCTTTTGTCTCCGCTTGTCCATCCTGTGCCTGGAACAAGACACCCAAACACATGCCCTATGGCTGTCTCCTCTGCCGATTCCCTCCATTCCATGGCAACACATTGCCATGGATTTTATCACGGACTTGCCGTTATCTTCTGGATATTCAGTCATTTGAGTCGTGGTGGACCGATTCTCTAAGATGGCTCATTTCGTCCCCATGGTCGACCTACCCTCTGCCCAGGAACTCGCCGATGTCTTCATTCAGCATATCTTCTGGCTGCATGGCTTCCCTTGCATATAGTGTCCGACAGGGGAACTCAGTTCACCTTGCGCTTCTGGAGGGCGCTCTGTTAACATCTGGGAGTGTCTCTGGACTTTTCCTCGGCCTACCAACCCCAATCTAATGGCCAAGTGGAATGTGTCAACCAGGTCCTGACTTCCTTCCTTCAACACTACGTCAGCATCCATCATGACGACTGGTCCACGCTACTTCCTTGGGCTGAGTTCTCCCATAATCATCACGTCAGTGAATCCTCCTCCAGTTGTCCCTTCTATAATGTCTACAGTCTCCAGCCTTCCATTCCATTACCGGTATCCTCGACTTCTGATGTTCCCGCTGTAGATGCCCTGTCCAAAGACTTCTCCAATATATGGAGTACTGTTAAAACCTCCCTTAAACGTGCTTCCGCCCAGATGAAAAAACATGCGGACAAGAGACGCCTTGACCCTCCTCACTTCCCTCCTGGGGATTTGGTATGGCTTTCCTCCAAATACATCCGATTGAAGATTGTTTCTTACAAATTGGGCCCGTGGTACATCGGTCCTTTCAAGGTCGTCAAACGGATCAACGAGGTCTCATATAAACTGCAGCTCCCAGCCATGATGCGGATCCTGAACTCCTTCCACGTCTCCTTGCTCAAGCCCATCGTCCTTGGTCCCTTCTCCTCTGATACCGGTACTCCTCCTCCTCCTATTGCTGATGACGATGTGTATGCAGTAAGAGACATAGTGGCCATGAAGATAGTGTGGGGTAAGCAGTTCTTCCTTGTTGTTTGGGAGGGCTACGGTCCCGAAGACCGGTCCAGGGAACCCCGGGATAACGTTGGCACTCCTCTGCTGCGTGACTTCTTGTCCCGATTGCGAGGAGGGGGGCGTGAGGGAGGGGGTACTGTCACGCTCCCTGGGTCCCGTCGCCGCCTGTCACTCACCGCTCCGGTCTCTGGTTCTCCTGCCCACGGCGGTCCCTCTCACTCTCCCTCCTGTACGTCCTCTGTGCCTTCCGTCAGCCGCTCCCAGCGTTCCCCTGTGGCCACGGACACTCCCTCTGGCTCCCCTGCATCTCCTTTACCTTCCCTGCCGCTTCCTGCTCTGGTCTCCGGCACTCGGGCCTCGTGCATGCGCATTAGGGCGCGCGCTCACTCACATCTTCTTAAAGGGAAAGCGTCCCGGGAACAGGATATGGCTGATTACAGGTACAGGGTATACAAGACTTCCTTTTCCCTGTGGGCGGTGCCTGTTCAATGTGTTTCCATAGCTAGGTGTTCAGGTCCCTTTGTATCTTGTACCCAGATTAACCGTTTCTCTTCCGCAGAGCTCGTCTGCCGTCCTGACCTGGTCCCAGAGTGCCGATTACCCAGGAAGTGTCCCGGTGACTGTTTGCTGAGGATCCCGCCATCTCCTGTCAGCATGAACCCGTCACCTGGACTTCACTTGGATGCTCCAGCCTGCACGTCCCACTGGATCCGGACCCCGTCGGCTGTGACTACTCGGCACCTGTACCCGGTTCCCGTTGTCTGTCCGGCCTCTGGTTCCCATTGGACTATTAATCATCTCCCGTGCCGATCTCTGAAGGACCCGTACCCCGTACTCCCTGTGTTCCGGCTGCCGTGCATTTAGGCCCTCTGGTGGGGTGACCAGACAATATAGGGGTTAGCTCTTAGTTGCCTCTCTGGGGGAGTCCGGTGCATCGTCCCGTGAATCCACCTCCAGGACGTTACATCCAGGGCCGGCTCCAGGTTTTTGTGGGCCCCGGGCGGAAGAGTCCCAGTGGGCCCCATCCACACGCAGACACACACATACGTACACATACATATACATATTTAACGACAAACTCACAAAAATACATATAGAACTGACACATCTATACAGTCATATACACTGACATACATAGATACACATCATACATGCATACAGACACACACAACACAACTCTGCTAGATACATACATACAGACACAGCGCTGCTACATACATACAGACACAGCGCTGTTACATACATACAGACACAGCGCTGCCACATACACACATAGCTCTGCCACATACACACATAGCTCTGCCACATACATACACACATAGCTCTGCTATATACATACACACATAGCTCTGCCACATACACACATAGCTCTGCCACATACATACACACATAACTCTGCCACATACATACACACACAACTCTGCCACATACATACACACATAGCTCTGCTATATACATACACACATAGCTCTGCTACATACATACACACATAGCTCTGCTATATACATACACACCTAGCTCTGCTATATACATACACACCTAGCTCTGCTTTATATATATACACACCTAGCTCTGCTATATACATACACACCTAGCTCTGCTATATACATACACACATAACTCTGCTATATACATACACACATAACTCTGCTATATACATACACACCTAGCTCTGCTATATACATACACACATAGCTCTGCTATATACATACACACCTAGCTCTGCTATATACATACACACATAACTCTGCTATATACATACACACATAACTCTGCTATATACATACACACCTAGCTCTGCTATATACATACACACATAGCTCTGCTATATACATACACACCTAGCTCTGCTATATACATACACACCTAGCTCTGCTATATACATACACACCTAGCTCTGCTATATACATACACACATAACTCTGCTATATACATACACACCTAGCTCTGCTATATACATACACACATAGCTCTGCTATATACATACACACCTAGCTCTGCTATATACATACACACCTAGCCCTGCTACATACACACCTAGCTCTGCTATATACATACACACATAGCTCTGCTATATACATACACACATAGCTCTGCTATATACATACACACATAGCTCTGCTATATACATACACACATAGCTCTGCTATATACATACACACATAGCTCTGCTACATACACACATAGCTCTGCTATATACACACATAGCTCTGCTATATACATACACACATAGCTCTGCTATATACATACACACATAGCTCTGCTATATACATACACACATAGCTCTGCTATATACATACACACATAGCTCTGCTATATACATACACACATAGCTCTGCTATATACATACACACATAGCTCTGCTATATACATACACACATAGCTCTGCTATATACATACACACATAGCTCTGCTATATACATACACACATAGCTCTGCTATATACATACACACATAGCTCTGCTATATACATACACACATAGCTCTGCTATATACATACACACATAGCTCTGCTATATACATACACACATAGCTCTGCTATATACATACACACATAGCTCTGCTATATACATACACACATAGCTCTGCTATATACATACACACATAGCTCTGCTATATACATACACACATAGCTCTGCTATATACATACACACATAGCTCTGCTATATACATACACACATAGCTCTGCTATATACATACACACATAGCTCTGCTATATACATACACACATAGCTGTGCTACATACACACCTAGCTCTGCTATATACATACACACCTAGCTCTGCTATATACATACACACCTAGCTCTGCTATATACATACACACCTAGCTCTGCTACATACACACCTAGCTCTGCTATATACATACACACCTAGCTCTGCTATATACATACACACATAGCTCTGCTACATACACACCTAGCTCTGCTATATACATACACACCTAGCTCTGCTACATACACACCTAGCTCTGCTATATACATACACACCTAGCTCTGCTATATACATACACACATAGCTCTGCTATATACATACACACATAGCTCTGCTATATACATGCACACATAGCTCTGCTATATACATACACACATAGCTCTGCTATATACATACACACATAGCTCTGCTATATACATACACACATAGCTCTGCTACATACACACCTAGCTCTGCTATATACATACACACCTAGCTCTGCTACATACACACCTAGCTCTGCTATATACATACACACCTAGCTCTGCTATATACATACACACATAGCTCTGCTACATACACACATAGCTCTGCCACATACATACACACCTAGCTCTGCTATATACATACACACATAGCTCTGCTATATACATACACACTTAGCTCTGCTATATACATACACACCTAGCTCTGCTATATACATACACACCTAGCTCTGCTACATACAGACAGAGACAGACACGCGCGGCTCCGGGGGGGGGCATCAATCGGGGTTGGGGAGGGCACATACCGCTCAGGTCACGGTGGAGAGGGGGCCCACACAGCGCCGGAGGGACACGCTGTGCTGGGGGTCGCTGGCTGGCACTGCAACTCTCATCTGTGGGACTGAGCAGGATGCCGGTCTGTAGCTCCGCCCACAGATGAAGTTCAAACCAGGAAGTCTGCGCGCCTTAAAGAGACAGCGCCGCAGATTCCTGCCGAGGACTGCGCTCCCCGGAACTCGGCCCGGGGACCGCAGAACTAAGGAGAGTGGGCCCAGGCCAAGGTGCACCAGAGCTGACGAGGCCGAGTGGGCCCCCCCGGTTCTCCAGGGCCCCGGCATTTGCCCGGGTATGCCGGGTGCTGACGCCGGCCCTGGTTACATCATTTAACCCCTATACAACCCTATACCATGGTGATATTACATTACCGCTAGTCTCCAGGATCACACCTAATTTTTCTTAGCCATAATTTTTGTTGGAAAAGGTGGTAACCATAAATAAAATATGCCTCATCTTGTCTAGCATGTCATGTAGTTTTCAGTAATCACATACATTTTCTCTCAATCTGAATAATGAATGGAAAATTTATATTTGATGTTGCTATTGGGTCCTTTCCTCATATATTATAATATTAAACTGATTATGTATTAGTCAAAAACTTGCACTGAAATTCTAATCAATGTGATCTAGTCAAATTTTAATTTAACATTTTAATTTATAATTAATTAATATTCACATACTGAAAATGATTGTAACTCTTCCATATAATGTAATCAATTACTCGATCTGTTCAGCTTTGTATACAACTGTGTAAAATATTTATGAATCTAAAATATTACTGTTCTGTATATTTGAATACAGATTCTGGGAATCTTTGGACTCACCTCATGTTTTACCCTCATTACCTGATGCAGATTTTGTCTATTACCATAAACCTTTATTTTAGCAATCGATGTAAGAGAAAATTACTTTTACCAGTAAGGATAATTCATATTTAAAATGAGTTATGTTCTTTTCCCTGCACTGAAATGAATTATAAATCATGCTTCTTTTGGTGATATTGTACTTGATGGAGTAAAAAGTCTAATTTTGAAACTTTTCTTTGTTTAATAAATTAAAGAATAGTTATGTAAAAGCACTAAATCATCAGTTGAAACAATATACTAAGGAAATGAAAATTATATTGGCAAATTTAATAAGAACACCAATTTAAGCCAGACATGTAATAATATCTGAACACTACACAAGCATCATTGTTTGTTGTTGTCATACGTTAGAAAATAAAATATATTATCTTTTTTGAAATTTATTTAAAATATTGACACCCAATGCTAGTGAACACAATTACACAATTATAGGGACAGTAGAGGGGAACAAAAATTGAATTGACTATGGGATCCCTATAGTGCCCTAGGGGATCTTGTCCCTGCCTGACAATGGAGGTTATGACACCATAATTTTTTGGGCACCCCCGTTCCACGTCGGTTGACCCTCTCTGTACCCTGTCAATTTAAGTGAATTAATAATAACAAATTGAACTGCCAAAAGAAATTGGGGTCAAAGTGTGGATGGAAAAATCACTCGACTCCTTGGTCTCATACACATGTGCAGGAACACACAAATTACCAATACACAGCCCAGGGATACATTCCAAGGTACGTGCAAAAAGTGCATCAACCAATTAATTAGACATGAGTAGCAATCATCACAGGGAGGTTATTTGTATACTCCCATTAACACAGATGAGAAGGGGTATATATATTACATGATACATGATTCCAGGATATAGTCAACATTAATATAATGGAAAGAAATAGTGAAATCCACTATAATTAATCAACATTAACATAATGGAAGAAAGATAATCAATTCCATTAGGCAAAATGTCTCCCTGACTGTATAGATAATAAGTGGCAGTCAATATCCATTCACAATGATTACATAGAGAAATGCATGAGTAACCACATGAATTACTCAGAAAGGAAGAAAAAGATAAATGACTGGTCTTGAATGATCGCTTTGCCTCGACATGTTTCCTCTTTTAGATCCAAGGTTCACCAGGAGGCTGGAATAGTTTTGGACTTTCTGAAGGAGAAATCCATGGCTGTGTGCACAGATCACAGGATGTCCGGGTTTTAAATACTGGCGCCAATCTAATTCTCATGGAACAAGCACCAGTAAACTCCATGGGCTACAGTGTCTCCCAGATGTCTTGAGCGCATGTCAAATCTGACACCATCGCTAGAGGTTCACTGCATTTCAAAGTGCAGGTGCACATATACCCGGAAGTATCATGGAAAGAACACTAAGCTCCAGTGTCCACTGGGCGCCAGTGCGCATGCCTGGCAGACCTTGAAACACTGGAGATCCTGTGGGTGTATACAAAAATAACTGCACAGGTCTATTAAGAGATCCTTTCTGCGCAGGCACCCGTGTTACCGGGGCAACGTAAGCACACCAATAACACGTCCTCCCAAGGTTGTCATGTAAAAGATGCTATGCTGCAGTATCCACTGGGTGTCAATGCGCATGCCCGACAGGCCATGAAAACTAAAGATCATATGAGTTTATACACGGATAACTGCACAAATCTATCAAAAATTCTTTTCTACGTATGCGTCCACATTACCAAGGTACCATAATCACAAAGGATCAAGTAAGCATTTATCGCCATATATAGATAATAAAATAGCATATAGCACATCAAAGCCACCGTATCACAGTGCATATATATATAGGTAGTGATTAACCCTTGATTGCCATGAGGTTATACACTTCGCAAAATACAAAATGCCTCACTTAGACTAAATAATGAATCTAATTAATTTGGTTATAGTAAAAATTAATTACGTGACAAATAACAAAAAGACACCCCTCTACATGCAGGAGAACACCACATAAAATAACCATGGATATATTACCTACATTGATATAAAGGTATTACAATCAATAACCCCCAATTACAGGGCAATGACGGAGAGGTCTCAAGTTGGGAAATTTGCTGAACCATACCCTTGAAAAGACATATCAATGCAAACAGAAATTTTTTTTTGAAAACACATGATCACAAGAATAAAGAAGTTTTTCAAAATGGCAGAATGATGCAGGCACTGTCACCTTCCTGGCTGTCCAGGGGAGGTTGCTCCATTCCCAATCCATGCTGCTGCCTCCCAGGGCCTGCACATACCACAGAGACCTCCTGGGAATGCCCATAGGGTGTCGATGGATATTCCCTTTTCTTAAAAGGCCAGTATGGAAGTGCATCTCAGCTCGACTGAGAGGTATCCGTTATTTAAGGTACCTTCCCCTCAAGTGCTGCCACTGCTGCTGTTGCTGTGCTTTGCGCTGTTGCTGATTCCTATCTGTGTTTCAGTGCATGACAAGTCAACGGCTGCTGCAAGTATCCACGCAGGCTGCCTCCTATGATATCCACTGCTGCTGCATCCATTCACGCACTGAGGCTAAATACATGACACCAACTACTGCTGCCTGTACAATGAGAGACTGTATCAGTTGCGCCAGCTGCCGAGGTACCGTTGATCCCCTGGGGCTTCCCACTGTTGGCTACCTGCCAGTATGTATGCCAACCACCAGCTCTGGTGGCTTTAGTGAAGACTCGGTGGCTGATCCTGTTTGCTGCTGAAATTAATAAAGGCAGCACTCAAATAAAATGGTAAAAGCATGTTAAAGATGGCTGCCCACATCTCTGACTCCCAGGTTGCTGCTGGGAACAATGTTATCTTAATATTACGACACATTTATAGACTGACAATAAATTATTTCAAACCAAATATTACATAAATGTAACAGGAAAAAAAATGTTAGCAAACATTCTTTCCTGTATAATGACTTATATATAAGGCAAATTTAACTAGAAAGAAAAATCACCTCCTCCATCCCATATGTTATGTTCACACTTAGCATTCTTGCTGCATTTTTGCACTCTCATTATTTTTAATGGTGAAAAAATACTGAAAAAAAGCAGCAGAATTGCTAAAAGCATTGACATTCTTATTATTGAAAAATGCACCATTTATCCATTTTAGTCAGGAAAAAAGTAGCCATGTGCATGAGATTTATCAGGTCTTTATTCCCATTTGTAAGGAGTGGGACTCCTAGACTGGTGAATCCTATGCGCTAAGTGCAAGGCCTATAAAAATGTCGTGGGCGGAGGAGGGGACGCTGCACTCACCCACTGCTCGGGTCCGGCTGCTGCTACTGCTGCTCGGTGGTGGCTCGAGCGGTGGGCCGGATCCTCGGGACTCGAGCGGCGTTCCTCACCCGTAAGTGAAAGGGGGGTGGTTGTTTGGGTTTAGGGAAATTGTCCGTGACGCCACCCATGGTTGTGGTGAGATTGGTGACACCACCGCTGCTCTGGACGGGGATCCCGGGAGCGGTGACAGGGAGCAGCTTGGATGTTGGTTCTCCCCTCCGTGGGTAGGGGGGTTGGTTGTCCTGGGGCCCGGTGAGGGGTAGGGATGGATGGCAGGCGGGTTACGGGGCCTGGTGAGGTGCAGGGTCGCGGGGGCAGTGCTGTGCCGCACGGCACGGTGGTACTCACTCAGCCAATGATGAATGCAAAGTCTCCGGTAAAACAAACGGCTGGATGGACGGGTCCCACAAACGGCTGCGGTAGCTCTCCCGGTAGGTTGATGGTGACTGCCTTTCCCTGCACCTGTGTTGTGTTTACGGTTCCAATGGCTTCCCACCGGTAACCCGCTCCCCAGCTTGGATGGATGCTGAAGGAGCCCCTTTTGCCCGCAGGCTCTGGCCCTGGGAACTGTAGCCTTGGCGGTGACTGTGTTTCCCTTTACGGTGTGAGCGGTTGCCTTCAATCGGGTCTAGGCTGCTGGGAAACCCCGGAGGTTCCCTTCGCTAACGGATTTGACCGGTTTTACGGCGACTCCTAGCCTGGTCGGGGTCCGTAAGCCCTGCCGAATGGTGCTGGCTTCTCTTTGCTCTCCGATCTGGTACCGTCAGGCCACCACCCGTCCACGGTCCTTACGGTTCGCTCCAATCGGCCTCTCCTGCAGACGGTCACTACTGTCTGCCAACCTTGCTGTACCGTCCGGGCCACACACCCGGACGCCTTCAGTCTGCTCCTCTCCTACCACTTCACTCCTCACTCCTCAACTTCAAAGTCTATCTCTCAACTGCCTCCTTTTCCCGCCTCCAGGACTGTGAACTCCTCGGTGGATGGGGCCAACTGCCTGGCCCACCCCCTGGTGTGGACATCAGCCCCTGGAGGAAGGCAATAAGGATTTTGTGTTTGACTTCGGTGTGCCTAACCGGGGTGTGGGGTGTGTTGGTGTAGTTCTGTGATGACCTGGCTTGTCCAGGGCGCCACAAAAACATGAATGTAGGGATTGCAATACACCCTTGAATACACATAGAGGATGGGCTCAGAAAACATTTTTTCCCCATTTAGAAAGATGGGAACTCCTAGACTGGTAAAGCGTATGCACCATGTGCAAGGGGTTCCAAAGATTTTGAGGAGGAACACCAAATACACCGTGAAACACACATAGAGTAGAGAATTAGAAAACATTTACATTTAGAAGCAGTGGGATTGCTGTGCCCAACAACAAGGAGCCTACTACTCAGAGTACAAGTGGCACAAAAAGAACCTTCAGACATCCGACTCGATTTTGCTCCACCTATGCTGGCTAGCAGTTTGTCCTGTCCCAGCTCAGAGCATCAGGCAGCCACAAGGCTTAAAATTGATTAAAGCAGAGGTTTCCAAACTTTTTGAAGACCTTTGCCAATGAAATAAGTGAGGAAAAATTCTCCAAGCCATTCCAGAGGAAAGAACAACACAAAGTCTTTTGTCCACATTATTCACAAAAGAAGTGCTTTTGGTCCTTTCTTCCAGTGTATGAATGCATCTTTATTTTTTTTTTAAACAAAGTTGAAGCAAATCTGAGGCTTTTAAGCCCCAGTCACTGTTCCCTACCTTCTTAAGTTGTCTCCATGGTTTAGTCCCATGGCTGGTTTTAGTCCCACGGGGGGCATAATAACTAATAGGTGCATCTGTGGCGCCCCTGAGTATATCAGGGTGCCACAGGGTACTGCAATCCTTACCCAGGGTGCAGGGCCTACCCCCCATGGTTCCAGGTTCCTAAGAAACCGGTGTCACTACCATCAGCACCACAAATCCCAATCACATCTCACATCATGACCTGTCAGGCGCACCAGTGGGTTGGTCTAGCTGGAAAAGAGCCACCCACCTAGGGGTCAGGCAGACTGGTGGGAAGAAGAAAGTAGGAGTCGAGTGGCAGCCCTCAAAGAGTGAGGAGCTGGAGAGTGAGCTCCTGGGGAGCTAGACTGAGGTTGGGTCGCAGAAAGTGGTCCGGGACCAGAGGAGTTGAGGACCGGTGGCAGGGACATTGGAGAAGGGTGCGACAGACATAGTCTAGGAGGACTTTCGGCATCAGAATCCCAAAAGAACTGACCAGTACCGAACACGACGCGGTACAGGACCCTAGGTCAGGAACCGATTCAACATCCTGATAATTAATCTGGGAGGGAGAGCATCTCCATGAGCTTCCCTAAGAGCTCAGAGATTGAAGGCATCAGCACACCGCGGGGTATAGGGTTTTCAAGTAAAGCAGTCCCCTTAAATCCCAAGTGCCAGCCATAAAGAGCACAGCTACACTATATATATAGTGAGAGGGGCCCTAACAGCTTCAAGCCAAAGGGCCACAACAGACAACTAAATTGTGCACGGAGGCGGTTCCAGATTACCAAGTGACACCGGTGGGAGCGGACACGTGGACGGGCTCCCCATAGTGACTGTGATGCACAGAGACTTTGGTTTATCTCCAGTGTGAGTGTCTACTTTATAATCCTCATCCAGCACCACGACTACCCACAGTGAGTACCCTGGTCCCCTGCACCCTGCGTTCCCAAATATCCACCAAAACCCCAGAGGCCGGGGCCTTTTCTACCTGCGGAGGGACTGACACCTTGCTGCTCAACACCATCTGCCCCGGTACTCCTTCCAGCAGTGGTGGTACTCCCATTACCGCAACCCGTAGGTGGCGTCACAAACTTCTCCCCTGTAAATAATCCCCTTCTGAGGATCGAGTGTTTGCCGAGCCCGGGTCCGGACCTCAAGAGCCACGACCACCCCGGATCTAAGCACCCCGGTCTGCGTTGGGGTGGCACACATCTGCCTGTAAATAAAAATGCTGACTGATCTCGAAATGAACAAGGCCTGGATTGGCCCCGAATTCTAAATCCTAGCAAATGAAGATTAGCTGAAAATAAAGACAATTGAAATGTTTTATTAGGTTTTTTTTCATGTGTATTTCCATGCAACCCTTTCTACCCCAAAAACAGTTATACAGTTCATAGTTTATTATATTTCCTGTCCTCCTCCTTCAGCTCATCCACCATATTAACAGATTTAGAAATGGTTGTCCAAAGACTGCAGCGGACAAATTCCAGGACTCAGTAGATATTCTTAAAAAATGTTTTCTTTTTGAAAAGCAATTTTATTTGAATAGTTGCATTAAAAATACATCCACACGTGGGGCAAGACAAATATCGGATAGGGGTAGTGGTCTCTCGGACTACGCTTTTCGGCGTATGTGCGCCTTCTACATGGTCCCTAAACAAAAGACTCCTTGCCAAACATTAAAAAAGGAAATGAGGGGGTGGGGTAAAAACAAACATGAGACACCCAAATTAACCCTCTGTTGACATATCCCTCCGAAGAAGTATAAGTTGAATATTTACTTGATATATAAATATATTGGATAATAACAGTTATAATACAAAATCATTTTTCATGTAGTCAAATAGCAGAAATCGGAAACAAATATAATAAAATAAAATAGAAATTGCAAGAAAATATGCAAACATTACCCATAAACATCAATAAGTAATACATGAGAATGGATACAGAAATTAAAAAAAAAAGCATCAAAAAACGCATAAAAAACCCCAAACAAAAAAAACCCGCATCATGCAGATATCATAGCACTAAACAGGGGAGAGGGGGTCTAAGTTGTACAAAACCAATAGCATGTTATAAGGTCCTATCTCTTATTTAGTCATCTGGCATGCGACTACCCCAAGGTAAAAATTCAATAGCTTTCCCTGTTCAGGAGTTTGCGTCTATAATCACCTCCTCTCGGGGGTTGGAAAACCTTCTCAAACTTTGGGGGGTTTAGAAGCTTCCAAAACAGGAAAAATATGTTTTACAGTGCAGCCCCACTGTTTTGGCATAGCCATTAGCTTCCTAGACTATTGACATAAGGAATATAGAGGTGGATGAGAGACAGGTGTAGGGCCGATGCTCCCATACACCTACCAGTACAGAGAAGACACAACTTAGAGACCCATCTTGAAGTCTTACATTTTAAAAACCTTTCAGCCAGATAGCAGTTCAGTAGCATCAATTACCCCCCCAATTTCCCCATTTCCCCATAGTGTGTTTGCACAGCAGGAAGGTACGGTCCATGCAACACAGAGGATGAGGTTTGCATATCACTTTTAAAAATAAAAAGGGGCTGAGTAACAGGATTAGGCCTCTAGCCATGCCACTCCTGCTAGTACAGACAAGACACAATTTAGAGACCCATCTTGAAGTCTTGAAATTTAAAAAACCTTTTAGGCAGACAGCAGGATGATGCATATATCAAGACAATTACTTCATAGAGGTATTAGTCAAAAAGACTTAAAAAAAAGAAACAAATCCATTATTAAAAAATGTATTAAAATGTTAGCAACCAAAAGAAAGTAGCAAAAAAGATTGTGCCGTGATAATTGACTAGAGTTGAGCGCGGTTTGTGGTTCGTGGTTCTCCAGTTCTAGGCTCGAGTGATTTTGGGGCCTGTTCTAGATCGAACTAGAACTCGAGCTTTTTGCAAAAGCTCGATAGTTCTAGAAACGTTCGAGAACGGTTCTAGCAGCAAAAAACCAGCTAAATCCTAGCTTGGTTTCTGCTGTAATAGTGTAAGTCACTCTGTGAATCACACTATTATGACATTTCAGTGTATAGTGTGCGTGAACAGCGCCTTCAGATCACTGCTGTTTGTATAATGGCGATCGCCATTTTTTTTTTTTTTTTTCTTGTCTTCCTTCCCTAAGCGCGCGCGTCTTGTGGGGCGGGCCAGCATGTCAGCCAATCCTAGACACACACACAGCTAAGTGGACTTTGAGCCAGAGAAGCAACGGCATGTGTGATAGGATGTCCATGTCACATGTCCCTGCATTATAAAACCGGACATTTTCTTCCAGGACGCCATTATCTGCATTCTGCGTCTTTGGTGTCAGACATCACTGTCGCAGCTCCGTCCTCCTGAGTCCTATCGCCGATACAGCTGTCTGCGCTGCATACACAGCGTTAGACAGCTTAGGGAGAGCACTTTATAGCAGTCCTTTTAAGGGCTCAAACCGGCAGGGTCAGAGTTAACGTGACAGGTCCTGAAAACAGCGCCAGCGTCTGTGTAGCCAAGATCAGGGATTTCCTCCCTGCATTTCCCTATTAGGAGGGATAGAAAGGCAGGCTTCCATTCCTCTACCCAGAGCCCCAAAATCCTGGCACTGTACCCTCGTGTCCTCTGCACACTCCAACTCAAACACTCAGTGTACCTAGTGGCATCCTATCTGTGGCTATTGGACTTTGCTATAGTCCCACTAGTGCAAAGACATTTGCAGAGCGCATCTGCCTGCGTTGCACACGCCAACTCATTATAACTAAGCCATTATACTAGCAAACACTCAGTGTACCTAGTGGCATCCTATACGTGGCTATTGGACTTTGCTATAGTCCCACTAGTGCAAAGACATTTGCAGAGCGCATCTGCCTGCGTTGCACACTTCAACTCATTATAACTAAGCCATTATACTAGCAAACACTCAGTGTACCTAGTGGCATCCTATCTGTGGCTATTGGACTTTGCTATAGTCCCACTAGTGCAAAGACATTTGCAGAGCGCATCTGCCTGCGTTGCACACTCCAACTCATTATAACTAAGCCATTATACTAGCAAACACTCAGTGTACCTAGTGGCATCCTATACGTGGCTATTGGACTTTGCTATAGTCCCACTAGTGCAAAGACATTTGCAGAGCGCATCTGCCTGCGTTGCACACTCCAACTCATTATAACTAAGCCATTATACTAGCAAACACTCAGTGTACCTAGTGGCATCCTATCTGTGGCTATTGGACTTTGCTATAGTCCCACTAGTGCAAAGACATTTGCAGAGCGCATCTGCCTGCGTTGCACACTCCAACTCATTATAACTAAGCCATTATACTAGCAAACACTCAGTGTACCTAGTGGCATCTTATCTGTGGCTATTGGACTTTGCTATAGTCCCACTAGTGGAAAGACATTTGCAGAGCGCATCTGCCTGCGTTGCACACTCCAACTCATTATAACTAAGCCATTATACTAGCAAACACTCAGTGTACCTAGTGGCATCTTATCTGTGGCTATTGGACTTTGCTATAGTCCCACTAGTGCAAAGACATTTGCAGAGCGCATCTGCCTGCGTTGCACACTCCAACTCATTATAACTAAGCCATTATACTAGCAAACACTCAGTGTACCTAGTGGCATCCTATACGTGGCTATTGGACTTTGCTATAGTCCCACTAGTGCAAAGACATTTGCAGAGCGCATCTGCCTGCGTTGCACACTCCAACTCATTATAACTAAGCCATTATACTAGCAAACACTCAGTGTACCTAGTGGCATCCTATACGTGGCTATTGGACTTTGCTATAGTCCCACTAGTGCAAAGACATTTGCAGAGCGCATCTGCCTGCGTTGCACACTCCAACTCATTATAACTAAGCCATTATACTAGCAAACACTCAGTGTACCTAGTGGCATCCTATACGTGGCTATTGGACTTTGCTATAGTCCCACTAGTGCAAAGACATTTGCAGAGCGCATCTGCCTGCGTTGCACACTCCAACTCATTATAACTAAGCCATTATACTAGCAAACACTCAGTGTACCTAGTGGCATCTTATCTGTGGCTATTGGACTTTGCTATAGTCCCACTAGTGCAAAGACATTTGCAGAGCGCATCTGCCTGCGTTGCACACTCCAACTCATTATAACTAAGCCATTATACTAGCAAACACTCAGTGTACCTAGTGGCATCTTATCTGTGGCTATTGGACTTTGCTATAGTCCCACTAGTGCAAAGACATTTGCAGAGCGCATCTGCCTGCGTTGCACACTCCAACTCATTATAACTAAGCCATTATACTAGCAAACACTCAGTGTACCTAGTGGCATCCTATACGTGGCTATTGGACTTTGCTATAGTCCCACTAGTGCAAAGACATTTGCAGAGCGCATCTGCCTGCGTTGCACACTCCAACTCATTATAACTAAGCCATTATACTAGCAAACACTCAGTGTACCTAGTGGCATCCTATACGTGGCTATTGGACTTTGCTATAGTCCCACTAGTGCAAAGACATTTGCAGAGCGCATCTGCCTGCGTTGCACACTCCAACTCATTATAACTAAGCCATTATACTAGCAAACACTCAGTGTACCTAGTGGCATCCTATACGTGGCTATTGGACTTTGCTATAGTCCCACTAGTGCAAAGACATTTGCAGAGCGCATCTGCCTGCGTTGCACACTCCAACTCATTATAACTAAGCCATTATACTAGCAAACACTCAGTGTACCTAGTGGCATCCTATACGTGGCTATTGGACTTTGCTATAGTCCCACTAGTGCAAAGACATTTGCAGAGCGCATCTGCCTGCGTTGCACACTCCAACTCATTATAACTAAGCCATTATACTAGCAAACACTCAGTGTACCTAGTGGCATCCTATCTGTGGCTATTGGACTTTGCTATAGTCCCACTAGTGCAAAGACATTTGCAGAGCGCATCTGCCTGCGTTGCACACTCCAACTCATTATAACTAAGCCATTATACTAGCAAACACTCAGTGTACCTAGTGGCATCTTATCTGTGGCTATTGGACTTTGCTATAGTCCCACTAGTGCAAAGACATTTGCAGAGCGCATCTGCCTGCGTTGCACACTCCAACTCATTATAACTAAGCCATTATACTAGCAAACACTCAGTGTACCTAGTGGCATCCTATACGTGGCTATTGGACTTTGCTATAGTCCCACTAGTGCAAAGACATTTGCAGAGCGCATCTGCCTGCGTTGCACACTCCAACTCATTATAACTAAGCCATTATACTAGCAAACACTCTGTGTACCTAGTGGCATCCTATACGTGGCTATTGGACTTTGCTATAGTCCCACTAGTGCAAAGATATTTGCAGAGCGCATCTGCCTGCGTTGCACACTCCAACTCATTATAACTAAGCCATTATACTAGCAAACACTCAGTGTACCTAGTGGCATCCTATACGTGGCTATTGGACTTTGCTATAGTCCCACTAGTGCAAAGACATTTGCAGAGCGCATCTGCCTGCGTTGCACACTCCAACTCATTATAACTAAGCCATTATACTAGCAAACACTCAGTGTACCTAGTGGCATCTTATCTGTGGCTATTGGACTTTGCTATAGTCCCACTAGTGCAAAGACATTTGCAGAGCGCATCTGCCTGCGTTGCACACTCCAACTCATTATAACTAAGCCATTATACTAGCAAACACTCAGTGTACCTAGTGGCATCCTATACGTGGCTATTGGACTTTGCTATAGTCCCACTAGTGCAAAGACATTTGCAGAGCGCATCTGCCTGCGTTGCACACTCCAACTCATTATAACTAAGCCATTATACTAGCAAACACTCAGTGTACCTAGTGGCATCTTATCTGTGGCTATTGGACTTTGCTATAGTCCCACTAGTGCAAAGACATTTGCAGAGCGCATCTGCCTGCGTTGCACACTCCAACTCATTATAACTAAGCCATTATACTAGCAAACACTCAGTGTACCTAGTGGCATCCTATACGTGGCTATTGGACTTTGCTATAGTCCCACTAGTGCAAAGACATTTGCAGAGCGCATCTGCCTGCGTTGCACACTCCAACTCATTATAACTAAGCCATTATACTAGCAAACACTCAGTGTACCTAGTGGCATCCTATACGTGGCTATTGGACTTTGCTATAGTCCCACTAGTGCAAAGATATTTGCAGAGCGCATCTGCCTGCGTTGCACACTCCAACTCATTATAACTAAGCCATTATACTAGCAAACACTCAGTGTACCTAGTGGCATCCTATACGTGGCTATTGGACTTTGCTATAGTCCCACTAGTGCAAAGACATTTGCAGAGCGCATCTGCCTGCGTTGCACACTCCAACTCATTATAACTAAGCCATTATACTAGCATTTTTTGCTGCCAGTTTAAGGGCCGTAGTTGCATTGTCAGGGATATTTATTCTTTATTATTCTGCTGTTAATAAAGCTAGACCACCACTGCAATCTTCACCACCTCTCAATTTTTACTACCACATTTTCAGTCCACAATCTTGTCGCAATCAACATGAGTGGCAAAATGACAGATGCTGGTGGAAAGGGGAAGAGGCGTGGTGGAAAAGGCAAAAAAGGTTTTGTCTGTGGTGAAGGTGGCAAAGCTCCATTATCATCTGCTGAAGATAGACCATCTACCAGCAAAAGTAAGATGTCTACTACTTACCGTGGACAATCCGATGTGCTCCCTTTTTTACGGACACGAACAACAGGAAGAAAGGTAGATGATGGGCAAAAAAGGAAAATGCTTGAATTGATCTCAAGTGGTCCAACAAGTGCCCTCTCAGCCACTTCAAGTACCGCATCCAAAAAACACCAGTCCTCTGAGTTGTCATCCCAATCACACTTGATTTCTCCCAGCTCTGAAGTCTCCATCAGCCCTGCACAGTATGGTGGAACTGAGATGGCTGAGTCTGCAGAGCTGTTCAGTCACACTATAGCCTGGGAATCAGAGGTCTGCTCCCAAGCTACAGTGAGTACAGAACAGGAAATGGTCTGCAGTGATGCCCAGAACCTTTGTGACTCTGATTCAGGCCGTGAGGACCAAGTTTCTGAGCATAATGTTGACCCTTTGTCACAAACTGTAACACCTGTGTTTATAGACAATGAGGAACATACTGATGAAGATGAGACGCAGATACCCGATTGGGATGACAACTTAAATATTCGGTCAGGGCAAGAAGAGTCTCGGTCTGAGGGGGAGGGGAGTGCAAACACAACAATTGATGATGAAGTTCTAGATCCCACCTACTGTCAACCCCCAGTCAGGCACTCGAGGAGGTCAACAGAGGCGGTGGAGGAGGATGCAACCGACGACGAAGTTAACTTGCGCCTTCCTGGACAGAGTCGGAGCACTGGTAGCACGTCTACAACTGCATCCTCAGCCACCACTCTGCCTCTGAGCATTATTCGGGGTGGATCAACAGGTCGCATGGCCTCTAAGCCTTGCCTAGCCTGGTCCTTTTTTGACATAGCAAAAGATCGCCCAAATCATGTGATATGTAAAATTTGTCATGATTCTCTTAGTAGAGGTCAAAACCTCAGCAGTTTGACAACTTCTTCCATGAATCGTCACATGAATAAATATCATAGGTCCCGGTGGGAAGCTCACTGTGCTGCAATGCGGCCTAGCGGAGCGAACCATCCACCGCCCGCCCCTTCCAGTGCATCCGCGCGCTCTTCATCTTCTAGGACTGTGGGGACAGCTGTCACACCTGTTTTTCCACGCAAAACTTCCACCACTGTAACCGCAACAGGCAGTTTGCTTGGTAGGTCGTCAGTTGGTTTGGAAGGGGAAACAAGTGAGTGTGTACAGCTCTCTCAGACATCGATAGCACCAACGTTGGATGAAGGCAACATAATGTCTCCGCCTGCACTTTCCTCACAAACCTGCATTTTTCCAGGGACACCCTACTCAACACCGTCTACACACAGCAGCCAGATCTCTGTCCCTCAGATGTGGTCAAATAAAAGGCCACTTCCTCCGACCCATGACAAAGCTAAGAGGTTGACTCTATCCCTCTGTAAGCTGTTGGCTACCGAAATGCTGCCTTTCCGCCTAGTGGACACACAGGATTTTAGAGACCTTATGTCTGTTGCTGTGCCCCAGTACCAGATGCCTAGTCGCCACTACTTCTCTAAGAAAGGTGTGCCCGCGCTACACCAGCATGTCGCACACAACATCACCGCTTCCTTGAGAAACTCTGTGTGTGAACGGGTGCATTTCACCACCGATACTTGGACCAGTAAGCATGGACAGGGACGTTACATGTCGCTGACTGGGCACTGGGTAACTATGGTGATAGATGGTGAAGGGTCTGCTGCACAAGTCTTGCCGTCCCCACGACTTGTGTGTCAATCCTCTGTCTGTCCAAGTTCCGCCACAGCTTCTGCATCCTCCACCTCATCTGGGTCCTCCACCTCCGCCCCAAGCCTGCCTGGTCAGGCCACCAGCGTTCTCACTGCGCAGAAGGAATCACGCACGCCTCATTATTATTCTGGCAGCAGAGCGCAACGGCATCAGGCGGTCTTTAGCTTGACATGTCTTGGGAATAAGAGTCACACAGCTGAGGAGTTGTGGTCAGCTCTGCGGTCCGAGTTTAATAAATGGTTGTCTCCACTCAACCTGCAGCCTGGTAAGGCCGTGTGCGACAATGCTGCAAACCTGGGTGCGGCCCTTCGCCTGGGCAAGGTGACACACGTACCTTGTATGGCTCACATGTTGAACCTTGTCGTCCAGCAATTTTTAACACACTATCCCAGCCTAGATGGCCTTCTGAACAGGGCACGAAAACTGTCTGCTCACTTCCGCCGTTCAAGCGCCGCAGCAGAGCGACTTGCATCGCGACTTGCATCGCTCCAGAAGTCTTTCGGCCTGCCGGTTCATCGCCTGAAATGCGATGTGGCGACACGCTGGAATTCAACTCTCCACATGTTACAGCGACTGTGGCAGCACCGCAGAGCCCTGGTGCAATACGTCATGACGTATAGCCTGGGCCAACGAGATGCAGAGGTGGGGCAGATCACCCTGATGGAGTGGTCTCAGATCAAGGACCTATGCACCCTTCTGCACAGTTTCGACATGGCGACGAATATGTTTAGCGCTGACAATGCCATTATCAGCATGACGATTCCAGTCATTTACATGCTGGAGCACACACTAAACACTATTCGGAGTCAGGGGGTGGGACAACATGAAGGGGAGGAACTACAGGAGGATTCACATGCGCAAGGGACAACAACATCACCAAGGTCCAGACGTTCATCATCACCAACGCAGCAGGCATGGGACCATGGGGGACAGGGATCGACAAGGGCGCATAGTAGCAGGCGAAATGTTGAGCAAGGTGCAGGAGAACATGAAGAAATGGAGGACGAACTGTCCATGGACATGGAAGACTCAGCGGATGAGGGAGACCTTGGTCAAATTTCAGTTGAAAGAGGTTGGGGGGAGATGTCAGAGGAAGAAAGAACGGGTAGCACCTCTATGCCACAAACACAGCGTGGACTTGGTCCGCATGGCTGCGCAAGACACATGAGTGCCTTTTTGTTGCACTACCTCCAACATGACAGTCGTATTGTCAAAATTAGAAGTGATGATGACTACTGGATTGCCACACTATTAGATCCCCGGTACAAGTCCAAATTTTGTGACATAATTCCAGCCATAGAAAGGGACGCACGTATGCAGGAGTATCAGCAGAAGCTGTTACTCGATCTTAGCTCGGCTTTTCCACCAAACAACTGTGCAGGTGCAGGGAGGGAATCTCCCAGTTGTAACTTGACAAACATGGGACGGTCTCGTCATCTTCAACAGTCTACCCGTACCAGTAGGACCGTATCTGGTGCTGGTAACAGCAATTTTATGGAATCTTTTCATAATTTTTTTAGACCCTCTTTTGCAAGGCCACCAGAGACAACAAGTCTGACACATACTCAACGGCTGGAGAGGATGATACAGGAGTATCTCCAAATGAACATCGATGCCATGACTGTGCAACTGGAGCCTTGCTCCTTTTGGGCTTCAAACCTAGAAAAATGGCCAGAGCTCGCAACTTACGCCTTGGAGATTTTGTCGTGTCCAGCTGCCAGCGTTGTCTCTGAACGTGTATTCAGTGCTGCTGGGTGTGTGCTGACAGATAAGCGCACGCGTCTGTCCAGTGACAATGTGGACAGACTGACGTTCATCAAAATGAACAAGTCATGGATCCACAAGGAATTTACTACCCCTGTGTCATCCTGGGGAGAGTAAATGCTTGTTGATTTGGAATGTGCTTGATGCAAATCAAAACATCCTGTTTGCAACTAGGGCCCAAGTGCTGCCACTGATGGGGTGGGTGTCTGTGTGGCCCAATTTTTGGAAAAAAGGGATACTCCGCTTGGAGTAACCCTTGCTTGCTGTGTTTTTAAAAGAAGCCAAGATGAACAGAGCTGGGATCAGGAAAGACTTTGCTACCTACCCCGGTGTCATCCTGGGGACGGATAAGAATGGCATATTTTTGAATGTGCTTGATGCAAATGTAGCTGTGAAGTGTACAACTAGGGCACAAGTGCTGCCACTGAATGGGTGGGTGTCTGTGTGGGGCCCAATTTTTGGAAAAAAGGGAGACTCCGCTTGGAGTAACCCTTGCTTACATTGTTTTTAAAAGAAGCCAAGATGAACAGAGCTGGGATCAGGAAAGACTTTGCTACCTACCCCGGTGTCATCCTGGGGACGGATAAGAATGGCGTATTTTTGAATGTGCTTGATGCATATGTAGCTGTGAAGTGTACAACTAGGGCACAAGTGCTGCCACTGAATGGGTGGGTGTCTGTGTGGGGCCCAATTTTTGGAAAAAAGGGAGACTCCGCTTGGAGTAACCCTTGCTTACATTGTTTTTAAAAGAAGCCAAGATGAACAGAGCTGGGATCAGGAAAGACTTTGCTACCTACCCCGGTGTCATCCTGGGGACGGATAAGAATGGCGTATTTTTGAATGTGCTTGATGCAAATGTAGCTGTGAAGTGTAAAACTAGGGCACAAGTGCTGCCACTGAATGGGTGGGTGTGTGGGGCCCAATTTTTGGAAAAAAGGGAGACTCCGCTTGGAGTAACCCTTGCTTGCTGTGTTTTTAAAAGAAGCCAAGATGAACAGAGCTGGGATCAGGAAAGACTTTGCTACCTACCCCGGTGTCATCCTGGGGACGGATAAGAATGGCGTATTTTTGAATGTGCTTGATGCAAATCAAAACATCCTGTTTGCAACTAGGGCCCAAGTGCTGCCACTGATGGGGTGGGTGTCTGTGTGGGCCAATTTTTGGAAAAAAGGGAGACTCCGCTTGGAGTAACCCTTGCTTGCTGTGTTTTTAAAAGAAGCCAAGATGAACAGAGCTGGGATCAGGAAAGACTTTGCTACCTACCCCGGTGTCATCCTGGGGACGGATAAGAATGGCGTATTTTTGAATGTGCTTGATGCAAATGTAGCTGTGAAGTGTACAACTAGGGCACAAGTGCTGCCACTGAATGGGTGGGTGTGTGGGGCCCAATTTTTGGAAAAAAGGGAGACTCCGCTTGGAGTAACCCTTGCTTGCTGTGTTTTTAAAAGAAGCCAAGATGAACAGAGCTGGGATCAGGAAAGACTTTGCTACCTACCCCGGTGTCATCCTGGGGACGGATAAGAATGGCGTATTTTTGAATGTGCTTGATGCAAATCAAAACATCCTGTTTGCAACTAGGGCCCAAGTGCTGCCACTGATGGGGTGGGTGTCTGTGTGGCCCAATTTTTGGAAAAAAGGGAGACTCCGCTTGGAGTAACCCTTGCTTGCTGTGTTTTTAAAAGAAGCCAAGATGAACAGAGCTAGGATCAGGAAAGACTTTGCTACCTACCCCGGTGTCATCCTGGGGACGGATAAGAATGGCGTATTTTTGAATGTGCTTGATGCAAATGTAGCTGTGAAGTGTACAACTAGGGCACAAGTGCTGCCACTGAATGGGTGGGTGTGTGGGGCCCAATTTTTGGAAAAAAGGGAGACTCCGCTTGGAGTAACCCTTGCTTACATTGTTTTTAAAAGAAGCCAAGATGAACAGAGCTGGGATCAGGAAAGACTTTGCTACCTACCCCGGTGTCATCCTGGGGACGGATAAGAATGGCGTATTTTTGAATGTGCTTGATGCAAATCAAAACATCCTGTTTGCAACTAGGGCCCAAGTGCTGCCACTGATGGGGTGGGTGTCTGTGTGGCCCAATTTTTGGAAAAAAGGGAGACTCCGCTTGGAGTAACCCTTGCTTGCTGTGTTTTTAAAAGAAGCCAAGATGAACAGAGCTGGGATCAGGAAAGACTTTGCTACCTACCCCGGTGTCATCCTGGGGACGGATAAGAATGGCGTATTTTTGAATGTGCTTGATGCAAATCAAAACATCCTGTTTGCAACTAGGGCCCAAGTGCTGCCACTGATGGGGTGGGTGTCTGTGTGGCCCAATTTTTGGAAAAAAGGGAGACTCCGCTTGGAGTAACCCTTGCTTGCTGTGTTTTTAAAAGAAGCCAAGATGAACAGAGCTGGGATCAGGAAAGACTTTGCTACCTACCCCGGTGTCATCCTGGGGACGGTTAATTATGGCGTATTTTTGAATGTGCTTGATGCAAATCTAGCTGTGAATTGTACAACTGGGGCCCAACTGCTGCCACTGAATGGGTGGGTGTGTGTGGGGCCCAATTTTTGGAAAAAAAGGGAGACTACGCTTGGAGTCACCTTGTGGTGTTTTACATGATTTTAGAAGGGCGTGCCATGCCTATATCTGTGTGTCCTCCTCTTTTTCCTTGTCCAGCTGTTTTGTTTTCGCATGAGTATATGTCCTTGTCACTTTCCCATGTGTTTGAGTTGTTTGTCACCTTTTGGACACCTTTGAGGGTGTTTTCTAGGTGTTTTTCTGTGTTTGTGATTGCCTGCCATTGTTTCCTATGCAGTTCGAGTTCGGTTCGTCGAACGTTCGACGAGCCGAACTCGAACGGGACCTCCGTTCGGCGAACCGACCTCGAGCCGAACCGGGACCGGTTCGCTCATCTCTATAATTGACCCACATTAACTACCTTTGTGTGGTATTTTACATAGGAATGTGCGAACTGTGGAGGCTCACAGAATGTTTGTGGGATTCGGTGCCTGGATGATGCTAAATGATTGATGCCTATCCCTAATCTTCCTCCTACCTAACAGTGGAGGCATTTACACCCTACTGTTTGTTGGTGCCCCCACTCTGTGGTGGCTAACCCTAAACCGTCCCTGTTAACCACACTTATGGTATCCAACATAATAACCCATAAAGTGCAACTGTGACAATAATTCAGTAATTTCAATGATACATAAGATGACAATACGCAACTGTATCATAACACTATATTCAGTGCAATAAATTATTTATAGGCCACCAAAGGAAGGTGCTTCCAGTTACTGCCAGTTAGGTCCTCCACAAAATTCCAACGCATTTCCCCCTCTTTTCAGTCACTGGGGTTCATCAGGGGATACAAAACAGACAAATCAATGGTCCCATAGACATAATGGCCATCTATAAAATAATTATAAGAATTAGTCATGTTCATCCAAGCAAATGCTTAACAAGATGATATAAAAAATAGTTAGAGTAAGACAAAAATTGACATATAAACTCAACCATAACAATGTTAAGTCAATCAGCTAGACAGCAGCACAGTAGCATCAATTGCCTTCCCTCATTTCCCTATAATATGTTTGCACAGCAGGGAGTTATGGTACATGCAACACACAGTATGTGTCTGGCATTTCCATTTTAAAAAATGAGCGTGTCTTCTGCAGCAGCGCATTCAGGCCGGAATAGTGCCCAATACATTTCTGTAGAAACATGTGGAGCACGAGAACCATGCAATGCCCAATTGATGTCGTCCAGGCATTTTACTACCACCAGGTTTGCACCATTATCGCACATGGCCTTCTGTGGCTCCAGCTTCAGTGGAAGCAGCCATTGATAAAACTGGGCCTGGATAGTGGTCCACAACTCTGCAGCTGTATGATTGCATTCTCTCATGCATATTAATTTAAGCATTGCTTAATTACTTTGACTTACACACAGGATATGGCTTGGCATTTTCATTTTAAAAATCAAGAGATGCATGAGTGACAGACAAGCATAGGCATTTTGCTTCCAGAACCCTGGCACTACAGACAAAAGAAAATTTAGAGACCCTACTTGCAGTCTCCACATTTCCAAAAATTAAAGGTCAGACAACAGGAAAAAGGGCAACAATTGGCACAGACTACATATAGTCCAACGATGCAACATGGATGCGTTGGAGTGGCCCTGTAACTAAGCCTAAACCAGCATTTCTACCTTCACAAGAGGCAGCAAGATGATAGACAGGCTTAGGTATCTTGCTCCTAAAACTCTGGCACTACAGACAAGACAACTTGGAGACCCATCTTGGAGTCTGGGGATTTAAAAACGTTTCAGGAAGACAGCAGGATAGCAGTACAGTGGCATCAATTCTCACCCCCCCCCCCACAATTTCCCTATAGTGTCTTTGCACATCAGGGATTTATAAAATCAAGAGATGTGTTACGGGGGGCTGTCTGATAATAACTTAAAGGAGTATCAGACAGTCAGGGTCCACCGTGCAAAGACTCTGCTGCAGACTATGGCAGAGTGCAATACCTCTGTTAACTCACAGAAGGATATAATAAGTAAGTAAAGCAATTCCTCCCTTACTTGGAGGGTGTGTGGAATGATCTCTGTTAATAATCACAGAGACAAAGGCAATGTGTGCGAAATGGCACCTACCTAGGTCCGCTCTTCTAGTGGTGCAAAAGAGACGAACAGCAGCGTAAGCCGCACAAAGCTCCTACCTGCGTTCGCTCCACTAGTGTGCGAGGACACGAACCACTAGATATGGCACCTGCCTAGGTCCGCTCTTCTAGTGGTGCAAAAGAGACGAACAGCAGCGTAAGCCGCACAAAGCTCGTACCTCTGTTCGCTCCCCTAGTGTGCGAGGATACGAACAACTGCCAGACGCAGTATAAGGAACGTTACCCTAGCGGCAACGTCCACCTACGAGTCGAACCACAAGGCCCAGCCAGACCATGTGCCTCAGGCACCTGCCTATGTCCGCTCCCCTAAGAGGTAAGGATACGGACAGCAGCCGAAGCTGTAAGGTATAAGAACGCTACCCTGCCGGTAGCGCTCACCTAGCATAGACAGAGGAATGCCTAGAGGAACGCGCACAGAGCGTCTACTCTTATGCATGAACCAAGAGGACTGAGCGCCATGCGGCGTGTGTCAGGGTCTTATATAGACTCTTTGCCTCATCCAAGATGGAGGACACCAGAGCCAATCCGCTGCCAGAACGACAGGAGTGACGTCATGCTGGCCTATCACCGAGCAAGGCGTCACAAGCACATGACCAGCGACCAATCGGCATAGAAGGTGTCAGAGACATGTGACCTCGTGTCAGCGATGATGTCACCCGCACATGTGCAATGGCTCCAAGATAGGACTTAGTCTCCGGCGCTCGCACATGTGCAGTAGCAAGAAATCTGTACTTAGTCTCCAGCGCTCGCACATGTGCAGTAGCAAGAAATCTGGACATAGTCTCCAGTGCTCGCAGCAACCGTAACAGTACCTCCCCCTCAAGGGCCCCCTTCCCTGCGACGCAGGTAATCGGCAACTAAGTCGGGAGCATGGACAGCCTCCTCAGGCTCCCAAGAGCGATATTCCGGGCCGTAACCCTCCCAATCTATCAAGAAGAACCTGCGCCCTCTAACCATCTTAGAACCAACTATGGCTCGTACCTCATAGCTAGAGCGAGAGGAATCAGAGGCAGGAGAGTGCACTTCACGAGCGTGAGGTAAAATAGCCGGCTTTAGCAGTGAGACATGGAATTTGTCATGAATCCTAAGATGGACGGGTAACTTCAATTGGTAGACTACAGGATTTACCTGTCGAAGAACCTCATAAGGACCCAGGAAGCGAGGAGCAAATTTGACAGAGCTCACTCTAAGTCTCACGTGTTTTGCAGAGAGCCACACAAAGTCCCCTGGAGAAAAGACAGGAGCCGGGCGACGAAACCGATCAGACACCGTCTTCATACGGTCCTTAGCTGCTTGGATCGACTCTTGAGTCCGATCCCAAACCTCTCTGGCATTAGTTGCCCAGTCGGCCACAAGAGGAGGAGGTGCAGCAGCGGGAAACGGTACCGGTACCCTAGGGTGTTGCCCATTATTGAGTACGAACGGTGTCTGCCCAGTGGCCTCAGCCAGCGAATTGTTAAGGGCAAATTCTGCCCAGGGTAGGAGGGAGGACCAGTTATCGTGGTTCTCAGCAACAAAGTGTCAAAGGTATATAATCATAGATTGATTGGTACGTTCAACCAAATCATTGGTCTCCGGATGGTATGCCGAAGAGAGATTCAACTCAATTTGCAGAAGGCTACAAAGATCTCGCCAGAAACGGGAAGTAAATTGCGGGCCTCTATCACAAATGATACGATCTGGCATCCCGTGAAGCCTAAAGACATGCTTGAGGAATAGTTTGGCTAGTACCCTGGAAGATGGGATTCTCGATAACGGTACGAGATGAACCATCCGGGAGAAATGGTCCGTAATGACCCACACAAATCTATGTCCCTGTGAACATGGAAGATCACCCACAAAGTCCATGCCTACCACCTCCCATGGTCTATCTGGCACTGGTAAAGGATGCAAGAGCCCAGCCGGTCTCTGCCGTAATGGACGGTTGCGAGCACACGAGTAGCAGGAACCGACATATCTCTTGACGTGGCTGGCTAAGTGTGGCCACCAATACCACCTCTCCAGTAACTCTCGTGTCCGCCTAATACCAAAATGCCCACCCACCTTTGAGGTGTGGGCCCATGACAGTATATCATTCTATCGATCAGGCGGAACAAAGGTCTTGCCCGGTGGGATTTGGTCTAACGTCACAGGGGAGAGCGTATGAAAAACCCTGGAGGGAAGGATAAGACGAGGTTCGTCAATCTCTTCCTGGGTAGAAAGCATAGAGCGAGACAGGGCGTCTGCCTTGTTATTCTTACTCCCAGACAGATAGTTGATGGAGAAGTGAAAGCGGGAGAAAAACAAGGACCAGCGGGCTTGGCGAGGATTCAGACGCTGAGCGGTTTGTAAGTACGTCAGATTCTTATGGTCTGTATAGACCTGGAAAGGATGTTTCGCTCCTTTCAGCAAGTGATGCCACTCCTCCAAGGCTAATCTCAAGGCGAGCAGTTCCCTATCCCCAATGGTATAGTTTCTCTCTGCCGGTGAAAAAGTTTTCGCAAAGAAGAAACACGGCCTTTTTCTACCTGCACCGTTCTTTTGATACAAGACCGCACCAGCACCCACTGAAGAGGCATCAACCTCTAAGAGGAAGGGCTTACTCTCATCGGGTCTTTGAAAAACGGGTGCAGTTGAAAAGTGTCTTTTTACTGCCTCAAAAGCCTGAGATGTCTCAGTAGACCAGGCTTTGGGATTAGCACCTTTCTTAGTCAAGGCCACCAAAGGGGCCACCAAAGTAGAAAAATGGGGTATGAACTGCCTGTAATAATTTATGAATCCTAAGAAGCATTGCACCGCCTTCAAGGAATGAGGTTCGGATCATTGCAGGACAGCAGAGAGCTTCGCAGGATCCATAGCCAGGCCCTCTTGTGAGATAATGTAACCCAAAAAAGGCAATGAGGACTGCTCGAATACACATTTCTCGAGTTTAGCAAACAATGAGTGCTCCCTTAAACGGAAAAGGACACGAACGACATCCTGACGATGAGTCTCTAGATGAGGAGAAAACATCAGGATGTCGTCCAGATACACCACTACTGAGGATAACAGTAAATCCCTGAACACATCGTTTACGAAGTCCTGAAATACTGCGGGTGCATTACATAACCCTAAAGGCATGACGAGGTATTCATAGTGACCGTCTCGGGTGTTAAAAGCGGTCTTCCATTCGTCACCCTTTCGAATTCGTACCAAGTTATACGCACCCCGCAGATCCAACTTCGTAAAAACTTGAGCTCCTCTCAGTCTGTCAAAGAGCTCCGAAATTAAAGGTAATGGGTATTTGTTCTTTATTGTGATTGCGTTGAGACCCCTGTAATCTATGCAGGGACGCAAATCACCCTCTTTCTTCCGAACAAAGAAAAACCCAGCTCCCGCGGGAGAGACAGACTTACGAATGAACCCCTTCTGTAAACTCTCTCTTATATAGGTCGACATGGCCTCCGACTCAGGTATCGATAGGGGGTAAACCCTGCCTTTAGGTGGAACCGAACCTGGGATAAGGTCTATGGCACAGTCATATGGCCTATGGGGTGGAAGAACCTCAGCACCCTGTTTGGAGAACACGTCGGCGAAATCCAGATAGGGTGTAGGTATGGGAGAGAGATCAGTAGATGCAACCGCAATGACCTTAGGTGGTAAGGGAAGACATCGGGACTGACATTTCGAACTCCAACTAATAATGCTGTCAGACTCCCAGTCAATGTGAGGAGCATGAGTCCGAAGCCATGGGAGACCCAGAAGGACGTCGTCTATACCCTCAGGCAAAACAAGAAAAGAAATCTCCTCTATGGGACCCTGAGACAGGGAAAGGCACAAGGGAACTGTCCTCAATGTAATGGAGTCAGACAACATAGTTCCATTAACAACACGGACAGGAATAGGCGCCTCTAACATGATAGAGGGAATATTGTGTCCCTTTACAAATCCTGAGGACACAAAAGTCCCGTCAGCTCCGGAATCCACAAAAGCCATAATATGCCATGTACTCTCAGATAACGAGAGCTGACCTGGGATACAACACTTAGAGGGTGCAGAAGACGTCTCTAGTAACCCCCCTCTAATGGTTACTAGGCCAGGGAGTTTCCCTGACGACTAGGACACTTGTTGGCATAGTGCCCAGCCTGACGACATACGTAACATATAGGAGGACCAGACTTGCGTAGTCTGGAGGACGTATGACCTAACTCCATAGGAGTGGGAGATGTTTCAGATGCTGAGGAAGATGGTAGTGGACCCTCAACAACTGGAATAGCCCGATGCTTAGGGCGTGAGGAAGAGACCTCGAGTCTACATTCCTTATGGCGTACATCGATCCTCGTTGCTACTGTGATCAAGTCCTCCAGAGAAGCAGGGACCTAACGAGTAGCAAGAGCATCCTTGACATAGCCTGCCAACCCTCTCCAGAAGATAGGAATCAACACCTTCTCTGGCCAATCTAGTTCTGCCACCAGAGTTCTAAAAGCAATGGCATAAGAACTAGTGGATAACGAACCCTGAGATAGATCTAACAGTCTCAGGGCCGCATCATGGGTAACCTGCGGACCCATGAATACCGCCTTAAGAGCATCAAGAAAGTCTTGATGTCTCAGAGTAACCACATCAGAGCGCTCCCATAGGGGAGTCGCCCATTCTAAGGCTTTGTCCTGAAGTAAGGAGATGATAAAGCCTACTCTGGACCTCTCCGTAGAGAAGCGAGAAGAGTTGACCTCTAGGTGTATCTGACACTGACTAATGAAACCACGACATGATCTGGCATCGCCAGAATATCTGTTTGGCAGAGCAAGTCGAGGATCATGTGCAGATGTCACCATGGTCTGAGGTTTATCCTCTATACTCTTGAGCCGTGACTCAAGTACTTGTATGTAACGGTGTAACTGCTGATATTCTGCCATAACTGCCAGACCCTTGGCTCAGTCCTAATGTTACGGGGGGCTGTCTGATAATAACTTAAAGGAATATCAGACAGTCAGGGTCCACCGTGCAAAGACTCTGCTGCAGACTATGGCAGAGTGCAATACCTCTGTTAACTCACAGAAGGATATAATAAGTAAGTAAAGCAATTCCTCCCTTACTTGGAGGGTGTGTGGAATGATCTCTGTTAATAATCACAGACAAAGGCAATGTGTGCGAAATGGCAGCTACCTAGGTCCGCTCTTCTAGTGGTGCAAAAGAGACGAACAGCAGCGTAAGCCGCACAAAGCTCCTACCTGCGTTCGCTCCACTAGTGTGCGAGGACACGAACCACTAGATATGGCACCTGCCTAGGTCCGCTCTTCTAGTGGTGCAAAAGAGACGAACAGCAGCATAAGCCGCACAAAGCTCCTACCTCTGTTCGCTCCCCTAGTGTGCGAGGATACGAACAACTGCCAGACGCAGTATAAGGAACGTTACCCTAGCGGCAACGTCCACTTACGAGTCGAACCACAAGGCCCAGCCAGACCATGTGCCTCAGGCACCTGCCTATGTCCGCTCCCCTAAGAGGTAAGGATACGGACAGCAGCCGAAGCTGTAAGGTATAAGAACGCTACCCTGCTGGTATCGCTCACCTAGCATAGACAGAGGAATGCCTAGAGGAACGCGCACAGAGCGTCTACTCTTATGCATGAACCAAGAGGACTGAGCGCCGGGCGGCGTGTGTCAGGGTCTTATATAGACTCTGTGCCTCATCCAAGATGGAGGACACCAGAGCCAATCCGCTGCCAGAACGACAGGAGTGACGTCATGCTGGCCTATCACCGAGCAAGGCGTCACAAGCACATGACCAGCGACCAATCGGCATAGAAGGTGTCAGAGACATGTGACCTCGTGTCAGCGATGATGTCACCCGCACATGTGCAATGGCTCCAAGATAGGACTTAGTCTCCGGCGCTCGCACATGTGCAGTAGCAAGAAATCTGGACTTAGTCTCCAGCGCTCGCACATGTGCAGTAGCAAGAAATCTGGACATAGTCTCCAGTGCTCACAGCAACCGTAACAAGATGCATGAGTGACAGACAGGAATAGGCTTCTTGCTCACAGAACCCTGACACTGCAGACAAAGGACAGTTTGGAGACCTTACTTGGAGTCTCCACATTTCCAAAATTAAGGTCAGGCAACAGGAAAAGTGTCATTAATTGGCACAGACTAAAAATCGTGGAATGCCAGAACATGCATGCTTGGGCCGGCCCCATTAATAAGGCCTGAACCAGCATTTCTACCTTAACCATAGACAGCAAGACGACAGAAAGGTGTAGTCCTCTTGCTCTTGGAACCCTGGCACTACAGACAAGACATAAATTGGAGACCCATCTTGGAGTCTTTTGGGCAGACAGTAGGACAATAGGACAATGGCATCAATTGTCCCCCTGCCCCATTTCCCCATAGTGTCTTTGCATATCAGGGAGGTATGACACATGCAACACACAGGATGTGACCTGCAATTTGAATTGTAGAAATTAATGGATGCACGAGTGACAGGCGTAGGCCTCTTGCTTCCACACTCCTGCCAGTAGAGACAAGTCACAAGTCACCCATCTTGGAGTGTTGAGATTTAAAAACATTTTAGGTGGACATCAGGACAGTGGAATCAATTAACCCCCAATTGCTCATAGTGTCTTTGCACAGCAGTTATGTATGATCCATACAACACACAGTATGTGGCCTTGGTGTCCCACATGAGTGAAAAACACCAGGCACGGTCACTTCCATAACAGGTGATGGGCTCTCACTCACCCCAACTGTAGCGGCTAAACCAGTATAGGTTCTGCAGTTAGAGACCTGTGTGAGAAAAGTGGTTGGGTAGGCCCAGTAGCCCACATTTTAGCGCAGCAAGAGTCCCACAGTAATGCATGTTGGTTGTGCATGTGCTGTTTCTGTTACGGGGGGCTGTCTGATAATAAAACCTAAAGGAATATCAGACAGTCAGGGTCCACCGTGCAAAGACTCTGCTGCAGACTATGGCAGAGTGCAATACCTCTGTTAAACTCACAGAGGAATATAATTATTAAATAAGGCAATTCCTCCCTTACTTGGAGGGTGTGTGGAATGGTCTCTGTTAATGATCACAGAGACAAAAGCAGTGAGTGTGAAATGGCACCTACCTAGGACCGTTCCTCTAGTGGTGCCAGGAGACGGACAGCAGCGTAAGCCGCACAAAGCTCCTACCTGCGTTCGCTCCACTAGTGTGCGAGGACACGAACCACTAGATATGGAACCTGCCTAGTTCCGCTCTTCTAGTGGTGCAAAAGAGACGGACAGCAGCATAAGCCGCACAAAGCTCCTACCTCTGTTCGCTCCCCTAGTGTGCGAGGATACGAACAACTGCCAGACGCAGTATAAGGAACGTTACCCTAGCGGCAACGTCCACCTACGAGTAGAATCATAAGGCCCAGTCGGACCATGTGCCTCAGGCACCTGCCTATGTCCACTCCACTAAGAGGTAAGGATACGGACTCCAGCCGAAGCTGTAAGGTATAAGAACACTACCCTGCCGGTAGCGCTCACCTAACATAGACAGAGAGATGCCTAGAAAGACGTGCACAGGGCGTCTACCCTCATGCATGAACCAAGAGGACTGAGCGCCGGGCGGCGTGCGTCAGGGTCTTATATAGACTTTGTGCCTCATCCAAGTTGGAGGACACCAGAGCCAATCCGCTGCCTGAACGACAGGAATGACGTCACGCTGGCCTATCACCGAGCAAAGCGTCACAAGCACATGACCAGCGACCAATCGACATAGAAGGTGTCAGAGACATGTGACCTCGTGTCAGCGATGATGTCACCCGCACATGTGCAATGGCTCTAAGATAGGACTTAGTCTCCAGCGCTTGAACATGTGCAGTAGCAAGAAATCCGAAGATAGTCTCCAGAGCCACAGCAACCGTAACAGTTTTATACATGTAGTAGTCAAAATATTTAAATTTTTATCTTTACTGAGTTGTTGTTTATAAAGTTGGCAGATATCGAATGCTGGGTCATCCTATGTGATCTCAAAAATGGCCCAGGCAAGGCGACCTTTCCTGCCAACTGCAGACCCACGACCGCTGCTGGGTAGAGACAGTGTTGTGCCTAAGGATGCAGTGTTTCTCATGGTTCCATTACTACGTGTTTGTGTGGAAATCACTAACATGACATCCTAGTCTTCCTTCTCTTCCTCCTTATCTGCTGAGCTACACAGCAGCGTGCTTCTGGAATCACACCAAGTGAGATCTGGAACTTCATTGTCATGCTCTATGTTGTCCCACTCCTTCTCTTCCTGACCTGACATCACAGGACAGTATGAGTGTTCCTCAGGTATCTGTGTCTCATCATCATCACCTCCACCCCTGGGGGTTAATGTCAGTTGACAATGGTCATAAACCTGCTCAGACCCTACTTTGTTCGGGCAAGGATCCAACTCACAAAGATTTTGGGCATTGGTGCAAATGCTTTCCTCCTCTTGAGTCTTGGAATCTTTGGAGCAGACATCTGATGCCATATAATAGAATGTGTAAACAGCTCTGCAGACTTGTCCATGTGTGGTTCCGTACAGTAAGTTTGCCGGTTGGGGATTTAAGACTTGGGCGGAAAAAAGTGTAATTGGGTGGCACCTCTGAGGAATGAACTGTCTTTGATGTTGAAGTGCAGGTAGAGGAGGCGAGGACACTTGATGCAGTGCTTGCCATCCACTCTAGCACATGTTGTTTATCAGCCTAATTTCAAAGTTGAAGTGATGTGTGGCTGCCAAAGAAATCTAGTGGACTAGGCTGTGCTTTTTTTAATGGGGAGTATTTACAGGGGAGAAGTCATTTGTGTGACGCCACCTGCAGGTTGAGGTTAATATGGGAAAACCACCGCTGCTTGATTGATTACTCCTAGGGCTGGTGGTAATGTCAGCTGTGGTGGTAGGCCCTCCGTAGGTAGGGCTGAACCCAGGGAGCTGTATGGTAGAAGTGCCAGAATAAGGGAGGCCACACCAGGGTTGTAATTAACAGTCTCTACTTACTCTGGATCCTTGGATGGCTGGTTCAGGTCCCTGTATTTCCAGTGCCAGTTGATGACTCGGTTGCTCTGTCTCCGGAACTCTCAGTGTGGTTGAGTCCCCATAGCGTGGAGCGTTTGGGGCCCAACTGTCCCTTTGTGGTGGCAGCCTCCTTGTCTGTACGGCAGGTAGTGGGGACCCTGTAGGGCTGGTCTGTGTCCCAATCCCTGATCTTTGCTTTACTGCTGATGCCCCCAGATATGTGGGTCAGTGAGGTCCGTGCAGGTCCCCTCACTGTGCAGGTATTTGCCAGGCCGTATGAAACTGTCACCTGACCTAGGGTCCTGTGCCCTGTGTGTGATCTGGTCCCAGCGGTACTCGGGTGTACCTGCCCTGGCGACCACTCTCCTGTGCCCTTGGGTCACCGTTACACGACCCAGCTCTCAGGCACCTCTTTCCACTTTCACTTCCTACTCAGACTATGCTTGACTGCCTGCTGTCCCCTCCCACCAGGTTGTCTAGTCCCTCTGGTTTGGCTCCGCCCTCTAGGTGGTTATCCTCTTGTCTCCTAGTAGCCAAGGACTCCTGTTGTAGAGTGGTAATTGGGATTTTAATGTGTATTGCTGTTGCTGGCACTGGTGTTCCAGGTCCCACGGGGTAGGCCCTGCATCCTGGTGAGGATGCAGTACATAGTAGTGCCCTGAATAGCTCAGAGGTGCTACATTCCCCCTTGGTGAAACACAGCACGTCCTCGGGCTGTAAAGAGAATAAAGTGATTTATTAAACATAGAAAACATATAACTTTCTTTCCGCACAGGGGAGACTTTACATTCAACATTGCATGAGCATTCCCCCATAAACCCACCACCCAAAGGTCCTGAACCCAGTACCCTCTAAGGAGGCAGGTCCCTCTGGTGACCAGGTCTGGGCCAGCTCTATCCCAGACCTTTCCTCCAGTCTTCCTCTCCTTGGTGGCGGCATCAATGTCCTGATAGCAAGGTTTACTCTTGGAAGCCAACTTGGTCCAACATATGTACACTGCGAGAGTTCGGGTCATTCCCAGTCCAATGACCAGTGGTCCATTTTTAGATTAACTTTTCAAACATTTATGCAATCAAGTAACTTTTCAGCATTGTTTAATAGTATTCACATTACAGCATTAATGACTGTATATTTCTCTTAAGGCTCTATTCTCTATATCTAAGTGGGGGCTGACCTAAGTTGCTATGAGTTGATTTGCGTAACTCTGGTCTTTCACTTAACCCTGTTGTGTTCTATTGTCTATTGCAGGTGTCTCACTACTATTTGTAGGTGGACTTAGCAAGTGTCTATGTGCTGTGGGTAGTGCAGGTGTACTATTTGAAGACCCTACTGGAACTGGTTCCTCCACAGTTTGTGGGAAGGTGATGACTGGTAAGATGACTGCTCCATTGTACCTAGGCCATTTCTCTGGAAAGTCTCCCAAGATGGTATGGATCAGTTTTTCCTTCTTCTCTTCAACTCGAGGTTGGTTTAGCACCTCTGCTGCTGGTTTCAGTGGTTCTGGGTATCTTTTTAAGTGATCACGTGAAACAGTGGATGTGGTCTTTCCTTGATCTCTACTGATTAGGCAAGTTTTCTGATTGTTGAAGTTAGATGGTAGTACCACATAGGGTTCCTTTTCCCATTGGTCATCGAGTTTGTGAAATTTCCTTTTTCTTCTGAGAAATGTTTCTCCAGGTGTAAGAGGATTAGCACACGCTGTCTTATTTTAATTTTTCTCTTGTCTTTCTCGACTGCGATTCAAGTTCTGCTCAACATTGTCTTGTATTCTTTTTATATTGGACTTGACGGTTGGAGTCCCAGTCTTCATTTGGTGAGTTGGTTTCTGGCATCTCTACTTCAATTTCAAGATCTACTGGTGGTCTTCCAGGTCTTGCTTGCATGAGATATGCGGGAGTGCATTTTGTAGAGCTTACCGGAATGTTGTTATGCATATCCACTAAGTCAGACAACTTCTCTGGCCACAGATTTCTCTCTTCATGTGGTAAAGTCTTCAGCAAGTTGATTACGAGATGGTTCATCTTCTCACACATTCCATTTGTTTGGGCATGGTAGGGTGCTGTACGTATCTTCTTACAGCCATATAAGTTGCAGAATTCTCAGAAGATTTCAGCTTCAATGATGGGGCCTTGGTCTCTCAATACCTGCTCTGGATATCCATGAGGTCTGCAGAAGTGAGCTTGAAATGCTTTGGCTGCGGTACTTGCTGTTAAGTCTTTGACAGGTACAAGTACCAGGAATCTGGAGTAGTGGTCTACCATTGTGAGAGCATAGGTGTAACCTGTTCTACTTGGTGCCAACGTAACATGATCCAAGGCAACAATCTCCAAAGGTTGCTTGGTGACAATGGGTTGCAGCGGTGCTTTTTGACTGTTGCCCTCCTTTCTCAATGCACAAGGACCACACTTTATGCACAATTCTTCTATGGTAGCTCTCATTTCAATCCAATAGAATCAATAACACAGCAACGCTTCCAGTTTCTTCCAGCCAAAATGTCCTGCTCGATCATGGTATGCTTCTAGGACTAAAGGAACATGGGCTTTTGGTATCACTATTTGACATATCCTCTCATGTGTCTTTGGGTTAGTGAGACTTCGGCACAGCTTCCCTTGATGGAGACTTAGTCGGCTTCTTTCCTTCCACAACTTCTGAGTCTCTAGTGGAGCTTCAGGATCAAGGTGTGAATCTGGTTGGACTATCAACTACTTAATTAGCTTGACTGCAGGATCAATATCTTGTACTTCTTTCCACCCGTGGTGAGGTAAGGGGTCTAAGGTGTTTTCCTGCCACATGCTGTAAGGTTGATGGTCTCTCAGATCACTGGGGTGATGGAAAGCTGGCAGCTCAATTTCTTCTAGCTCACCTTCATCTTTCCCTTCATCAGACAGGTAAGACATTATGGATAACGCATCAGCATTGTCATTCTTGCGACCAGCTCGATATTTTTATTGATGAAGTCATCGTTTGCTAGTCATGCCATGCAACGTTGCTCCAGCGCATCAAGTTTTGCCATGTCCAGATGAGTCAGAGGATTGTTATCAGTGTACACGGTGAACTTTGCAGCTGCCAGGTAGTGTTTGAACCTTTCAGTCACTGCCCAGACCAAAGTATAAAAGATAAAGTCTGGCTCAGAATGTCATAGACTAGGTGCTCTGGGTAAATAGTAGTACAAAATATAAGTAAAACCCATGCACTCAAATGATGAAAAGAGGGCAAATGTATGCAAAGTGTTTTTTTATTATTTGACAGACTGCAAAAATGTGAACTCTAAACAGAAGCAACACCCGCCGTTTCGGTTTTGACATCTTTCTCAATGGCAAAGATGCTTGGAATCATGGGTCGCCTGGACAACCGTCACAGAAAAACAAGATGAGGGTGTCCTATATTACAGCAAATGTCATCTGATAAGAGTCTTGGACGTGCTGGAAGTGCTGAAAGTGCTGGAACAGCAGTAGTGGTGCAGGGGCAACAGCCTTGAAAAAGGTGTCAAAACCGAAACGTCGGGTGTTGCTTCTGTTTAGGGTTCACATTTTTGCAGTCTGTCAAATAATAAAAAAACACTTTGCATACATTTGCCCTCTTTTCATCATTTGAGTGCGTGGGTTTTACTTATATTTTGATTACTTTTTTGCCCTTGAGAAAGTCACCAAGTGTGACGACACGCGTCGGGTGGGTAAGGTGATTCCCTGGACCTTCAAACAGCTTTGTGCTTTACATTATCCTGCTTTAACCCTTTGGACTTTGGTGCATAGACAAACGAGTCAAGTCAAAGATCTGTCTCCTTGAGGAGGGCTATTTTTTGCACTCATTTTCTCAGCCCAGGGCTGGGGATTATCAGGCTGCAGCTCTGGGAATTGGGGTGCTCAGGTTCAACCTGGGGTTATGCTAGTTGAGATATTGGGGTTTTTATAATTTCTCTGCACAAGGCTGCTTTGTCTAAGTATCAGGGTATTTTATGACTGCATTATAAGCTGTTGCTGGGTTCAATATGTATTATAATTATTTGTGAAGCGCTACAGCACATTTTTTGCTATTTTGCAACATCATGTGCTTTGAAAATTTAACTAACTTCTGATCTGTTTATTATACCAGCTAGCTTGGTTAGAATCTTGGTCCACTTTATATAGGGAATCACATGGTCTCCTTTTTGTATGTTTTTAAATGTTTTTAAAATTTGTCTATGGTTGTTGTGATACCATTTGGTGTTGTGTGACACAAATGTGCTTTTTATGTTCTTTGATATACAATAAAACATTTTTGATTAATAATGTATATGGTGATCCCTCAGTTTTTTGGCACTTCTTTTCTCTCTATTAATGGTTTTACTTATATTTTGTACTGCCCAGACCAATGCCAGAAACTCCAGCTTGAAGGAGCTGTAGGATTCCTCTCAGTGGGGCAGAGCTTCCTGCTCGCATAGGCAATCACTCTTTCTTTGCCGTTCTGTACTTGGGACAGTACAGCTACCAATCCCACATTACTGGCATCTGTGAACAGCACAAAGGGAAGGTGATAGTCGAGATAGGTCAGAATCTCATCTCCTATCAGGGCCAACTTCATCTGTTTGAAGGAATTTTATTCTCCTTCACCCGATGTGAATAGAGGACCAGGAGTCTTGCAATTCGTGGTCTGGCCCAACAGGAGCTTTTGCAAGGGCACAGCCATCTTTGTGTAGCCCTTCACAAACCTCCAGTAGTATCCCACCAGGCCCAGGAAGTGACGTACCTCCTTGATGGTAGTTGGCCTAGGCCAGTTCTTGATAGCTGTTATCTTCCCTGGGCCGGGGGTTACTCCCTCAGCACTGACCACATGCCCCAGGTACTGGACCTTGAGCTTCAGCAAATGACACTTGGATGGCTTCAACTTTATTTCATACTTCGCCAAGGTTTTGAATACCTCTGCCAGGTGTTCCAGATGTTCTTCGTAGGTTCTTGAGTATACGATTACATCATCCAGGTATAGCAGTACGGTCTCAAAGTTGCGGTGGCCCAGACAGCATTTCATGAGCCTTTGGAATGTTCCTTGTGCGTTGCACAATCCAAACGGCATGCTGTTGAATTCACACAGACCCATGGGGCGTGGCAAAGGCAGTCTTCTCCCGATCTTCTTCAGCAACTGAGACCTGCCAGTAGCCACTGGTGAGATCTAGGGTAGAGAAATAGTTAGCAGCCTTCAATGCAGCCAATGATTCTTCAATACAGGATAATAGGTAGGCATCCTTGTGGGTGATCTTGTTGATCTGCCTATAGTCAACACACATCGTCATGGTGCCATCTTTCTTTATAACCAGAACCAACCAGTGGAGCTGCCCAGGGGCTGCAACTATCTCGAATGACCCCTGCCTTTTTCATGTTCCTCAACATCTCTTTGGCACAATGATTGTGTGTGGGTGGTATAGATCTATATTTCTCCTTAATAGGTGGATGATTACCTATGGGTATGTGATGTTATACCCCTTTTATTCTCCCAAAGTCTAATGAATGTTTGCTGAAGATCTGCTCATATTCTTCTACTACCTGATATATGCCATGTTTCTGGTGTGTAGATGTGGAATCAGTACCTACATGTAATTCTTGGCCCAACCCTCTAAGTGATCTTGGGGACTGCTGCATTCTGCTTGCCCTGGTGAGGTGAGGGAATCCACTGCCTGGATAGACTCTTCATTGAAGGTGAACAGTTTGGCAATGGTGGCATACTTGGGCAATCTGGTCTCCTCCTCCCCGTAATTTAACACTCGCATGGGCACTCTTCCTTTGCGGATATCAACTACCCTTCTGGCTGACAAAACTGTGGGCCAGTGCTCAGACTGTAGGGGTTCTACCACTGCCTGGTAGTCCCGTCCATTAAGGCCTATGGCCACCCGGCACCGTATAATCATTTCCCTTCTTGGGGGTACCACAGTAGGACCAGCATCAATTACCCGTACACTGCCAATTTCTCCACCAGGCAAGTTTACCTGTTGTCTCTGATGGAGGGCTCGGATTTCTCCTTGCACTACCCTCTGCAGCCCATCACCTGCAGTTTCAGCAATCTGTTGAAGTATAAACAACACTTCCCCCAAGCAGTTTTCAATGACATTTGTCCCCAGAATCATTTTGGGGTTCTTATCACTAGCATCATTCTCTACCACAATGAGTCCTAGGTTCTCTAGCTCTATCCGTCCCAACTTTATAGTCACTTCTTTAAACCCAATCTGAGTCACTGGTGAACCGTTGATGGCATAGATGGTAAGGCCTGCATGGGGCCGGGTGAGTTCAGCATCTGACCAGAACCTTTTATGCAGTACATATGGGATGGTTGTTACCTGCGAGCCAGTGTCCAACAATGCAGAAGTAGGAATTCCATCCAAGGTGATGGATATTATGGGTTGTCCTCCTACATACCAGTCACACCAATCAGCTGGGCCTTGTTGTCTTATTCCTGGGGACTGGCCCTTGGCCCCAGGGATTTCCAGTTTAAAGGACACCTTCTGGCAAGATGTCCAGCTTTCTGGCACCTAAGGCAGATCGGTTGTCCAGACGAGTTGTAGCGGTCGCTGCTCCTCCCTTTAAGCGATGGGGTCCTTCCTCCTCGCATCCAGAGGACATCTTCAAAGGCCGTTAGCTAGCTGTATCTTGTCCGCCAGCTTGATCTCTGGCTGGAGCTGTATCATCTCTAGGATCCTGGCCACGTCTTTTCTCAGCTGCTGCACCTGGGAATACAAATCACTGGGAGCACCAGGGGGCGCCACCTGAGTTCTAGTCTCTGCCACTGTTAAGGAAAAAGGCTCCACTCACAGAGGGGAGGTGCTGACTTGCCAGGACTAGGGGATAGAGTCACTGGTCTCAGGTGGTGGCAAGGCCTTGATAGCCCGATCTTTAAGGATAGCAAAGTCCACGTTCGGGTGCTCCAGGTCCCACAGCCGCAGCTGTTTGTGGTCCTCGGCTCATTGTAAGCCCTGCAGGAACTGCTCCACCATCATTTTGTTCCCTTCTTGGTCGTTGATGGAGTGCACAAGTCTTAGGGGTACTTTGCACGCTGTGGCATCGCTAGCCGATTGTAGTGATGCCGAGTCCCCGCCCCGCCCCTGTCACAGATGCGATATCTTCTGATAGCTGCCGTAGCGAACATTATCGCTACGGCAGCTTCACACGCACTTACCTGCCCTGCGTCGTTGCTCTGGCCGGCGACCCGCCTCCTTCCTAAGGGGGCGGGTCGTGCGGCGTCACAGCGATGTCACACGGCAGGCGGCCAATAGAAGCGGAGGTGCGGAGATGAGCGGGACGTAAACATCCCGCCCACCTCTTTCCTTCCTCATTGCAGGCGGGACGCAGGTAAGGAGATGTTCTTCACTCCTGCGGCTTCATACACAGCGATGTGTGCTGCCGCAGGAACGAGGAACAACATCATACCTGTCGCTGCAGCGAAATTATGGAAATGACCGACACTACACAGATCACCGATTTTCGACGCTTTTGCGATCGTTTATCGGTGCATCTAGGCTTTACACGTTCCGACTTCGTTACTGGCGCCGGATGTGCGTCACTTTCGATTTGACCCCAACGATATCGCAGTAGCGATGTCACAACGTGCAAAGTACCCCTTAGGGTCCGCAGTGCTGCCTGTAATCTTAGGGCGTAGTCTCTGATACTGTCCTGGGACCGCTGCTTACAGTTATAAAACCCCATTCTGAGCTCTGCCTCAGTGCCGGTTTCAAAAACAGCCTTGAGTTTCTCAAATATAGTGCTTACTGAGGCCCGATCTTCATCCAACCAGGTCTCTACCTCTAGTTCTGCTGCACCTGTTAACTGTCCCAGTACCACAGACGCTCGTTGTCTACCGGACATCGCGTACATGTCCAGTACAGTGCAAATTTTCTTTTTTAATCCAGACAAGGCGTCTGATTTGCCATCTTATTGGGGCAGCCAGGCTGTGCCTGGTACATAAGGAAGGTGATCGGCATGATTGGAACGGCTGCCATAGCTACGGGTGCTGCCTCTCGCTCCACCGGAGCAGGTTCTGCTGCGTTCTCGCCATCTTGCGCAGCATGGGAAGGCTCTGTAATGGTCTCATCATCCGGTGCCTGCATCTTTTCATTCCCCCTTGGTTATTTTCACCACTCTCATGGGGACTGTGAGCTCTGGGAGCTTCCGGGTTAGGTTACTGCCGGCTTCCGCCCGAGCTTGCAGGACTGGCGGTATTTCTGTTTGAGTGCTTTGGCTCAATGATGGCGCAGCCTGTTTTTCACAAAAATAAAGATGGTGGTAGCTTTTGCACAACACAGTCCATAAGGCACTTGTCACCCGGGTTAACGGGCCTAGTCTATATCCTGTTCGTGACGCCAGGAAAAAGCTGTGTCGCCCAGGGAATGGGGTACCCGGTTCTGGGCAGTGTTTAGCTGGGGAATGTCACTTTGTTGGCCGTTGCCCGGACCCGTGCCCTGGGTGCTTTTTTCAATGGAGAGTATTTACATAGGAGACTAAAGTCATTTGTGTGATGCCGCCTGTGGGTTGTGCTTAATATGGGGAAACCGCCACTGCTTGATTGATTACTCCTAGGGCTGGTGGTAATGTCAGCTGTGGTGGTAGGCCCTCCGTAGGTAGGGCTGAACCCAGGGAGCTGTATGGTGGAAGTGCCGGAATAAGGGAGGCCACACCTGGGTTGTAATTAACAGTCTCTACTCACTCTGGATCCTTGGATGGCTGGTTCAGGTCCCAGTATTTCCAGTGCCAGTTGATGACTCGGTTGCTCTGTCCCCGGCACTCTCAGTGTGGTTGGGTCCCTATAGCGTGGAGTGTTTGGTGTCCGACTGTCCCTTTGTGGTGGCAGCCTCCTTGTCTGTACGGCAGGCAGTGTGGACCCTGTAGGGCTGGTCTGTGTCTCAAAACCCTGATACTTGCTTTACTGCTGATGCCCCCGGATTTGTGGGTCAGTGAGGTCCATGCAGGTTCCTTCACTGGGCAGATATTGGCCAGGCTGTATGAAACTGTCACCTGACCATGCGTGCTCTGGTACCAGCGGTACTCGGTTGTACCTGCTCTGGCGTCCACTCTCCTGTGTCCCCGGGTCACCGTTACACGACCCAGGTCTCAGGCACCTCTTTCCACTTTTACTTCCAACTTGACTGCCTGCTGTCCCCTCCCACCAGGTTGTCTAGTCCCTCTGGTTTGGCTCCGCCCTCTAGGTGGCCATACCCTTGTCTCTGAGTAGCCAATGACCCCTGGTGTGGAGTGGTAACTGGTATTTTGATGTGTGTTGCTGTTGATGGCACTGGTGTTCCAGGTCCCAGGGGGTAGGCCCTGCATCCTGGTGAGGATGCAGTACCTAGTAGTGCCCTGAATAGCTTAGGGGCGCTACACAGTAACGGAAGTTGTTGTTATCTGGGAACAGGATGAGCCGGTGTTTGCTCACTAGACCTTTGACTATCAGAACATTCCACATGTACACCTCGAACACCCTGGCTATTCACCCTTAGAAGACAACCTCGTTGGGATTTACCAGTCATGGTTGATGCACACTTCCCCGTTCAAACAGATGTTTCGCAACCCTATGCCCACACCTGTCAGCCACCTGACACAAAAGATAAATTATTTATTTCTTGCCTGATTTGGCAATATTGTAAAGGCATCAAAAAGTACAAATAACTAGAAATGTGGTTCACTGCGTAATTTGCAGCAGACAATGAAAAGTGCCAAGTCCTATTAGCTAGATCACTAGCAAATTTAAAAAATGCACTACTAACAATATCTAGAAATCTGATTGACTGCATAATTTTCAGCAGACAATAAAAACTGGCAAAACCTTTTTAGCTAGTTCACTAGCACATTTACACCAGGCAGTATTAACAATACTTAAAAATGTGGATGACTGCATAATTTTGAGCCAGCAATGAAAAGTGACTAGACCTTTTTAGCTAGTTCACTAGAAAACTTAAAGCAGAAACTTCTAACTAACAATACCTAGAAATTTGGTTGATATCATAATTTTCAGCAGGCAATGAAAAGTGCTAAGAACTTTTAGCTAGTTCACTGGCAAATTTACAGCAGGCAGTACTAACAATACATAGAAATGTGGTTGACTGTGTAATTTTGAGGTGGCAAAAAAAAGTGCCAAGAAGTACTTAGCTAGTCCACTAGTATATTTACAGCAGGCAGTATTAAGTAACAATACCTAGAAATGTGGTTGAAGGTGTAATTTTCAGTAGGCAATGAAAAGTGCCAAGACATATTTAGCTAGTCCACTAGCAAATTGATAGAAGACAGTACTAACAAACAATACACAGAAATGTGGCTGACTGCATAATTTTGAGGAGGCAATGAAAAGTGCCAAGATTTTTTTTAGCTAGTTCACTTTCAAATTTACTGCAAGTAGTACTAACAATACCTAGAAATGTGGTTGACTGTGTAATTTTGAGGAGGCAATGAAAAGTGCCAAGACGTATTTAGCTAGTCCACTAGCAAGCAAATTGATAGCAGACAGTACTAACAATACACAGAAATGTGGTTGACTGCGCAATTTTGAGGAGAAGAAGAAAAAGTACCAATAATGATACAAAATAGTATTTTATTAATATTAAATATTGAGAAATATACAAAATATTTAAAAGCTCAAAAAATCGAGGATCTAGTCCAAAATGTATTGCCCTGATGCAAAATCCCAAAAAGGTGAATAAGATCTATAAAATATGTATTATGTACCTGCTGTGGATGAATTCTTGATTATATATGCAATGCCTTATGCTTTAGCCTGCTATATTTCATGATTTTATGCATGTCTTGTATTGTTATCTATAGTGGCCTATTAGACTGATCAGCAGTTCTTTGGGGTCTGTTTCTATGTAATTGGTGACCTGTCGTTGTGGCTATGCTTGTCTTGCAGCCTGCTGACAGCCGAGCGGCAGGGTGTTGCGGCGCCTGTCTGGGTACGCATGCGCGGGGGCTATTGTGACTCGTCCTATGCTTCCGCACATGCGCCAGCTATGGCGGCGCGTCTGCATTCCTTCCACCGCTCGGCCTCGGCTACTGACGCATGCGCTGTTCCTAGCCACAATTATGAATGATTAAACACACTTGTGCAAGCCTTATAAAAGTAGCTTGCATTACACACACCTCATATCCCCCGGAAAATGCGCCTTGCGAAACGGTTGTTGGGGTTCCTCCCCACTACTGATCTACATCCACAGGTAATTTAAGAGCACTCTACATTTTATATATGTACTTTTTTAATCTATATGGACTTACATTTAATCTCCTTAATACTGGTGCGGATCTCAATATCTGCAATCTGACTGATTTAGACCCCTCTCGGCTTTACATGCAGATACCATTACATACTTTTTACTTAAGTCTACGGACCCTGCACCAGACCATTGTACTGTATTTAGCATAATATAAGTGCATATATATTTAGTTCCCCTGTCATATTTACTCTTGTTAACCCCTTTTTCCATTACTGGTGCAGGCTTTCCATTGACTATTGATCTGGCCGATATAGATTCTCTTTAGTCTTTATTTGCACCTACCTCGATACATACTTCATTAATGCTTTGGGGCCCCTCACCAGGGAATCTAAGTGCAATTCGCACATTACATGTGTACATTTGTTTCTTTTCTACATATATTTATATTCTAATATTTTATAGATCTTATTCACCCTTTTGGGATTTTGCATCAGGGCAATACATTTTGGACTAGATCCTCGATTTGTCCTTGTTTATTATGAAAGATCTCCCTGGCATCTTTCCACATAACATTAATATGTGGACCATTTTGCAGTTGTATCTTTGCCCAACCTAAGTTTCCTCTAGGTCTCCTCCTTTTTTTCATGCAATATTGCACTCATTTTCATACGTGCACATGTGAGACCATATTGTGTCAATTTGGTCCTATACATCATCGAATCTTGTTGGTGTGTGGGGTGGGTGTTGTTGTTTTTACATAATAATTGTTACCCCCTTATTTTGCTTCATTGTACACTTATTGTGACCCATCCATATCCTTTGATTTTTTGAGCTTTTAAATATTTTGTATATTTCTCAATATTTAATATTAATAAAATACTATTTTGTATCATTATTGGTACTTTTTCTTCTTGTTATCTTTGTTTCTATCATGTCCTTTGAAGTTGGTACCTTCTCGGGAGACACTAATTAGTGTACCCCCGGTGTACAAATTGTGATATGGTCATAAATGCTTTGTATATAGTAATTTTGAGGAGGCAATGAAAAGTGCCAAGATTTTTTTAGCTAGTTCACTAGTAAATTTACAGCAAGTAGTACTAACAATACCTAGAAATGTGGTTGACTGCGTAATTTTGAGCAGGCAATGAAAAGTGCCAAAACATTTTTAGATAGTTCACTAGCAAATTTACAGCAGGCAGTGCTAACTAACAATACCTAGAAATGTGGTTCACTGGCTAATTTGGAGCAGGCAGTAATAAGTAGCAATACCTATTTAGATCCTTCACTGCAAACTCTTTAACAAGCACTCACAGGCAGCAATCCCTTTTTCTATCATTAAATGCCGATTTGTGGCACACAGCTTTCCCTACACTGCATGTCTCTATTCTACACTATCGCTCTCCTATCTATCTCAACTACCTATCATTAAACCTGTAGCTAAACTAACTTTCTAGCAGCACCAGTAGCAGCACTGCCGGCAGCACCTTCCCTAATGTTTCACATTCACAAAATGGCACCAATTCAGTATGTCTGCCTTTTAAATGCAGATGGACATGTGACACAAGCTCATGTGTCTGAACTTTGTGAATGTTTGCTACATCTGCACCTTGATTGGCTGCAAGAACATCTTTAAATAAAGTTAATTGAAAAAATGGCTTCGTACGCCTCTGGCTTCTCCCTAGTTCCCACCCTCTCCAGTCATTAAACATATCCCCCATTCATTAAACAGCACCACAATCCTATCCAAAAGCATAACATGTTATTAGAATAGCAGTTTTTTAAACCTGATCAGTAATCGAACAAAACCAAAAAATGCTGACTTTTGAGGAAAGTGCTCGGATTACTGAGACATGAGCTAAGGCTCATACCGAATTTGAAATTGGCAAACCTTTATCGAACAGGTTCGTTCATCTCAAGTCCTCACTTCAAATTTTTACAAGGCCATCAGGTAGCCTTTACTCATAGTTTTACTTGCTAAAGTATGGAGCCAAATCTGAGATTTGAAGACTGCATAGACAGCTCCCTCCATGCTTAAGTTGATTGCATGGGTTTTTAGTACCACAGGGGGCATAATACGTGATACGTGCATCTGCCTGTCAACTGAAAATGCTAACAAGCTGAATATTCTCAACATAAACAAGTCTTGGAGTGGCCCCGACATCTGAATCCCAGCGGATGACAGCAGCGGAACATAAAGTCAAATCAAATGCTCTTTTTTTCTAGTGTATTTCTTTCAAACTGCCAAAAGGTTATACTGTTCATCTATTATTTTATATTTCTTGTCCTGCACCATATCCACAGTCATTATGCGGAACTCGGTTATAATGTTTAGAGCGTTACTGGCGGGCCTCAATCAATTTTTTTTTGGAACCGTTGAGGATGAGAATTTTTAGAGGGCCAACAGTTGGCCCTCAGTTATAATTTTTAGAGAGACCGCAGGCAACCCTCACTCAATTTTTTGAGGGCCAGTTGGGGATGAGAATTTTTAGAGGGCCAGCAGCCAATCCTCACTCATAATTTTTAAAGGACCAGCATCCAACTCTGTCATAATTTTATTATGTCTGTGGCGCCCCTGTGGTTCGGTGCTACAGGGGAATACAAAACCTTAACATTAAGGTGCAGTGCCCTTTGGTCACAGGTGAAAGAGAGAGGAAATGCAGAGTCTTATATTAGATTGAGTAAAATTGACTCAGCAGCCCCTACCTTCATATTCCTGGGACTGTTTATATAGTAGGTCCATAGGGGGGTGGAGCCTAGCTGAGCGTGAGACGCGACGTGATTGACAGGACGACTGAGTAACAGATAGTCAAGGGACAGCTGGAGGAATGGTGTCAGCAGTTGCATGTAGGGACTGATACCACCCCTTCCTATCAAAACCATGGAATCTATCAGGTAGCACGAGAATTCGAACAAGTGTTTAGTAAGCATCCGTTAGACTTTGGGAAGGTCGAAGGGGTACGTCATCACATATCCACAGGGAATCATCCCCCAATTAGACTAAGACATAGACCCGTTCCACCAAAACACTACCATTGTGCAAAAGAGATGCTGCGGAACATGAGAGAGGCAGGGGTTATAAGAGATAGTTGTAGCCCTTGGGCAGCCCCCTTAGTCCTAGTTAGAAAAAAAGATAGCACTATGAGGATGTGTGTGGATTACAGGGAAATAAATAAGATCACTCACAAAGATGCTTACCCGTTACCCCGTATAGAGGAGTCTCTTGCTGCATTGAGGACTGCTAATTATTTTTCTACATTAGATCTCACTGGTGGATATTGGCAGGTCTCCGTGGCAGAGGAAGACCGAGAGAAGATGGCATTTACAACACCAATGGGCCTATGTGAATTTAATAGGATGCCGTTCGGATTATGTAATGCACCAGGAACATTTCAAAGGCTCATGGAATGTTGCCTGGGACACAAGAACTTTGAGACTGTACTCTTCTACCTAGACGATGTAATAGTATACTCCGAGACCTATGAAGATCACCTGGAACACTTGGCTGAGGTATTTGCATCTCTAGCAAAATATGGAATGAAGCTTAAACCATCAAAATGTCACCTGCTGAAACCAAAAGTCCAATATCTTGGACATGTAGTTAGCGCAGATGGAATAGCACCAGATCCGGAGAAGATAACAGCTATCCAAGATTGGCAGAGACCAACCACTGTCAGAGAAGTACGCCAGTTCCTGGGTTTGGTAGGATATTACCGGAGATTTATAAGGGGCTATACGAAAATGGCAGCACCTTTACAAGACCTACTGGTAGGCCAAACTAAACGAAGAAGGTCAGAACCGTCATTGGTATGGATTAAAGAGCAAGAAGATTCCTTCTAACAGATGAAGACAGGTCTGACTGGTGAGGAAATATTGGCATATCCTGATTATAACCTACCATTTGTCCTGTACACCGACGCAAGTAATGTAGGCCTAGGAGCAGTATTATCTAAGGTACAAGATGGAAAAGAAAGGGTAATTTCTTATGCCAGCAGGAAACTTCGACCCACCAAAAGAAACCCTGAAAATTATAGTTCTTTTAAGTTGGAGTTTTTGTGTTTGGTCTGGGCCATAACGGAAAGGTTTAAACATTATCTGGCTGCTTCAAAATTCGTCGCCTATACAGATAACAACCCATTGATGCATCTGGGCACCGCAAAACTCGGTGCATTGGAGTAACGCTGGATGGCCAGATTGTCACATTTTGATTTTATCATCAAGTACTGGACAGGCCGTAAAAATGCCAATGCTGATGCCCTGTCTAGGAATTTTCAGGCATATCTACCAGGATCAGAAGAAGAGGAGGATGACTTGGAGGAAGTAGAACTCTGAGCTTTCCATAAGAACAGAAAATGGGAAGTTACAGAGGCGGTTATCTATCAAAACCAGCAGAATATAGCCTTGAACCCGTTGCCTCACTATAATTGGAAAGAAACCCAAGATAGTGATCCGGCAGTGAGTCTAGTGAAAAAGCTAGTAACCGAACCAAGCTGCAAACTTAACAAAGATTCCCCACTAGAGGCCAAGCAATTGTGGAAAGAAAGAAGCAGGTTATTTATCCATCAAGATAAACTGTGCGGAAGATATATTAATCCTAGTACACATGAGATGGTTTGGCAAATTGTGATTCCAAAAAGAGACACCCAAATGGTGTTAGATATGTATCATAATCAATCAGGACATTTTGGATGGAAAAATTTGGAGATCGTGTTACGTGAAAGATTTTACTGGATTGGCATGAGATCTACTATAGAGATATGGTGTAGAGATTGTGGACCATGCTCATTAAGAAGGAAAGACCGTGACAGTCAGAAGGCACCACTACAGTCCATCATTACCAAACAAATAAATATAGCAACAAGGTTGAAAGTACAAAAATCTCCTAGGAGACACTAATATAAAACTTAACATTTATTAATGACCTTAAATAAAAAGTGAACAGGGTCACTGGTAATCGTGATTTATGTTAAAAGAAAACAACACACATATGGAGTACGATCCCAGCCTCATATGAGTCAATACCGTCATGTATGGTCAATGCAAAAACATACAGTATCTGACTCAAGCCATTCAGAGATCGACCCCAGTGCACGCGACACAGATTGAATCCATGCATATAGTGGTCATAGAGGACTCACTCCACTCCAAACATAAATTTAGCCCACTCATATAATGGACCTAGGAGTGGTCATGGAAAATGAGATCCAAACCTACCACTTAAAGTTCAGGAAACCACCCTCATCCAACCGTGGGGGTCCTACTGTAACAAAAAGGAAAGGTCTCACCACATCCAGGCGGGCTTCATTAAATTAGTAAACCTGCATCAAATATGCTCATTACTTCGGTTTACTCCAATAGAAAGCAACCTACTTCCGACGCGTTTCATTGAATCTTCAGGGAAGTTTATTAATAATCAGAGTTTTCCATATTCATAAAGGCAATCAGTCCCAATGGACATTTATTGCCGAACTGGAAATGAAACCAAGAAAAACACACCATAAGTCCACCATTTAAACATATCTATACAAAGAGTGTTAGATCCCAGATGGGACACTCACCAAATAAATCCTTTGGATCCTGGTCCTAGATCATACTGACCGCCCATTACCGGACGCAGACTAGAACAAACAGATCACTATAAGTCCACCGCTCTTTAAATTATCATAGAAGGAAAATTGTCCCAAACGGGAACACTCATCATGCACGTCCTCCATATGAAATTTCAGTTTAAATGTGCCGCGCTCCAAGACCTTAGGCAGCGCCATTTTATATCACGCGCACCTGCGCAGTACACCCTATTCAAGCGAGTGACGCACACACCGGAAACCCGTAATACCGGAAGTTCGTACGTCATCTCCCACAGCCGACACATCATCAGATAGTGTCGGTCACTACATCCGGTGACGCTCCATCCGGACTGTGGAACGCAAACCGGAACAACACATCATATTGATCACATCTGCGTCCTACCAGGGCTTGCGTTCCATCCATTGGAATATACCAATAATAGATAGGTACAAGACCAATCTATAAACATATTATAGTCTACCCGTAACGGTATACAGACCTCTTCATATTACAAAAATACACCAAAAATTACAGTGATATTACGGCGAGAGAAAGCCCCCTCTCCTCCTACAGAAACAGTCATACTCCACATGTTCAAAAAATTCAGGAAGAAAAACCTCTTCCATCATACTCACCACATAGAGTACCATGAAGCTGGGCCAAAGGAAGGAAGATGGTAGAAAAAAACCTAAAGATGTATTGCTGTTGCTCCCATCCCAATTGCAGACACTTAATAAAAGGACAACTCATCTACCAAGAGGACAGACCACCATTCCTTATACACAAGGCAAGATCACTCCAGATTTCAGGGATTTTAAACCGACCTCCTCAAGAATAAAGAAAGAAAAAGGAGGGAAGGAAGGGGAGCTAAGTGCACACTACACCTAACCCTCACTCATACACCTATCCCTACCTTCCTGCAGAGGTCGGCACCTTAAAAAACCTCCGCCAATGGTGCCCCCGCTCACCGTCGGCTGACCCTCCTGGCTATTCCTACAAGCTAAGGTGTACCTAAAAAGGGGGTAAAAGAAAGTTGCTCGTTAAGGCCAGCCGGGGCCATGGTGCCCAATGTGTAAATCTAGAAACATTCCTTGCGAAGTATCATCTTATCCCAGTTGCCTCCTCTCGGCGGTGGCCTGACATGATCAATGCCCATTATTCTAATACAATTCTCATCCCCTTCATGATGGGCATTAATGTGTCTAGCCAACGGAGTATCATTCCTATTTCTGATGTCATTCTTGTGTTCACCAACCCTTTTCCTTAATTCCCTGATGGTCTTTCCTATGTACTGTTTATTACAGGGGCATGTCACTCTATATATAACCCCTTTAGTTCTGCATGTAATCAGTGACCTGATCTCAAAGGTCCTACCATTAGACCCACTACGAAAGGCCTTGCCTTCTTCAATGAGGAAACAATTCACACAGTTATGACATTTAAAACATCCCTTCACCCTACATGCCAACCATGATGGCCTGTCCTCTTTGAAAAAACTGTAAACCAGTCTATCTTTTAAGGACCTAGCCTTGCGATACGTTATAGAAGGATTGTCAGGTATGTACTTTCCAATAGTCGGATCCATCTTTAGAATTGGCCAATGTTTACAAAGAATATTGCGTAGACCCATTGCCCCATTATCATATCTGGTAATATATCTTAGAGATTCACTTGAATTTTCCTTCTTGGGCCTAGGATTCAGGATACTCGTGCGGTCCATCTGACACACTGATTCGAAGGCTCTCCTGACCTCCTTGGCAGGGTAGCCTCTCTCCTCCAGTCGCCTCGTTAAATCCACTGCCTGTACTCCAAATGCCTCATCACTCGAGCAATTCCGTCTCATTCTGATGAACTGGCCCTTCGGGATGCCCTTCTTGTGAGACCTAGGGTGCGCACTTTCCCATCTTAACAATGAGTTAGATGACGTTTCTTTTCTGTACGTACTAGTCATAAGCTTCCCCTCAGGTCCCCTCTCCACAAGGACATCCAGAAAGGCCAGTCTGCTCTGATGCATCTCAAAAGTGAATTTAAGGCCCAGATCATTAACATTCAGTGAACATACAAACTCCTTGAAGCCATCCTCACAGCCCTTCCAAATTACAAAAATGTCGTCAATAAACCTGACCCACATTACCACATCCTCCGTGTCAAGTTTACCTCCAAATACCACCTTTTCCTCCCACCAACCCAGGAATAAGTTGGCATACGATGGGGCACAACAACTCCCCATCGCCGTACCCCTGAGCTGGTGGAAGTACCTCCCTCCAAAGGTAAATACGTTTCTTGTCAGACAGAAACGAAGGGCTTGGATCACAAAGTCACTATGTGCAGCAAGATGGCTCCCTCTAGAGTTCAAATAGTACCTCACTGAGGACCATTCCATCCTCAAGGAAGACATCATCAATCTTCCTCAGGAATTCAGTGGTGTCCCCTAAGTAGGAATTAAGAGACGACACAAACGGGCGCAGTATTTTGTCAACATAGATACTCAATTTCTAAGTGAGACCCCCAATGCCTGAGACAATGGGGCGTCCCCTGAGAGGGTCAAGGCCCTTGTGCACCTTAGGTAGGATGTAGAAGGTAGATTGTACAGGAAACAGAGGAAGCAAGAAGTCAAACTAATTCTTATCTGTGATCTTACTGTTATATGCCAATTCAAGAAGGGTCTTAAGTTCGGTCTTAAAAGCCGGGACTGGAGTGAACATCAGTTTTTCATAGCATTGTTCATCATTCAGGATGTCCAAACACACACTTTTATATTTAATGGAGTCCATTATTACAAAGTTGCCCCCTTTATCAGAGGGCTTGATCGTAACACTAGAATCCTCTTCAAGACTACGTAGACTCTGCATTTCAATTTTAGTTAGATTATGATTGCCCGAGTATGATTGAACACCACTGCTTATATCCTCTGCCACCATGTTCACGAAAACATCCACTACATCCACCTCCGCACCCTCCGGGGGCATCCTACTGCTGTTGTTCTTCAAAGATGTGAACGGGCCCTCCCCTCTATCGTTCGGATTCTCATCACTGAGGTGGAATAATAAGCGCACATCCTGTAATAAATCCTCAGATCTGGCTAGTTCTCCACAGATTTTTGCTGCGGAGGTAATATTGGTTTTCTAAAAAACCACCTCTTTCTTGATTCTGTATGGCACCTCTGTAACCTGCTCTCCCCCTCCCTCTCGATCTTTTATATTGATGCGGGGGTCTATAGGCACCGCTTCTACCTTCATTATCGGACAATTCAGCATCTGTGGAGGACAACTCAGTCTCACTCTGTTTATGATAATTCCTACCTCCAAAATATACATAAGCTTTATTGTCCTTGAAGTTGTGTAGATCCCTAATATAGAAACGATGTTTTTTCTCCTTCAACTTGTACTGGAATTTTTCTATCACCCCTTGCAATACTAGTTCCTTATTAGGGAAATCAGCTTCGCCCGAGAATTTCCTTGCAGTCTCAATATGCTCCTTAAGTGAATCCTCCAATGTATTCAGGTTCCTCTTTTCCTCTTCTAACATCAGCCTCATGAGTCTAAGTGAACTATCGGTGGCCTCCCTCTCCCATTTCGTAGTGAAGTCAGTATTCTTGTATCTATGGCCTGGTTGCAGAGTAATCCTAAGATTTCTAGGCACAATTTTATCCTTCAAGTAACTCTCTAAGGACTGTACTTCCCACCAAGAAATAATCCTCTCCTTATAGACCCTGGTTAGATCCTTAAATGCTCCGTTTATGGTTGGTGTGTATTTCTTTAACACCAAGTTTCTGTCAGAAAAGACGTCCCTCGCTTCACTCGCCCACTGCCTGGTGTCCAGGTCGGAAGAAAGAAAGCCCGCCATTTGGTAGACTGATCAGTAATTGTAATAGCCAATTTATGACAACCCAAGGGAATGGAAATAAATATAGCAACAAGGTTGAAAGTACAAAAATCTCCTAGGAGACACTAATATAAAACTTAACATTTATTAATGACCTTAAATAAAAAGTGAACAGGGTCACTGGTAATCGTGATTTATGTTAAAAGAAAACAACACACATATGGAGTACGATCCCAGCCTCATATGAGTCAATACCGTCATGTATGGTCAATGCAAAAACATACAGTATCTGACTCAAGCCATTCAGAGATCGACCCCAGTGCACGCGACACAGATTGAATCCATGCATATAGTGGTCATAGAGGACTCACTCCACTCCAAACATAAATTTAGCCCACTCATATAATGGACCTTGGAGTGGTCATGGAAAATGAGATCCAAACCTACCACTTAAAGTTCAGGAAACCACCCTCATCCAACCGTGGGGGTCCTACTGTAACAAAAAGGAAAGGTCTCACCACATCCAGGCGGGCTTCATTAAATTAGTAAACCTGCATCAAATATGCTCATTACTTCGGTTTACTCCAATAGAAAGCAACCTACTTCCGACGCGTTTCATTGAATCTTCAGGGAAGTTTATTAATAATCAGAGTTTTCCATATTCATAAAGGCAATCAGTCCCAATAGACATTTATTGCCGAACTGGAAATGAAACCAAGAAAAACACACCATAAGTCCACCATTTAAACATATCTATACAAAGAGTGTTAGATCCCAGATGGGACACTCACCAAATAAATCCTTTGGATCCTGGTCCTAGATCATACTGACCGCCCATTACCGGACGCAGACTAGAACAAACAGATCACTATAAGTCCACCGCTCTTTAAATTATCATAGAAGGAAAATTGTCCCAAACGGGAACACTCATCATGCACGTCCTCCATATGAAATTTCAGTTTAAATGTGCCGCGCTCCAAGACCTTAGGCAGCGCCATTTTATATCACGCGCACCTGCGCAGTACACCCTATTCAAGCGAGTGACGCACACACCGGAAACCCGTAATACCGGAAGTTCGTACGTCATCTCCCACAGCCGACACATCATCAGATAGTGTCGGTGACTACATCCGGTGACGCTCCATCCGGACTGTGGAACGCAAACCGGAACAACACATCATATTGATCACATCTGCGTCCTACCAGGTCTTGCGTTCTATCCATTGGAATATACCAATAATAGATAGGCACAAGACCCATCTATAAACATATTATACTCTACCCGTAACGGTATACAGACCTCTTCATATTACAAAAATACACCAAAAGTTACAGTGATATTACGGCGAGAGAAAACCCCCTCTCCTCTTTCTTCCGACCTGGACACCAGGCAGTGGGCGAGTGAGGCGAGGGACGTCTTTTCTGACAGAAACTTGGTGTTAAAGAAATACACACCAACCATAAACGGAGCATTTAAGGATCTGACCAGGGTCTATAAGGAGAGGATTATTTCTTGGTGGGAAGTACAGTCCTTAGAGAGTTACTTGAAGGATAAAATTGTGCCTAGGAATCTTAGGATTACTCTGCAACCAGGCCATAGATACAAGAATACTGACTTCACTACGAAATGGGAGAGGGAGGCCACCGATAGTTCACTTAGACTCATGAGGCTGATGTTAGAAGAGGAAAAGAGGAACCTGAATACATTGGAGGATTCACTTAAGGAGCATATTGAGACTGCAAGGAAATTCTCGGGCGAAGCTGATTTCCCTAATAAGGAACTAGTATTGCAAGGGGTGATAGAAAAATTCCAGTACAAGTTGAAGGAGAAAAAACATCGTTTCTATATTAGGGATCTACAGGACTTCAAGGACAATAAAGCTTATGTATATTTTGGAGGTAGGAATTATCATAAACAGAGTGAGACTGAGCTGTCCTCCACAGATGCTTAATTGTCCGATAATGAAGGTAGAAGCGGTGCCTATAGACCCCCGCATCAATATAAAAGATTGAGAGGGAGGGGGAGAGCAGGTTACAGAGGTGCCGTACAGAATCAAGGGAGAGGTGGTTTTTTAGAAAACCAATATTATCTCCGCAGCAAAAATCCGGTGAATCCATAACCAATGTCAGGGCGCCGCAGGTCATTAACCTTTCCTCTAGGGTCTTGAGTGATGTTGACCTTGTGGTGTTGAATAAGGGACTTTCATTTGTACCTACTACGGATTTTAATGAATTTATGGCCATAAAAGATCTGCACCTATTTGCTAGACAGTTGAAGTGGAAGAAGTTCTTTGGGAAACAGTCAGATAGAACCTGTGGAGAACTAGGCATATCTGAGGATTTATTACAGGATGTGCGCTTATTATTCCACCTCAGTGATGAGAATCCGAATGATAGAGGGGAGGGCCCGTTCACATCTTTGAAGAACAACAGCAGAAGGATGCCCCCGGAGGATGCGGAGGTGGATGTAGTGGATGTTTTCGTGAACATGGTGGCAGAGGATACAAGCAGTGGTGTTCAATCATACTCGGGCAATCATAATCTTACTAAAATTGAAATGCAGAGTCTACGTAGTCTTGAAGAGGATTCTAGTGTTACAATCAAGCCCTCTGATAAAGGGGGCAACATTGTAATAATGGACTCCATTAAATATAAAAGTGTGTGTTTGGACATCCTGAATGATGAACAATGCTATGAAAAACTGATGTTCAATCCAGTCCCGGCTTTTAAGACCGGACTTAAGACCCTTCTTGAATCGGCATATAACAGTAAGATCATAGATAAGAATGAGTTTGACTTCTTGCTTCCTCTGTTTCCTGTACAATCTACCTTCTACATCCTACCTAAGGTGCACAAGGGCCTTGACCCTCTCAGGGGACGCCCCATTGTCTCAGGCATTGGGGGTCTCACTGAGAAATTGAGTATCTATGTTGACAAAATACTGCGCCCGTTTGTGTTGTCTCTTAATTCCTACTTAGGGGACACCACTGAATTCCTGAGGAAGATTGATGATGTCTTCCATGAGGATGGAATAGTCCTCTGCAGTATAGATGTTGAGATGCTTTACTCCTCGATCCCTCATGATTTAGGGATCGAGGCAGTGAGGTACTATTTGAACTCTAGAGGGAGCCATCTTGCTGCACATAGTGACTTTGTGATCCAAGCCCTTCGTTTCTGTCTGACAAGAAACATATTTACCTTTGGAGGGAGGTACTTCCACCAGCTCAGGGGTACGGCGATGGGGAGTTGTTATGCCCCATCGTATGCCAACTTTTTCCTGGGCTGGTGGGAGGAAAAGGTGGTATTTGGAGGTAAACTTGACACGGAGGATGTGGTAATGTGGGTCAGGTTTATTGACGACATTTTTGTAATTTGGAAGGGCTGTGAGGATGGCTTCAAGGAGTTTGTATGTTCACTGAATGTTAATGATCTGGGCCTTAAATTCACTTTTGAGATGCATCAGAGCAGACTGGCCTTTCTGGATGTCCTTGTGGAGAGGGGACCTGAGGGGAAGCTTATGACTAGTACGTACAGAAAAGAAACGTCATCTAACTCATTGTTAAGATGGGAAAGTGCGCACCCTAGGTCTCACAAGAAGGGCATCCCGAAGGGCCAGTTCATCAGAATGAGACGGAATTGCTCGAGTGATGAGGCATTTGAAGTACAGGCAGTGGATTTAACGAGGCGACTGGAGGAGAGAGGCTACCCTGCCAAGGAGGTCAGGAGAGCCTTCGAATCAGTGTGTCAGATGGACCGCACAAGTATCCTGAATCCTAGGCCCAAGAAGGAAAATTCAAGTGAATCTCTAAGATATATTACCACATAAGATAATGGGGCAATGGGTCTACGCATTATTCTTTGTAAACATTGGCCAATTCTAAAGATGGATCCGACTATTGGAAAGTACATACCTGACAATCCTTATATAACGTATCGCAAGGCTAAGTCCTTAAAAGATAGACTGGTTCACAGTTTTTTCAAAGAGGACAGGCCATCATGGTTGGCATGTAGGGTGAAGGGATGTTTTAACTGTCATAACTGTGTGAATTGTTTCCTCATTGAAGAAGGCAAGGCCTTTCGTAGTGGGTCTAATGGTAGGACCTTTGAGATCAGGTCACTGATTACATGCAGAACTAAAGGGGTTATATATAGAGTGACATGCCCCTGTAATAAACAGTACATAGGAAAGACCATCAGGGAATTAAGGAAAAGGGTTGGTGAACACAAGAATGACATCAGAAATAGGAATGATACTCCGTTGGCTAGACACATTAATGCCCATCATGAAGGGGATGAGAATTGTATTAGAATAATGGGCATTGATCATTTCAGGCCACCGCTAAGAGGAGGCAACTTGGATAAGATGATTCTTCGCAAGGAATGTTTCTGGATTTACACATTGGGCACCATGGCCCCGGCTGGCCTTAACGAGCAACTTTCTTTTACCCCCTTTTTAGGTACACCTTAGCTTGTAGGAATAGCCAGGAGGGTCAGCCAACGGTGAGCGGGGGCGCCATTGGCGGAGGTTTTTTAAGGTGCCGACCTCTGCAGGAAGGTAGGGATAGGTGTATGAGTGAGGGTTAGGTGTAGTGTGCACTTAGCTCCCCTTCCTTCCCTCCTTTTTCTTTCTTTATTCTTGAGGAGGTCGGTTTAAAATCCCTGAAATCTGGAGTGATCTTGCCTTGTGTATAAGGAATGGGGGTCTGTCCTCTTGGTAGATGAGTTGTCCTTTTATTAAGTGTCTGCAATTGGGATGGGAGCAACAGCAATACATCTTTAGGTTTTTTTCTACCATCTTCCTTCCTTTGGCCCAGCTTCTTGGTACTCTATGTGGTGAGTATGATGGAAGAGGTTTTTCTTCCTGAATTTTTTGAACATGTGGAGTATGACTGTTTCTGTAGGAGGAGAGGGGGCTTTCTCTCGCCGTAATATCACTGTAACTTTTGGTGTATTTTTGTAATATGAAGAGGTCTGTATACCGTTTCGGGTAGACTATAATATGTTTATAGATGGGTCTTGTACCTATCTATTATTGGTATATTCCAATGGATGGAACGCAAGCCCTGGTAGGACGCAGATGTGATCAATATGATGTGTTGTTCCGGTTTGCGTTCAACAGTCCGGATGGAGCGTCACCGGATGTAGTCACCGACACTATCTGATGATGTGTCGGCTGTGGGAGATGACGTACGAACTTCCGGTATTACGGGTTTCCAGTGTGTGCGTCACTCGCTTGAATAGGGTGTACTGCGCAGGTGCGCGTGATATAAAATGGCGCTGCCTAAGGTCTTGGAGCGCGGCACATTTAAACTGAAATTTCATATGGAGGACGTGCATGGTGAGTGTTCCCGTTTGGGACAATTTTCCTTCTATGATAATTTAAAGAGCGGTGGACTTATAGTGATCTGTTTGTTTTAGTCTGCGTCCGGTAATGGGCGGTCAGTATGATCTAGGACCAGGATCCAAAGGATTTATTTGGTGAGTGTCCCATCTAGGATCTAACACTCTTTGTATAGATATGTTTAAATGGTGGACTTATGGTGTGTTTTTCTTGGTTTCATTTCCAGTTTGGCAATAAATGTCCATTGGGACTGATTGCCTTTATGAATATGGAAAACTCTGATTATTAATAAACTTCCCTGAAGATTCAATGAAATGCGTCGGAAGTAGGTTGCTTTCTATTGGAGTAAACCGAAGTAATGAGCATATTTGATGCAGGTTTACTAATTTAATAAAGCCCGCCTGGATGTGGTGAGACCTTTCCTTTTTGTTACAGTAGGACCCCCACGGTTGGATGAGGGTGGTTTCCTGAACTTTAAGTGGTAGGTTTGGATCTCATTTTCCATGACCACTCCAAGGTCCATTATATGAGTGGGCTAAATTTATGTTTGGAGTGGAGTGAGTCCTCTATGACCACTATATGCATGGATTCCATCTGTGTCGCGTGCACTGGGGTCGATCTCTGAATGGCTTGAGTCAGTTACTGTATGTTTTTGCATTGACCATACATGACGGTATTGACTCATATGAGGCTGGGATCGTACTCCATATGTGTGTTGTTTTCTTTTAACATAAATCACGATTACCAGTGACCCTGTTCACTTTTTATTTAAGGTCATTAATAAATGTTAAGTTTTATATTAGTGTCTCCTAGGAGATTTTTGTACTTTCAACCTTGTTGCTATATTTATTTCCATTCCCTTGGGTTGTCATAAATTGGCTATTACCATCATTACCAAACAGCCATTAGAGCTAGTAGTCATTGATCACGTCAAGCTCATACCCAGCAGATCCGGTTTTACTTATGCTCTTACCATGGTGGACCACTATTCCAGGTTCCTAGTAGTAGCTCCAGTGAAGGACTTAACGGCTCGAACAGCGGCAAAAACATTCCAAGCCTATTTCTGCAGACCACATGGATATCCAGAACGGGTATTAACAGATCAGAGCCCAACTTTTGAGTCTGAACTATTTCAAGAATTCTGTAAATTATACGGATGCAAGAAAATTCGTACTACGCCTTATCATCCTCAGACTAATGGAATGTGTGAGAAAATGAATCACATTGTGATAGAGCTGGTGAAAACTCTGCCCTTGGAGGAGCGGAACAGATGGCCAGAGAAGTTACCAGATCTATTTGACATGTATAACAACATTCCAGTAAGCTCAACAAATTGTACCCCTGCATACCTTATGAGAGGAAGACCAGGAAAATTGCCGGTGGATTTGGAGATGGACATAATAGTTCCTGAAGAAAATACCTCAGATGCAGATTGGGAATTAAAAAGAAAGGAGCAATATCAGAAAATACAGGAATGTGTCGAGAGAAGCCTGGAAAAATCAAAGGAAAAACAAGAAGCAAACTTTAACAAAAGTGCTCAAGGAACACCCTTACTACCAGGTGAATTAGTCTTAAAGAGAAAAAGACGACTGCATAAGTTAGATGATCAATGGGAGGCAGAACCCTACACTGTACAACCATCAAACTTCAACAATCAGAAAACCTGTTTGATTAGCAAAGACAAAGGTGAAATAACAGCATAGGTGTCCAGGGATCATTTAAATAAATACCCTCAACAACTGCCACCAGTAGAGAGAATTCCTATTCAGAGAAAAGAAGAGAAAGAAAGAATAGTCAAGACAATTTTAGGAGAACTTCCTGCAGATTGGCCGCAAGTAGATGGCGTATACTTGATACCGATGGTGACTTTTCCACAACCAAGTGAAACGCTTAGAGCAGAAGAACCACCCATTGTAATGGAATCAGAGATTTCTGCAGTCAGTGTACCTGCCATTTCCACTAGGAGAGTAAGTAGACCCTCAAGTATACCAATTTTATGCAGGTCAACACACATTAACTTTCGTTGTCCACCGCTTAGATGCAGAGAATAAAATGTAGAAAGTGGAATATGTAAATAGTTGAATAGGTAGATAGTATTAATATATAAAAGGGGTAAAAGAAGTTTGCATAATGCTGTATAGGGGCCAGGAAGGTGACTCCAGGGCCAAGAGGCCTACAGTGATTATGACTGACCTCACCACACTTAGAACTCTTAGGCTATGTGCCTATAACGGGGTGCCAGGGGCGCCTCCGGCCTTGTAGTCGTGGCCCTTGCATTCAGGCTTAGCCCTGGCGTCGCCGTCACTGGGGGGACAGGAGGTGCCTTGGTGGGGCAGAGTGTGGTGGTGCAGGTGTTGTCCGGCGCACAAATACTCTTCAGGCATGGATCAATGCAAACAACAAACATGTTTTATTCTTCGCAATTCTTCACACTTGGCAGTACAAAGCACAATGCTATGGCGCTTCCTTCAGCTGAGGGAAAGTCTACTCTAGCGTTCCCTCAAGTGGGTGACTTGCCTGACTACTTCACTTCGCCCGGCTCCCACTTCTGGCTACCCACAGCCCGGACCCACACCGGACTGCTTCACCCTACGAGGTTCCGCCCGCTCCTGTCTTCTCCGGCTTCCCTGTATTTCAGCTGCCACACTCTGCCCCTGGCTGTTCCTTCCTCTTTCCTGTCCCAGAGACAACTGCCTGTGTCACACACTTTCTTCCCTCCTAAACTGCCGGCTCCTCCTTCCCAATGTGGTGACAGCCGTCCCACCCGGCCACTAGGGGGTACCCTAACTCAACATACATACATACAATATAAAACATTTTTATTAATAATGTTTCCGGGTTAACTAGGCTTCTCTGTGAGGGGTCTGCCCACCCCTTACACACCTCCCCTCTTTAACCTGAGCCTCCCGGCCAGGCTCCAATCTAAAATTACAACTTTTAAAACCACATAAAACATGTTCAATCAACTGCGAACCTGTCCAGCGCCCGGAGGCTTAGCAGCGCTCCCGGTCTTTGGTGTGCCCGGAGGCTTAGCAGCTCTCCCGGTCTTTGGTGTGCCCGGAGGCTTAGCAGCTCTCCCGGTCTTTGGTGTGCCCGGAGGCTTAGTAGCACTCCCGGTCTTTGGTGGTCAACGCAGGAACACGGAACTTCTCTTTTTCCTGACGCGGAGGAGCCCCTGGCTCAGTCCAGCAAGCAGGCTCGCTCCGGAATCAGCAACTGGAACGTAAAACTTTCTCCGGCTTGAACACGCCGGCATCAAACAAAACAAAACAGGCCCGCCATCTTCCGTTCTTGATGCTTATTCCGGGTGGTAGGCCCGTTGCCACTCAGCTCTCTGAGCTTGGATATATTCCGACAGGGACTGCCCGGGTAATCGGCGCAGCCTCCGGAAAGGCTCATGACTGATTAACTGCTCCGCTGTTTCAGCCTCCGGCTTGGGCTCCTCAGCCTCCGACGGCGGTGAGGGGGTCGCTGCGCGGGACGGTGGCGGGCTGCCCATAACAATCATCGGATGGGTAGTAATGTTCTGGTCAATCGCCAGCACCGGCGAGGTTCCCTTCTCCGGGTCGGTACTCTGCACGGGCATGACTGCCGGAGCTACAGCTACGGTATGTCGGGGTCGGGAGGCTTCAGCCAGCACCGGTCTTCGTTGCACTTGTCGCCGGGCCTGGTGTTCTTCCCATTCTACCTCCTGCTGCCATTGGGCAGCCTCCTGCTCGGTGGGCGTACGATGCACCCCCACCGCAAACAAGCCCCGGCAGCCCACTTCCCTCAGGAATCGTACCTTTTCCCCTGGGTACAGGGTGTGCAGCCGCTGTGGGAGGCCTTCTGTATCCAGGTTGACACAATTGTAAAAATAATCGTCCCCGGTCTCTTCATCTCGGATAAAGCCATATCCCTCTCTCTGATTGAATTTGACGACCACTCCGGTGGTATACTGGCCCTCAAACTCTTCGCCGCGGGGACCCGCCATGATCTCCCGGGCGACGGTTTCAGCGAGCAGCCGCTCTTGCACTGGGTCCGGCTCAGGTGACGGGGATCTTCAGGTCGGTAGGGGAGACGGCAGCACCGGATCCCAGTAGAAACCCCAGTCGTCTCTCTCCAATTTCCGAGCGTATGTCTCCGCCAGAGCCCGAATTTGACTAGGTGTTTCAGACCCAACCGCGGCTGGCGGGGGTCCTTCTGGGCATGGATATGGGGCTCCCAGCATCCGGCTCCTCGATGGTAGTTGGGCGGCGTAGGTCGCCCGGACCTCTGTGGTGGTCGCACCGGTCTCCGCGTCCCACGTCGTGAGCCAAGTCACCCTGGTGGCTCGTCCCGGTCCTCCGGGTACAGCCGGCAAGTAGGTAGGGAATCCCTCCGCGGACACCATCTGCTTCTGACGGCTCTCGTCCAGATTCTCCATTTTCTCTTCAGCGCAAGTCCTCAGTAATGGCGTCAGGGTCAGTGGCGAGACTAGAGGAAGTGGAGGCGGGCTCACTTTTCCCGCTCTTGAGGATGCTCCACCCTTAGTCTCACACCACAGATCGACCCCTTCGCGGCGGCACTTCTTTCTTCTTACCACACCGCCCACTGTACATGTCTTTGTTCGTGCCCTGGGACCGGCACCTCCCCTCTTTGGGCGGAGTACTCCGAACTTCTTTTTCGGCACCGGCCAGCCCCAGGCTCTTCTTTTGGCGCCAATTTTTCGCGCGCTTTCTGTTTCTTCACAGATGACGGCCATCTTGCCGCCATCTTGTGCCCGGTCCAACGCCTCAGGCACTGTTTCTTCTTCCCACCATGGGACTGGAAATCCTCGCTGAAAGTCCGGATCAGGGGCCCTTGGCACCACTTGGTCTCCATCTTCTTGGAGCGGGTCCCCTTGCATATGATCCGGATCCTGCCGACTACGCCACATATAACGGGGTGCCAGGGGCGCCTCCGGCCTTGTAGTCGTGGCCCTTGCATTCAGGCTTACCCCTGGCGTCGCCGTCACTGGGGGGACAGGAGGTGCCTTGGTGGGGCAGAGTGTGGTGGTGCAGGTGTTGTCCGGCGCACAAATACTCTTCAGGCATGGATCAATGCAAACAACAAACATGTTTTATTCTTCGCAATTCTTCACACTTGGCAGTACAAAGCACAATGCTATGGCGCTTCCTTCAGCTGAGGGAAAGTCTACTCTAGCGTTCCCTCAAGTGGGTGACTTGCCTGACTACTTCACTTCGCCCGGCTCCCACTTCTGGCTACCCACAGCCCGGACCCACACCGGACTGCTTCACCCTACGAGGTTCCGCCCGCTCCTGTCTTCTCCGGCTTCCCTGTATTTCAGCTGCCACACTCTGCCCCTGGCTGTTCCTTCCTCTTTCCTGTCCCAGAGACAACTGCCTGTGTCACACACTTTCTTCCCTCCTAAACTGCCGGCTCCTCCTTCCCAATGTGGTGACAGCCGTCCCACCCGGCCACTAGGGGGTACCCTAACTCAACATACATACATACAATATAAAACATTTTTATTAATAACGTTTCCGGGTTAACTAGGCTTCTCTGTGAGGGGTCTGCCCACCCCTTACATGCCCACGCTAGAATGTCCCTGCGGATTTTTCTGCCTGAAAATCCGCGACTTTCGCGGCAAATCCGCACCCGCGGATTTGCCGCGAATTTACCGCGGATTTACCGCGGATTTGCCGCGGATTTTGATGCGGATTTCATTTTTTTTTTTTTCCCCCATTCAAAACCAAAAATCCGGACCAAATCTGCACCAAACAATTGACATGCTGCAGATTTTTCCGGATCAAAATCCGCGGCAAATCCGCAGCGGAAAAATCCGCAGCATGGACACAGCATTTCCAAAATGCCATTGAAATGGCTTGGAAGTGCCGCTGCTGCAGATTTTCGGGAAATCCGCAGCAAATCCGCGGCAAAATCCGTGCAAAATCCGCAGCGTGGGCACATAGCCTTAAACTAAAGCACTCGTAACTGTTGATATATTTTTTTGTTTGTAGATGCACTTTAAGCGAAGACCGAGCCACAAGACTGGGTGTGGCAAAAGTTTCTTTAACAGCTTACGGCCAATGGACTAATGCTGTATGAGCTGGTGACATATCTTATTCAATTTTTGTAGTTTTTATTTTTAAGACTCTGTGTTAAAAAAAAAAAATAGAGTAAATGTTACCAACATGTTATGGTTAAATTATAAGAAAAATGTTTAGCTTAACCTATACCTTGTTGTCACACTCGGGGACGAGTGTGATTAACTAAGGAAGTATGTGGCGCCCCTGTGGTTGGGCGCTACAGTGGAATACAGCACCTTAACATCAAGGTGCAGTGCCCTTTGGCCACAGTTGAAAGAGAGAGGAAATGCAGAGTCTTATATTAGATTGAGTAACATTGACTCAGCAGCCCCTACCTTCATATTCCTGGGACTGTTTATATAGTAGGTCCATAGGGGGGTGGAGCCTAGCTGAGCGTGAGACGCAATGTGATTGACAGGATGACTCATTGACAGTTAGTCAGTTAACAGTCAGTCAGAAAGGAGTGACAAGAAGAGACGAGAGTAAATTGATGACTGAAAGAAGGGCTAGAAATAACATAGGCCCGACGTCCTGAGCAAGGGTACCCCAAAAGAAAAGAAAGACACAGGAAAAGGGATAACCCAGATGGAAAGGGGACGCTTTAGGTCTGTCGAGAGCCGGCTGAAGAGTTCAGGTCGACACCGGTATAAGAGAACCGAGGAGGTTTGTCAGGTTTATCCCCAAACCATTGACCGTTAACCTGGGATCCTAAATAAGAGGAGTCCCGGCACCCATCAAGAGTCTGACTACTAACCCCAAGCCGAGTTCACGACACTGTTGCGGGATAGATAAAGAAATCGTACAGCATCAGACTCCTGGGAAAACCAGTGACTAGACTAACGAGTGGGTTAAAGAGGGAGTCACAGAGCCCTAAGAACAGGGACTGAGAAACAGACAAGGAAAGGTTACCTCAGAGAGAGACTCTGTCATTAAATCTCCTCCGAAACCTGTGACCATTGGCCTTCTGGTAACCGAACTGTTTCTGCTATGAACTGTGCAAAACAAACCAGATGCTAGTAAAAAGGACTTGTTTGAACTGATGTGAATTCGGTGTGTCGTCTCTCCGCCGTTCGACAGGACCCTGCGACATCAGAGAAGAAGGCAGCCATCAACGCTCGGTCGCTTCCCTCCTGGTCAGCGACCCTCCGCCCTGAGGTAAAATAACTCCACCTGTGGGGAGCTGAGAGATCTTAAGCTGCTGTCACCATCGCCTCAGAGGTCGACCGTGGGCAGCGCTGGTATATCCCGCTTACCAGACACCAAAGGTTGTGTCACGTCCCCAAAACCATCCCTGTACCCCATTCCACAGCTGCAGAGTGAGCGCCCAGGGCTCGAAGCCAGGACCTGTGATAACCCCATCGAGAGTAAAGTATCCGTAGTCCTGGCGCCAGAGTACCCCCCTATCGAAAACCCTGATGGTCGACTCATGTCAATCAGGACAGTTGCAAGCCCTCAATCATATGTGTTAAAGGGCCAGCAACCAGACCTCCCTCATAATTGTTAGAGAGTCAGCAGCCAGGCCTCATTTATAATTTTTGGGGGGCCAGCAGCTGGACCTCAGTGCTTGTTCTATAATCAGCATTTTTTCTAGCGTGCCGTCCCCACCTTACACAAGCACATGTTGCATAATATCACCCATGCCCTCCCCAAAGCAGTAACTGGGAATGTACTTTTAGCAATTGACACATGGACAAGTGCTTGTGCCCAGGGATGCTAAATTTGCCTGATGACACACTGGGTGAACCCTAGGAAAGGCAGGACAGAATTGGACCCTGGGATGGCACACATGCTGCTGATACTGAGGATTGCAAGGCTTTAGTTCAATCATGGTATGCTCCAATGTGCCGCCCCGCAGCGGTCGAACCGCTCGCATCCGGGGGATGATTACTCGTGGCTCAAAGGTCTCCAGACCCGGGGGCTAGGGTCCACACTCAAATGAAGAAGGGGCTATTTACAGGGGAGATATAGTTCGTGACGCCACCCGTGGTGTGCGATAATGGGGAGTACCGCCACTGCCTTTCGGAGTACCCGAGGTGATGGAGCGGGGCAGCTAGGTGACGTGACCCTGCACGAGTAGAGAATTACCCCGGTACTCTGGATGGTGCCTTGAGAATGCGGGGGCTTGCAGGCTTGCCGGTTGCAGGGGGTAATCAGGTACTCACTCAGAAGAATGCAGACACTGACAATGCAGTAAACCAAGTCTCTGACTGCCGCTGTCTCCTGAGGGGAGCTCGTCCGGGTCCTGTCCCCTGCAGCACTGCCTATTGGTCTTTGGCCTCTCTCCTGGCAACTGAATTTAGATTGTCCGTTGTGGCCTGTCAGCCTGGAGCTTTCCGGGCCCCACTCCCTGTTGTGGCTAGCAAAGGAGCTGCTCTCAGGGGCTCACGCTTGAGATTTCAGTGGGCTGCTTTTCTTGGAAAGCCCTATCCACCTCATTGCGCTAGTGTCCCCGATCTCTGAGCTGGTGGGAACAGTCCATGGAGGCCCTGTCCTCTGCAGGTTAATTGCCAGGTTGCTTGCAGCTTCTCCCCATCCTAGGGTCCATGTACCCCGAGTGCCTTCGGTCCCAGCCCGGCTGTTTAACTGTGGCTGCTGGCTTTCCTCCGTGATTAGCCCAGCACCCAGTCACAACCTCCTGCGACCGGGTCTCGGACTCCTCCGGGGCCAGACCACCATCTGCAACTTAGGATACTTCTCCTCTGGGAGCTCCAACTCCCAGCTTCCTCAAGCTCCTCACAGCTCGAGGGCTACCACTGTTCTGACTTGTCACCTCCCACCTCCCTGCCTGACCCCAAGGTGGGAGGCCCTATTCCAGCTTAAGCAGCCCACTTGTGTGCCTGAGGTGTGGTGGAGGGTGTTACTAGGATTTGTGAATGCTAGTGGAGGCAGTAATGCAAGATAGGGACCCAGAACCATGGGGGTTGAGCCTTGCACGGGGAGAAAAAGATTGTTCAGAACCCTGTGATGACCTGATTAGTCCAGGGCGTCACACCAACTCCTACACTAGTTGCTGCACCCCCTTCTCCACCTCCTCCATCTCCATATTGCCATTTTTAAGCATGTTAGCCATAGGCCTCTTTCACACATACGTGCCTCCGTTACGTGTATCGCAGTTTTCTCACGTATTGGAGACACGTACACACGTAGACCTATGTATTCCTAATGTTTTGGACACACGGAAGTATTTTCGAACGGAACGTGTGTCCATTCCATACTTACGTGTGTCTGTGTGTTTCTCACGCTGACATGTCCGTTTTTCTCCGGCTTCACAGGTGTCACACGGAACGCAAACGTGTCACACGTAACACACATGGACCACACGGATGTGTTCCTTGTGATACCCACCGGAGAAAAGACATGTGTATGCGAGAAAAAAAAACAAAACATTACTCACCTTCTCCTGCCCTCCTGTCTCTGCCGCTGCTCTCAATTGCTGCCGACGGCGCTCATTATGCTCATTGAATATTCACTTAACTGAGGCCGGAAGCAGGAGCAGCGGGGAGTCGGCAGGACCGGAGACCGAAGATGAGCACCACGGACAGCGATGCCAGGGACAGGTGAGTAGAAAGTTCCAATTCTCCGTGTGTTATCACGAATAACACACGGACAACACACGTAGGCCATGCACACAGCACACCGAGGGCAAAACGCACCTCTGACATGTCTGTGAAAAACATGCATGTTTTTCAGGGACATGTGAAAGAGGCCATAAGTTGTAAGTACTGCATCACTGCCTTTGTGAATTGGCAAAAGGCTATGGTGAAACTAATTTCTTTAGGTGACAAACAGCAGACTGCAGCAGAGTTTTTGGTAAGGTGTAATAGATTCAACAGAACTGTAACTCTCAACGCTTACTCTACAACCAGTCATGGTCATGTTTAATAATGGCCCTCACCTGATGGTTGCTCTAAAGCTTAGCAAGCTTGCACATGTACCAGGTCTAGCCAGCGCACCCCAATTATGATCTGCAGCCCTTCATGTGACCCTCATGTTACAAGTAAAATATATCTTTGTACTGTGTTAGCCAGTAGAGATAAAAAGTTACATGTTACATGTTCATGTATCATCATGTTACAGGCATTTTTGCAACACCGGTTACTCGTTGTTCATTCCTTTCAATCCACTCTATAAAGAGAAATTTCCATCTTTCCTTCCTGAGGTGGAGGGGGCAAGTAACTGGGTGCAATATCAGAAGGCCCTAGTTGAGCAATTTGTTTCGGATTCGACAATACTGGTGGCAGAGGTCATAATGGTTTTATGGGGTTCTGCTGTGACTGGCCTGACCCGGCTCCGTTGTCCCGTCGGCTACATATAAATGACATACAAACAGGTGTAAGGTGTAGAGGGGGAAGGAAGAAGGGCGAAGGGTCCCTGGGAAGCATGTCACCGGTTGCAGCCGGTGACCTTTCCTGCACCTTTTCTTCTTCCAGAAGCGATGTTGGATGAGAATGGGGGATGCTTTGCAGCGCCACCCGTGGTGTGCGGCAAGGGATTAGCCGCCGCTGCAAGATGTTGCTCTCCTCTGGGGCTGATGTTAATGCAGCTCAGATAGTTCAGCTCCCCACAGGTGGATATTATATATTTGAGCAAAATACACATCTCAAACATTATTTCAAAATTTCAAGAAAGACCACTCCATAATAGTATGAAAAACCAGAAAAAAACAGGAGCTTTTGCAAGCAATAAAGGATTTTATTCATACAAAAACAACATATTTTATGAAACGGAAATACAGATTAAAAGTGCTATAAGAGGGAAAACACCCAAAGGCATTTGGGGCAGAGAAGCACGCTCATATTACTATAAGTAGCAAGAGTATACAGGCCAGACTTTAAATAAATGCATAAGTCACAGTGTACAGTGGCATGTCAAGTCTCATACAAGTCGCTTACCCATTAATACAGAGCATCGCTTGTGCGTCCCACTACCAGTGAAACAAATCTAACGCGCGTTTCGCATCGCACATCTCAGCTTCCTCAGGGCGGGTTAACTCGAAATCCCAAGAGCGGACCTTTTATTATGCATGTAGTAATCTCATTGGATCACTCAGAAATCAATCTAAAGTAACGCTGTTGCGGCGAAAGCGCATCGCACGTCAGGCGGCCACTTCCGCCGCGTCCAGAAGTGCAGAGAGAGGAGGCACCCGGAAATCCAGGTAACCAAAGACGCTAATGCGTCACTCTCCTCAATGCACGTGCGCCGGGCGGGACAGAGGGACGCATCACAAATGCGATGGGCATGCGCACAGCGTAACGATCCAGACATGGAAAAAATTAAACCACAGACAGCCGTCCGGAAGTCAAAGTAACCAAGGACACTAGTGCATCATTCCCCTCACCGCACGTGCGTCGAGCGGCACAAAGAAACACACCGCAGATACGATGGGTAAGTGCACAGCGTAACAATCCAGACATAGAAAGATCAGACCATAGACAATCTGTGGGATCGTCACATATAAGCAAAAGCAGACCAGGGGAGCAAAATACATGATACCAAAGACAGCATTTTTCCTAGACATATATCACTAAATATAAAATTATCGGATTTAACACAATTGTCACTTCTTAAAGTGATAGTGTCTGGTTCTTCTCCATATAATCAGGCTTTATTCACAGATGATGATCATGCATAACTTTAATCCCCTTGTTCTTTTTCCATATCTGGATGATATTAGGGGTCCTAAAAAATTGGGATCGAGAATATAGGTTTTAGAGTTTCAAAAAATATAGTACATAATAAAAACACTCTAAAATGGCACGCTAGCATGCAAGTATTCACTATAAAGATAGTCAAGAAAGTAATCGGAGTAAAGGTTTAAGGAAAAGAATATTATAAAAAGGGTGCAAAGTTTACCGCCTCATTTAGGCCCATAGGGGCAACAGTATCCAACATAATGATCCATCTCATTTTGTCTCTGTGCTAGAAGTTTTTTCACGTTACCACCTCTTATCCCACAGTGAATTACATCTATCCCTCTAGCCATAAAAGTTTTTGGATTGCAGGAATGAAATTGCCTAAAATGGCGGGGGATAGTTTTGAGCTCAGTCGTGTCGGTCGCTGTCTTTGCCGCCACAATGTCCCTTACATGCTCTCGGATTCTGACTCTAAATTCTCTTGATGTACGACCAATATAGATCTTATTACGAACCACATGTGGCGTAATAGATTACATTACTTGTGTCACATGAAATATGTTCCCTGATGGAAAAGGTCTTCATTCCATCACTTCTCCTAAAATCCGAGCATCGAGAGACATTGGGGCAGGAGAGACAGCGACCGCACGGAAAACAGCCCTTAATCGGGCCGAGTGAACCAAACATATAATCACCCTGAGGGGCAACGTAAGGACTTTTAACCAGTAAGTCTTTCAAATTTCTGCAGGGTCTCGCAGTCATTAAGGGCACTGCTGATAAAAAAGATTTTATGGAGGGGTCCAACTGGAGAACATGCCAGTATTTGTTAAAAATTCCCCTCATATCCTGCCATTTCTCATTGAATGTCGAAATGAATCGTACATTCTGTGATTCATTCTGCAATGCCCGTTGTGTATGTCCACTCTTTCCACGCAATAGTTCATTACAGGGGGCTAATTTAGCTCTCTGATATGCCCTCTTCACACACCGCCCACTGTAGCCACGAGCTCTAAACCTCATCCTCAAATCATTTGCCTGATCATGAAAGGAACCGTCCTGAGAGCAAATCCGCCTAATTCTTAGGTATTGCCCAACTGGGATAGCTAAAATAGTGGAGTTAGTATGTGCCAAAGTGGCATGGAGCAATGAGTTCACAGATGTTGGCTTTCTGTAGACATCTGTCTGCAGAGCCATTGCCTCATCCACAAAAATCCTAATATCTAGAAACTCCACTTCATTAACACTTTGAGTAAATGTCAGCTTGATGTTATACATATCATTGAGTTGGTCCGTGAACTCCCCGAGCTGAGATGGTGTGCCATGCCAAATGATGAACAAGTCATCAATGTACGTCACCCACAACTGTGCCATGGGGGCAGCCCATGCGCCTCCGCCTTCAAACAAACCTCTTTCCCAATAGCCGAGAAAGAGTTTTTCATACGAAGGCGCACAGGCCGTGCCCATAGCAGTACCCCGTCTCTGCAGATAGAATCTATCCTTAAAGACGAAGAAGCTGTGGGTGAGTACATATTCAAGGAGCTCAAGGATGAACTCGCAGACGTGGCTATCTCAATTGCTAACACCCAAGAAAAAGCAGATGGCTCAAAGTCCGTAATCATGCCGGATACAAGTGTATAATGACTCCATATCAGCTACAACCAAGAGGGTTTTATAGTCCACATGGATCCCGTCAATTCTCTTCAATACCTCGGTGGTGTCTCGTACATAGGATGGAAGGGTCTTGACCAAAGGTCTTAAATAATGCTCAATGAATTGGCAGATCGGACTTCATAACCCTTCCATCCCAGACACAATAGTTCTTCCAGGTGGATTGACGGGATCCTTGAGGACTTTGGGTAATAAGTAAAATATAGGAATTTTAGGATGTTTAGTAAATAACCCATCAAAAACCCTCTTGGTTATAATCCCCTGATCAAAGGCATCATTGAGGATAAGGTAGAGCTCGGCCTAGAATGAGACCAAAGGGGAGGAGTCCAGTTTCATATATGTTGATTTATCCCGCAGCTGCCTGTGGGCCTCCGTCTCATACATATTAATAGGCCATATCACAACGTTACCCCCCTTATTCGCTGCCTTGAGCACAACATCTTTCATATTCTGCAATTCATTGAAGGCTTTCCTCTGGATCACAGTTAGATTGTCATGTGATCGGCGTGTGGAGATCTCACACAGCTCATCAGTGACAAGCTTGGTGAACACATCCACAGCCGGACACAAAGACAGGGGGGGGGAAGGTCGTGGATCTAGGCATTATATTGGGAGGGAACCCACCTGGCAGCTGAGTAGATTGTTCATCTAAGAGATCTTTAAGATCCTGGAGCACCTTCTGTTCAATCCCATCCTCAACCATGGGAGCAGATGTCCTGGTGTGCAATTTTTTAAGAATAAGCTTGCGTGAAAAGAGATGGACATCTTTCAGTGCTGAAAAAAAGTTAAAAGCATTACTGGGAGAAAAAGTCAAACCCTTACTCAGAACCTGAATCTGTGAGGAAGAGCTGATGTTTAGAGAGGTTAATTACCTGTAACTCTCCTCCAGCTTTATTTCTAGATACATTATGATTTTTATTTTTAGATGGCCGCAATCTATTGTTCCAATTGGTTCTCCCAGATTCCTGGTTGCCCCTCATGGAAGTGGATCCGCCACCAGTAGCTTGGGTTTCTTCCCCCGAGGTACAAGAGGTCATAGAGCCTGACCTTGATCGATTAAATCCAGGTCTGTGATAGGGATGCGATATTTCCTTATTAATCCTCCACCTATACATTTTATTTCCGTGTCTGTCATCCAAATCTCTTTGTAATTTTTGAACTTCTCTCCCTTGTATTTCTTTACCCCAGGATTCAACCTCGACATCTAAATCCTCATTCCATTTCTTAAGAACAGCGGCTGTTAGATTTTTCTCCATGATACTATAGAGCTCAGTAATTTCCACCTCCAGGGATTTCAGAGATTCCTTATCAAGACCTATCAGAAGCTAAAGGAACTGTTTAGAGCAATTGGTCACAGCACTTTCCCATTTATTCTTAAAATCTTCATTGTTAACAGAGAACGAGGGAAATACTTGAACCTTAAGTCCCCGAGGGATAAGTCCCATTTGTACATAACATTCTAGAAACATGCAGTTGCAACAGGTTCTCGTCCTTTTCCTTAATAGATCCTTCATTTTATTAAAATACTCCTTTGTGCCTGTGCCAGTAGTATCTAAAACCAAAGTGGGGTCCCCTTTAAGCACATCATTAATTTGGCAAAGCCACACCTCCTAATAAGATCTATATCAGAGTCAGAATCCGAGAGCATGTGAGGGACATTGTGGCGGCAAAGACAGCGACCGACATGACTGAGCTCAAAACTATCCCCCGCCATTTTAGGCAATTTCATTCCTGCAATCCAAAAACTTTTATGGCTAGAGGGATAGAGGGATAGATGTAATTCACTGTGGGATAAGAGGTGGGTAACGTGAAAAAACTTCTAGCACAGAGAAATGAGATGGATCATTTCGTTGGATACTGTTGCCCCTATGGGCCTAAATGAGGCGGTAAACTTTGCACCCTTTTTAGAATATTCCTTCCCTAAAACCTTTACTCCGATTACTTTCTTGACTATTTTTATAGTGAATACTTGTATGCTATTGTGCCATTTTAGAGTATTTTTATTATGTTCTATATTTTTTGAAAATCTAAAACCTATATTCTCGATCCCAATTTTTTAGGACCCCTAATATGATCCAGATATGGAAAAAGTACAAGGGGATTAAAGATATGCATGATCATCATCTGTGAATAAAGCCTGATTATATGGAGAAGGACCAGACACTATCACTTTAAGAAATGACAATTGTGTTAAATCCGATAATTTTATATTTAGTGATATATGTCTAGGAAAAATGCTGTCTTTGGTATCATGTATTTTGCTCCCCTGGTCTGCTTTTGCTTATATGTGACGATCCCACAAATTGTCTGTGGTCTGATCTTTCTATGTCTGGATTGTTACACTGTGCGCTTGCCCATCGCATCTGTGGTGTGTTTCTTTTTTCCGCTCGACGCACGTGCGGTGAGGGGAATGCTGCACTAGTGTCCTTGGTTACTTTGACTTCCGGACGGCTGTCTGTGTTTTAATTCTTTCCATGTCTGGATCGTTACGCTGTGCGCATGCCCATCGAATTTGTGACGCGTCCGCATGTCCCACCCGGCGCACGTGCATTGAGGAGAGTGGCGCATTAGCGTCTTTGGTTACCTGGATTTCCGGGTGCCTCCTCTCTCCGCACTGCTGGACTCGGTGGAAGTGGCCGCCTGACGTGCGATGCGCTTGCGCCGCAACAGCGTTACTTTAGATTGATTTATGAGTGATCCAATGAGATCTCTACATGCATAATAAAAGGTCCGCTCTTGGGATTTCGAGTTAACCCTCCCTGAGGAAGCTGAGATGTGCGACGCGAAACATGCGTTGGATGGGTTTCATTGGTAGTGGGACGCACAAGCGACGCTCTGTATTAATGGGTAAGCGACTTGTATGAAACTTGACATGCCACTGTACACTGTGACTTATGCATTTATTTAAAGTCTGGCCTGTATACCCTTGCTACTTATAGTAATATGAGCGTGCTTCTCTGCCCCACATGCCTTTGGGTGTTTTCCCTCTTATAGCACTTTTAATCTGTATGTCCTTTTCATAAAATATGTCATTTTTGTATGAATAAAATCCTTTATTGCCTTACAAAAGCTCCTGGTTCTTTCTGTTTTTTACCCACAGGTGGAACGAGCCCCAGGGAGGATGAGGACAATTGGGATGGCTGATGGCGCTGAAGTGCGGGGCGGCGGCAATAACAAGGACGACACAGAGGGCTGTGGTTCAAAGTTCTGTTTACTCACAGTTCTTAAGGTGCCCCAGAGGTGCCGCTTTCTGCCGCCATGGATGGACTCCAGCCAGTCCCGGGTGAATCAGAGGCAATCACCGATGTCTGTGGAAATGTGTGAGACCTTCCTCCTTCCGTTAACACATGGTACCTCTTAGCTTGAAGCAATTTGGGGACGCCGCTGTCGGTGTTAAGTGTCCCGTCCTGTATGCAGATGATGCGGGTCCTCCATTGCGTCAATCCCAAGCCCTAACCCCGGATCCCATATGTCACTGTGCTCCGGGAAAGTGGGTAGTGGACAATGGGACATGAATTTCCCATCTCCTACAGATTTGTTGGAGTCTGTGAAGGTGTCCCCAACTGAGGGTCCTGCACCCCGACTTGCGCTAGCACTGTGGTAACGGTTAGGCTTGACCTTAGCTACCATCTCCTCTTGTCCCAACATCTCCACCGGCTGCCTCTGTCTCTCGCCCTCTTTCAGCCTCACTCTTGCAGACTCAGTACGGTATTGTGGCCCCTGGACCTGGGACTATGTCCACCTATCCCCCATCCCAGGGCCAGCCTGTTAAACGCTGCTTCCTCAAGGCTGTCTGCTCTGTTCTCTGTCTTGGACTAAAAGTGAAGCTGCTTGTCTTTTTACTCTCTGAGAGCGGCCCCTGTTACGAGGGGGACCCGGGGAAGCGTGCCAAGATGGGAAATGGACAGCTTCCGCCGGTCAAGGTCCACTGTGCGGTGTAAGGGACCGCTGCTATGGTCAGGAAAGAGTGAGCGGGTTGCTACTAGTGATCGTCTGGAATGTCACAGACGATCTATGTACACCGGTCCGCCCTAACCCGTGAGGGTTGTATGGCTCGGGGCTTCTCGATCGGTGTACCTGTTGCACGGGGACGCACAGAGGTGCCTACGCACGTGTGCCAGCGGGAGTCACAGGATATGGCACGAGGGTAGCACAGAGGTGCCCACGCACGTGTGTTTTCAATAACCAGGTGAGTCCAGTGGAGACTCGAGGAGCTCACCTGGGACAGGAACACGGCCTGTTAAAGGAGATACTGCCAGACCAGCAAGGAAGGAACATGGCCTGCAAACCAGGTGCTGCCTGAGCAGCATGGGCAAAGCCCACAAAGGACAATATGTCAGGGCCAGGTGGACGGGCAGACCCAGGAGGTGGATCCATTGGGCCGAACTCCTAGATGTTGGTAAGGGGTCCGGTAGCTGGAGCACTATAGACAGCAGAACAGTCCGTGCACACGAGGATAACGGAGAAGTCCCTGGGACCACGGAGTCACTGATGGTAGTCCGGGTGACGCAGCTCAGGTTCGGAAGCCGAGATGATGTCAAGCGGGGTCCGGAACCTTTGGAGCGAGATGACGGGTCACCGCAGGGATCCGAGATGGTACGGACTGTCAGGATGGCAGATGGACAGCGTTCGGGGTTCGGGATTCGGTCAGGACCGGATGGCGAGGCAGGCACGGCTCTACAAAAGAGATAGGTGAGTATATCACAAAAACACCTGGAGACCTGAATCCTAGCTTAGGAAACACGAAGATCAGGCCCCGCCCCCTTGGACAATAAACCCCTTTATACCCTGTACCTGTTTTGCATAATTTCCTGTTAATGGACGCTGGCCCTTTAAGAAAGGGTCAGTGACCGCGCGCGCGCCCTAATGCGCGCGGCCCGGGTGCCAGAAGCCAGGGAAGGAAGCTGAGAGGAGGACGCAGGGGAGCCGGCCAGGACCTGGGAAGCCGTCGGGCGCCGGGATCGGAGACCAGGGGGCCTGGGAAGGACGGGCACCGGAGGCTGGAGAGCGGGGAGCGTGGCAGGTGAGCCGGGGAGCGGAGCTGAGGACCCGGGGAGCGGAGCAGAGGACCCGGGGAGGGGAGCCGAGGACCCGGGGAGCGTGACAGTACCCCACGCCCCCCTCCCCGCAACCGGGACATGAAGGCACGGATCAGAGGAGTGCCCACGTTCTCCCTGGGCTCCCAGGACCTATCCTCAGGACCATACCCCTCCCAGTCCACCAGGAAGAACTGTCGACCCCGTACGGTCTTCATGGCCACGATATCCCTTACCGCATAGATGTCGTCATCGGCAATAGGTGGAGGAGCCGGACTGGCAGCAGCGGAGAAGGGACCAAGGACAACCGGCTTGAGCAGGGAGACGTGGAATGAGTTGGGTATCCTCATCGTGGCCGGGAGCTGTAGCTTGTAGGAGACCTCATTGATCTTGTTGAGGACTTTAAACGGCCCGATGTAGCGAGGACCCAGCTTGTATGATGGTATCTTCAAGCGGACGTACTTGGAAGCAAGCCAGACGAGATCTCCAGGAGAGAAACACGGAGGGTCCAGACGTCTCTTGTCTGCGTGTCGTTTCATCCGTAGGGAAGCACGCCCAAGGGACGCCTTGACAGAGTCCCAAATGGTTGCAAAGTCACGGGCTACAGTATCAGCAGCAGGGACATCCGAAGAAGGGGATACCGGCAATGGGACGGAGGGCTGGAGTCCGTAAACGACATGGAAGGGAGAGTTGGAGGACGACTCACTGATGTGGTGGTTATGGGAGAATTCAGCCCAAGGAAGAAGCGTGGACCAGTCGTCGTGATGGGCGTTGACATAGTGACGTAAAAAAGAGGTCAAGATTTGATTGACCCTCTCCACTTGGCCATTAGACTGAGGATGGTATGCAGATGAAAAGTCCAGAGTCACTCCCAGATGTTTGCAGAGAACCCTCCAGAAGCGGGAGGTGAACTGAGTTCCTCTGTCGGATACGATGTGTAATGGAAAGCCATGCAAGCGGAAGATGTGATGTATATAGGCATCCGCGAGTTCTTGAGCAGAGGGCAGTCCTGCCATAGGGACGAAATGAGCCATTTTAGAGAACCGATCCACCACGACCCATATGACTGTGTGCCCGGAGGACAATGGCAAGTCCGTAATAAAGTCCATCGCTATGTGTTGCCACGGAACTGAGGGTATCGGCAGAGGCAGAAGACGGCCATATGGCAGGTGTTTGGGCGTCTTGTTCCTGGCACAAGAGGAGCAGGCAGAGACAAAAGCAGCGACGTCCGTGCGAAGAGATGGCCACCAGTAGTGACGTACAATCGCACTCCAAGTTCTCTTCTGACCAACATGACCGGCTGTTTTCGAGGCATGACCCCAGTGTAACACTTTTTGCCTGTCTGTCTCAGAGACATAGGTCTTCCCGGGCGGTATCTGGGCCAGGGTGACAGGGGCCACCGGAATGATTTTGCTAGGACAGATGATGGGTTGGGTAGTCTCTTCCTCCTGCTCCATGGGCATGAAAGACCTGGACAAGGCATCAGCGCGTACATTCTTGTCCGCGGGTCGGAAATGGAGCTGGAAATCAAACCTGGCAAAGAATAAGGACCACCTGGCTTGCCGTGGGTTCAGTCGCTGAGCAGACCGCAGGTATTCCAGGTTCTTGTGGTCCGTGTAAATGATCACGGGGTACACTGCTCCCTCTAGAAGGTAGCGCCATTCCTCCAGAGCCAGTTTGACTGCCAAGAGCTCTCGGTCACCGATGGTGTAGTTGCGTTCAGGCGCTGAGAAGCTCTTGGAGAAGAATCCGCAAGTCACCATCTTCCCGGAGGAGGACTTCTGCATGAGCACTGCTCCGGCTCCTGAGGAGGAGGCATCCACCTCCAGGGTGAACTGGCGGTTTAACTCCGGACGGACGGTGGAGTACAGGAGAGGAGGCAAATGCCCGCTTCAGAGAGCCAAACGCGGCGTCGGCCGCCGGGGACCAGTCCTTGGGATTAGCCTCTTTCCTGGTCAAAGCGGAGAGAGGAGCAGTCAGAGCAGAGAAGTGAGGGATGAACTGGCGGTAGTAGTTGGCGAATCCCAGGAAGCGTTGGATTGCCTTCAGTCCAGAAGGAGGAGGCCAGTTGAGAATGGAGGAGACCTTCTTTGGATCCATCTGTAGTCCAGTATCAGAGATGATGTACCCCAGGAAGGGGAGAGAAGACTGCTCAAAGACACACTTCTCGTACTTGGCGTACAGGCGATTCTCTCTCAGTCTTTGTAGAACCAGTTGTACGTTCTCTCTGTGGGTCTGGAGGTCCGGTGAGAAGACAAGGATGTCATCCAGATACACTACTACACAGACGTAAAGAAGGTCCCGGAAAACGTCGTTCACCAGTTCTTGAAAGACGGCTGGGGCGTTACACAGGCCAAAGGGCATCACGCAGTATTCATAGTGCCCATCGCGCGTATTGAACGCGGTCTTCCATTCGTCCCCAGAGCGGATGCGTACCAGATTGTAAGCACCCCGAAGATCCAGCTTGGTGAACACACGAGCTCCTCTAAGCCGGTCAAACAATTCGGGGATGAGCGGCAGAGGGTACTTGTTTTTTACGGTGATTTGATTCAAACCCCGGTAGTCTATGCATGGGCGTAAGTCGCCCTCTTTCTTCTTGACGAAGAAGAAACCTGCTCCAGCAGGAGAGGAGGATCTCCGAATGAATCCCCTTGCCAGGCTCTCTGTGATGTAAGTAGACATGGCCCTTGTTTCGGCTGGAGACAATGGATATATCCGTCCTCGAGGTGGTGTTGTTCCAGGGAGCAGGTCGATGGCACAATCGTAAGGACGATGTGGCGGAAGTACCTCGGATTCCTTTTTATCAAAGACGTCTGCAAAGGACCAATAGGCCGAGGGCAGCCCCGGTAGGTTCTCTGGAACCGGAGGTCGTCGGATGGGTTGTATAGTCTTCAGGCACTTCTCATGGCACGAAGAGCCCCATCGGGTGATTTCGCCAGTGCCCCAGCTGACTGACGGTTCGTGTGTCCGTAACCAGGGAAGTCCCAGCAGGATCTGATGGGACATGTGTGGGAGGACGTAGAAAGCGATGTTCTCGGTGTGCAGGGCACCGATACGCAGTTCCACCGGCTTGGTGATCCAGGAGATGGTGTCAGAGAGGGGTCTCCCATCCACAGAGGCAATCACGAGGGGCTTGTCGAGTGGAGTAACAGGCACCTGGTACTTGTCCACCGTGGCCTGCTGGATGAAATTGCCTGCTGCCCCGGAATCGAGGTATGCCTCAGCCGTGAACCGCGTCTCTCCCGTTGTCACTTGCACAGTCCACGTAACCGGGTCTGAGAGAGTCCCAGCACCTAGGGTGGCCTCTCCTACCAACCCTAGGCTTTGGAGTTTCCCGGCCTCTCTGGACAGGAGCGTAGCAGGTGTGTGTCCTCTCCACAGTAAAAGCAGAGGCCCTTGGCGAGCCGCTCAGCTCGACGTAGTTCAGACTGCCGCACTCTGTCGATCTGCATGGGCTCGTGAATGGGAAGCCCAGCTGTCGATGACTGAAGTACGGCGGGCTTCTGCGGAGGAGAGGAATGCCGTACCGGACGTCTCTCATGGGACACTTCCTTGGATCGCTCCTGAAAACGAATGTCCACTCGAGTCGCTAGGGCGATCAGGGCATCCAGGGTGGTCGGTACGTCACGACCCGCCAGCTCGTCTTTAATTCGCCCCGAGAGTCCTTCCCAGAAGGCGGCGGTTAGGGCCTCGTTGTTCCACCCGAGTTCCGAAGCCAAGGTGCGAAACCGGATGGCGTATTGGCCCACCGTCAGAGTCCCCTGACGTAACCGGAGAAGAGACGAAGCGGACGCGGAGGCGCGTCCGGGCTCATCAAAGGTGCCACGGAATGCCTGCAGGAACTCCTGGATGTTCGTGGTCACAGGATCCCCCTTCTCCCACAAGGGGTTCATCCACGCCAGTGCCTCACCCTCTAGATGGGACATGATGAAGGCGACCTTGGCTTGATCGGAGGCAAACAAATGCGGCAGCTGCGTGAAATGAAGGGAGCATTGGTTTAAGAATCCCCTGCAGGTCTTGGGGTCTCCGGCGTACCGGGGTGGTGAGGCCAAACGAAGTCTGGAAGTATCTGAAGATGTCGCCACGGGAGCTGGAGCCGTGGACTGACTAGTGGAAGCCCGGGATGCTGAAGACGTAACTGCCGCTTGTAGCGTGTTCAATCGGGCGTCCACAGAAGACATGAATTGCAGCATGCAGGTCTGAGTCTCACGCTGGCGTTGGAGTTCCTCCTGTACGGCTGCTAGTGCTGCAGCGGGATCCATGGCCTGATCTTACTGTCAGGGCCAGGTGGACGGGCAGACCCAGGAGGTGGATCCACTGGGCCGAACTCCTAGATGTTGGTAAGGGGTCCGGTAGCTGGAGCACTATAGACAGCAGAACAGTCCGTGCACACGAGGATAACGGAGAAGTCCCTGGGACCACGGAGTCACTGGTGGTAGTCCGGGTGACGCAGCTCAGGTTCGGAAGCCGAGATGATGTCAAGCGGGGTCCGGAACCTTTGGAGCGAGATGACGGGTCACCGCAGGGATCCGAGATGGTACGGACTGTCAGGATGGCAGATGGACAGCGTTCGGGGTTCGGGATTCGGTCAGGACCGGATGGCGAGGCAGGCACGGCTCTACAAGAGAGATAGGTGAGTATATCACAAAAACACCAGGAGACCTGACTCCTAGCTTAGGAAACACGAAGATCAGGCCCCGCCCCCTTGGACAATAAACCCCTTTATACCCTGTACCTGTTTTGCATCATTTCCTGTTAATGGACGCTGGCCCTTTAAGAAAGGGTCAGTGACCGCGCGCGCGCCCTAATGCGCATGCGCGCGGCCCGGGTGCCAGAAGCCAGGGAAGGAAGCTGAGAGGAGGACGCAGGGGAGCCGGCCAGGACCTGGGAAGCCGTCGGGCGCCGGGATCGGAGACCAGGGGGCCTGGGAAGGACGGGCACCGGAGGCTGGAGAGCGGGGAGCGTGGCAGGTGAGCCGGAGAGCAGAGCTGAGGACCCGGGGAGCGGAGCAGAGGACCCGGGGAGGGGAGCCGAGGACCCGGGGAGCGTGACACAATAATGCCTGAGCAGTGGCGTGGCAGCACGCTGCCAGACATCCAAACATAGAAGGACGGTCGCGCGCCGCCATGATGGCAGGGGGAGCTTTTAAGGAGGTGTAGCTCCACCCAAGGGCGGGCGCGAGATGGACGTGACCCAGTCAAGATTCAGCACACCACCAGCCTCGTTATCGGGCCGTGTGATATCAGTGAGCGAATCAGAAGACGTCACGTGGGGCACATACTCATCTTCCTGCCTCTGGGTCATAAAGGCGGGATCCTCGGTTTCACAATGTGCAGAGATAAGGGAAGTCTTGCTGCTTCCCTGAGTATCCATCCTTTGCACACTGCGCAACCTCCCCGACCCTCTGTGATGCTGAGCAGGAGGGCTCGTGGCAGACAAGGGATGGGAGACCACTCCATTCCTTGCAAGGGGAGAACCACTAGGTGTCACCCTTCTGCTGCGTCTCCAAGGAGGCAGCTCCTGCAGACTGCGCAGTCTCCCAGACCTTTGGTGCTGCTGAGCAGGAGGGCTCGTGGCAGACAAGGAATGGGGGACCACCTCATTCCTTGCAACAGGAGAGCCACGAGGTGTAACAGACCCCCACCTCAGGAATGTCTCAGCCTGGTTTCCTGTGTGTGGTGACTCATGCTAGATGGATGTTCTGTGTGAGTGCAGAAACCAGTGATTTATCTCTTCTCAACTGGGAGAGCATTACAACTTAAAACAGATGCAATTCTCTGTAGCGACTGAAGCCTTAGGGGCGCCACACTCATTTGCCCCACAGTACCCATAGTATTTTAGTGCTGCAGTCAGTCAAGCATGGGCCATACATGACACTGGATCTGACCCAATATTTACAACTTTCAGATAAAGACGTGGGTAAAAGGTGATTGACAATAGAATGCCTTTTGCTCTGAGAATCCTGCCACTACAGACAAAATACAACTTGGACACCCAACTTGGAGTCTCCACATTTCCAAAAAATAGGGGAAGACACCAGGACAGTGGCATTAATTGCTATACAATACCCATAGTGTTTTAGCGCTTCTGTCAAGTATGAGGCATACACAACACAGGGTCTGGCCCAGCATTTTCACTTTTCGAAATCAAGAGGTGGGTAGATGGATGAGTGACTGCCACTACAGGTAAGACACAACTTGGACACATAACTTGGAATCTCCATGTTTCCAAAAATTAGGTGACCAGGCCGCAGTACAGCCTGTACACCGGAGTTTCTCCCAGACACCGTGCTGTAGTGATAAAGCGCCAGCACTTCACCTTACTAATGCAAAAACAGATTCACTACAGCCCTGGCACTTACTCTGCCTTGCTCCTGCCCACAAGGCATCCATTACTGCTCTACAGAGTTTACTAGTGTCCACCCCAGGATCCATTTTGCCCAGACGAAGGCTTTGAATGTAATAGCCGAAACATTGGCAAAACTAGCGGTGTGGCTCTTTTGCAGAAATAATTTACAAATAAATTATATTATTTCATCACAAACTTGTGTGTGTCAGAAATCTATATTATTATAAATTATTGAAAAAGACTTATGAGGAAATATCGAAACTTTTTTGCACAACTGTCAATTATTGATTACCACACGATCTTCCATTGTGAATAAAGTGATTTTTTTTTTGCACAAAAAAAAAATCTTTGTTTTCTTTTTTGAGTGCCGAAGTTTGTGAGACTGTTTGTGTATCATTTACATTTACTTCTGAGCACTGACTAACGGTCGAGCTAGGCCTCTTTTTTGACTGGTGAGCTCAGAAAGATATTTTTTATTTTTCAGATTCAATGCAGGTGCACAAATAAATCCGCTGTGAGGGTACAAATTATTTACAGAAGATAATGCAACAAATTAAATATTCTACCAATTTGACATTTCGACCATAATATCAGGTCTTATTGATAGTCACTATGGAAAAAAACGGGGGGAAAAAGGCGGAGGGGGGAGGGAAAAAAATATATTAGATAAACAAAACTGTACAAAGCAATCCAATCTATTTCTATTTCTAACAATTCGGGAATCATGTTGCAGATAATGCAGCAAGAAGGCGCTTATGTGTCGGACACTTCTGTGTGATCCAAATCCATAGTGTAGTGTGTTGTTGGTGGGTAACACTCTTGCTTCCGCCGTCTCTTGCCACCAACCACAGACAATAGATAGGGGATGAATATCTTCTTCATCTCTTGCCTGTTGTGCGCCCATTACCTCTTCCTGCTCATCGTCCTCCATTTATTCCTCGGCTCCTGCACCCTCACTAACAGTCTGCATGGTACCATGAGCCCCCCTTGAATGCTGTACTATAGCCACCCAAGCCAACCACCAGTGCGATGACAAACCGGACCATAACGATATTGGTCTACTTTCCGCATCCTCCTCTGCTTCCTCTTCTATCTCTGGGAGCAGCACCTCCTTCCATAGACTATCTACATACTGGAGCAAACTTTGAGTAAACATCTACAAAGATAAATGTTGTGGGCAGGGGTGACTGACCACGGCAGGGAGGGAAGGCTATGCGAGGCCCTCGGCTCCGGGATTGTGGCTGTGGCTCGAGTGGCAGCCGGATCGGGGGCACGCACAGCAGCCCATCACCCACAACAATAAAAAGGGGGTATTTACAGGGGAAGAGTTTGTCAGTGACACCACCCATGGGTTGCGGTGATAGTTTGGTGACACCACTGCTGCCTTTGTATGGGATGCCCGGGGCTGTTTTAGCATGGCAGCAAGATGGTATCCCCTCCACGGGTAGGGGAGGTGTTGTCCCGGGGCCAGCGTCTAGGTAGGGTGCAGTGCTGGGACGCCATCTGCCGGCTGGATCGGATGACACTGGTGTACTCACTGTGTAGAAATAAATCAGTCAAAGTCCAAGTAGTAAACCAAGTGCCGGATACCGGTAGCCTCCAGAGGGGTGTGCTCGGGTCCCTCACACCGATTGACAGGACAGGGGCCCTTCCTCCTGTACTTCAGTGTTTTGTCTCCTGTGTTGACTAATCTGCTTGAAACGGGAAAAGTCCACTCCCGGTGTCTTTGCTGTGGGAGCTGTGGCCCGCGAGATAATAATATAATAATAATAATCTTTATTTCTATAGCGCCAACATATTCCGTAGCGCTTTACAATTCAGGAGGATCATATACAAACAAGTAACAGTTATAGAAATACAATATTTAGAGGGAAAAAAATACAACCCTGCTCGTGAGAGCTTACAATCTACAATGAGATGGGGGGAGAGGCAAGGTTCAAGTGCTTATTTACAATGACAATCCAACCATCTCACGGAAATGGGGCTGGATAATGGTTTCCTGGACCAGTGGGCCCGAGCCTTGAGATGCCTTTGGGTGCCATGGAGTTTGATGTGGAGTTATGTTGTGAGAGGTTGTAGAGGGACTATGTGAATCGAATCTGATTAGGGAGTGTGATAGGCCGCCCTAAAAAGATGCGTCTTTAGGGTGCGTCTGAAGCTGAGTAAGTTGTGATTTGTCCTAACTTCTTGGGGTAGAGCGTTCCAGAGGGTTGGTGCAGCTCGGAAGAAGTCTTGGATCCGGGAGTGGGAGGTTCGAATTAGAGTGGATGTTAGTCGAAAGTCGCTTGCAGAGCGTAGAGAACGGGTGGGATGATAGACAGAGAGGAGGGTGGAGATGTAGGGGGGTGCTGCACTGTGGAGAGCTTTGTGGGTGAGAACAAGCAGTTTGAATTGGATCCTATGATATATGGGCAGCCAGTGCAATGACTGGCACAGAGCAGAGGCATCCGAGTAGCGGTTAGCCAGATAGGTGATCCTGGCTGCTGCATTAAGGATTGACTGTAGAGGAGAGAGTCTAGTTAGGGGGAGACCAATTAATAGAGAGTTACAGTAGTCCAAGCGAGAGTGGATCAGGGCCACGGTGAGGGTTTTTGTCGTTTCCATAGTGAGAAAAAGGCGGATTCTGGAGATGTTCTTGAGGTGCAAGCGGCAGGTGCGGGCAAGAGATTGTATGTGGGAGGTGAAGGAGAGATCAGTGTCAAGTATATCCCCCAGGCAGCGGGCTTGCGGCCTAGGACTTATCGTTGTGCCACACACAGAGAGGGAGATGTCAGGTTGAGGAAAGTTGGAAGATGGAGGGAAAAGAAGAAGTTCAGTTTTGGAAAGGTTAAGTTTCAGATAGAGAGCAGACATGATGTTACACACTGCAGTCAGGCAGTCACTTGTGTTCTGTAGTACAGCGGGGGTGAGCTCAGGGGAGGAGGTGTATAGCTGTGTGTCATCAGCATAAAGATGGTACTGAAAGCCAAATCTGCTGATGGTCTGACCAATTGGGGCAGTGTAGAGGGAGAAAAGAAGAGGGCCAAGGACTGAACCTTGAGGGACCCCAACAGTGAGAGGAAGAGGAGAAGATGTGGAGCCAGCAAATGATACACTGAATGAGCGGCCAGAAAGATAGGATGAGAACCTGGAGAGCACAGTGTCCTTTAGGCCGATAGAATGGAGCATAGAGAGAAGGAGATGGTGGTCAACAGTGTCAAAGGCAGCAGAAAGGTCAAGAAGAATAAGCAGAGAGTGGTCACCGATACGTTTTGCTGTCAATAGGTCAGAGATCTGACCCTTTGGATTTTGCAGGCACTTGCAGATGCCCTATCCCCCGCGTTGGGCTTCCGTCTCACTCTCTAGGCTTACTGGTGGGACAAGACGTGGAATCTTGTCCCCTGCTGGCTAATCGACAAGGGGCTTGAAGCTGTCCTCACCCTAGGGTCCAGGCACCCCGACTGTGCACGGCCTCCGGATCGGAATCCCACTGTCGGCACCGGTGGGCTACAACCCTGCCACGGTCAACTTTAGGTCTCCCGCGACCAGATCTCCATCGCCTGTGGCCCTGCTCTGCCGTCTGCCACCTAGTCTGTACAGGTAGTCTGGTAGTCCGGGAGCTACGACTTCCGACTACCACTTCACTCCTCTCACTTCCACTGTCTACTCTGTTCTTTTGTGTTCCCTCCCCTGACACCTCAGAACCCCTAGGTGGGCGTCACCATCTGCCTGGCCCCACCCACTGGTGTGTACCTATTGTCCTTGTCGGGGTGACTAGGCTTTGTGGCTGGTGTTGTACCTGTTTGTGGGGTGTGTTGGTAGGACAAGGAGGATGGAGTCCTGCACCTGGAAGATTTGTACAGTCTCTCTGATAACCTGGTTTTGCCACGGCGTCACATAAACATCTTTGTAGTCATTTTGAATCTGTGCAGAAGAATGCAGAGGTACTTTACCTGTGTCTACTGCGCAAGCCTGATTTGCCCCACACTGGACTGCGATGGCCAAGGCTATGCATCTTGATATACTGCAACAGGGCTCATTGCTGCAGCCACAGACACGTAAACATGTGCAGAGTGGAATTCCACCATGTTGGTGTGACGCCCTGGGCAAGCCAGGGGTCACAGGTCATCACACCACCACACCCTACATCCCAGTTAGGAACACCAAGGCTACTAAAATCCTTGTTGCCTTCCTCCAAGGGCTGCTGTTCACACCAGGGGGTGGGCCAGGCGGTTGGCTCCGCCCACCGAGGAGTACACAGCCCTGGAGGCGGGAAAAACCAGGGAGAAGGGAGATAGAGTTTGGAGGAGGAAGTGAGAGGAGTAAAGAACAGTTAGGGAGGTGAAGGAGTAAACAACAAGAGAAGCTAAGTGAAGTGGAAGTGAAGTAGTAGTTGAGCAAGGAAGAAACGAGTAAAAGAGAGAGTAGAAAGGCCTGAGGTTGGTCCGGCTAAGTGCAGGACAGTGTCAGCAAGGTCAGCAACAGCGGTGATTGTCTGGAGGGGGACTGCTCGGAGGTTGCTGGAAGGACCGCGGACGGGTAGTGGCCCGGCGGTCTGGAGCAGTATACGAAGGACAGTCAGCACCAGGGCAGGGGCTTCTCGGACCCCGGCAAGGCTAGGAGTCGCCATAATTTGCCGAATCCGTCAGTGAAGGGGACGTCTGTCTCCAAACAACTAAGTCCCGATTGAAGACAACAGTCCAACCATTAAGGAGGAACACCGCCACCGCCAGGGCACCAGTTCCTCGGGGCCAGCGTCTGCGGGCAAAGTAGGGCTCCTCCGGCCCATATCCAAGCCGGGGAGCGGGTTACCGGTGGGAACCCATCGATACCAACATTGGAACATTAGGTGCAGGACAAAGGGACATCACCGTTACCTACTGGGAGAGCAAGTGCAGCCGTCCGTGGGAACCGTCTTTCCAGCCGTGTGTTTACCGAGAACTGTGTCACCGTCTCAGGCTGAGTGAGTACCAAAGTGCCGGAAGGCACAGCGCTGCCCCCGCTTCCCTGCGCCCACCAGGCCCTGCATCTCTCACCTTCTCCCTGGGCCCCGGGATCACCAACCCCTACCCACGGAGGGGCAACACAACAACTGGCTGCTCCTCCACATCACCACTCCCGGGATCCCCATATCGAGCAGCGGTGGTGCTAACAAATCACCACAACCGTGGGTGGCGTCACGGACAATATACTTTATCCCAAAACCCAATCCCCTTTCACTCACGGGCGAGGAGCGCCGCTCGAGACCCCCGGGATCCGGCCCACCGCTCGAGCCACCACTGAGCAGCAGCAGCCGGACCCGAGCAGTGGGGGTGAGCGCAGTGCTGACACCCTCCTCACCGCCCGCGACAACTTTGCGTCACGAACAGGATCTTACCGCTCTGCCGTTGGGTAGAGGTGCGCCTTGTGACCGCCGGAGGTATCCGGCTGAAAATTTCCAGAAGTCGCCATCTTTGGCGCGAAAAGTTCCCGCTCGAGCGTCTTCTCGAGTAGCAGAGGCGCGAAGGCCAAAACTCCGCCCCAATAAAGGAGGGGCCGAAAAGAAGCTAAGGGGGACGCGATGGCGGCTGGATGTATGTAGCGCGCGGCTGTACGAGCCAAGACGCTGGGACCCTGTGATTTGCCTAGCCTTACAAAGAGATGTCTGTTCCGCCCAGCTACGAGGAGGCTACTGAGCCGGTGCCCGGAACAGCGGCATGGCTGAGGGCCCGAACGGCAGCGATCTGCCGACACTACCGGAGCCAGATCTGCAGGCTGATGGAGCAGTGGACCGCAGAGGTGGAGAATATAGCTGCGGTTGCACGGGTATATGGAATGGAGGCCATGATGGAGGAGCTGGTGAGTGACCCACGCCTCTGTGTCCCCGAGGGACCGGCCGCTGCGGCTGAGGGACCCGGTCTGCCCCTGGCTCCCACGCCACCTCCGTCCTCCTTACCCGTGCACCGTACTGTGTCTGGCCCGTCGGGCGTACACCCCTCCGTGACTGTGGCCAAGAGAGTAGCCAGCCTAGAAGCTACGGCAGCAGGTAGCCACCCCTCTGGTGCAGAGGTCGTCGATAGTGACTCCGGGCCTGACACCGAGCCCATGTCGGAAGAGGATGGGTCCGCCGCAGCCGAAGAATCGGAGTAGGGCAGCGGAGCACCGTTGTCCAGTCCCCGTTGGGACCCCTTGTTTGAAAAAGTTTGAAAAAGTTGAAAATGATGAAAAATGATTACTGTGTGCTTCACCTGATTGTCTAACCGTGATTGAACCGGCCGGAGCCGGCACCGTTGTCCCCGTGGGGACCGTTTAAAAAGTTAGCATGGGAACTATCCATGGACAAGCCCGTGAACTTGCAGGGCAACCACAAACATTAAGTGGCTTGTAAATAAGTTGGTTTACCGTACCGTTTTCCGCATTGCTGCCTCCGGAGAGGCAGGTTGGAGGGAGGGCCCTCAGCAGAGCAGGCTGGGGCCCAGCCACCACAGGAATCGGTGGCTACCCTCTGGAGGGGAAGGACAGATACCGCTCGGGTGACTTGTGCTGGACTGGGGTAAAGGGGTGCTGCCTGGGCTTTAGGGGCAGCATCAGGGCCAGGTTGCTTGGGTGGGAGAGAGCGGAAACCGTACCCGTAAAACCGTTTAGTAGCGTTTAAGAAATGAACCTCCCGCTGTGGGATGATGCCATAATGTATATATATGTTACCATTTTCTTTTATGCATTTACAGAAAATAAAACCGGTGTTGGACGGGCAGCCCGCGGACGGTCTGCATTTTGCTAAGGGGGAATGTGACGCCCTGGGAAAGCCAGGGGTCACAGGTCATCACACCACCACACCCTACATCCCAGTTAGGAACACCAAGGCTACTAAAATCCTTGTTGCCTTCCTCCAGGGGCTGATGTTCACACCAGGGGGTGGGCCAGGCGGTTGGCTCCGCCCACCAAGGAGTACACAGCCCTGGAGGCGGGAAGAACCAGGGAGAAGGGAGATAGAGTTTGGAGGAGGAAGTGAGAGGAGTAAAGAACAGTTAGGGAGGTGAAGGAGTAAACAACAAGAGAAGCTAAGTGAAGTGGAAGTGAAGTAGTAGTGGAGCAAAGAAGAAACGAGTAAAAGAGAGAGTAGAAAGGCCTGAAGTTGGTCCGGCTAAGTGCAGGACAGTGTCAGCAAGGTCAGCAACAGCGGTGATTGTCTGGAGGGGGACTGCTCAGAGGTTGCTGGAAGGACCGCGGACGGGTAGTGGCCCGGCGGTCTGGAGCAGTATACGAAGGACAGTCAGCACCAGGGCAGGGGCCTCTCGGACCCCGGCAAGGCTAGGAGTCGCCATAATTTGCCGAATCCGTCAGTGAAGGGGACGTCTGTCTCCAAACAACTAAGTCCCGATTGAAGACAACAGTCCAACCATTAAGGAGGAACACCGCCACCGCCAGGGCACCAGTTCCTCGGGGCTAGCGTCTGCGGGCAAAGTAGGGTTCCTCCGGCCCATATCCAAGCCGGGGGGCGGGTTACCGGTGGGAACCCATCAATACCAACATAGGAACATTAGGTGCAGGACAAAGGGACATCACCGTTACCTACTGGGAGAGCAAGTGCAGCCGTCCGTGGGAACTGTCTTTCCAGCCGTGTGTTTACCGAGAACTGTGTCACCGTCTCAGGCTGAGTGAGTACCACAGTGCCGGAAGGCACAGCGCTGCCCCCGCGTCCCTGCGCCCACCAGGCCCTGCATCTCTCACCTTCTCCCTGGGCCCCGGGATCACCAACCCCTACCCACGGAGGGGCAACACAACAACTGGCTGCTCCTCCACATCACCACTCCCGGGATCCCCATATCGAGCAGCGGTGGTGCTAACAAATCACCACAACCGTGGGTGGCGTCACGGACAATATACTTTATCCCAAAACCCAATCCCCTTTCACTCACGGGCGAGGAGCGCCGCTCGAGACCCCCGGGATCCGGCCCACCGCTCGAGCCACCACTGAGCAGCAGCAGCCGGACCCGAGCAGTGGGGGTGAGCGCAGTGCTAACACCCTCCTTCCCGCCCGTGACATTGGCACATCACATATCAATTGGTTAACCGGAAAGCCAAAAGATCTCTGTAGTGATGTAAATTGTATTGCCGTGAAGTGCGAACAGTGCAAGTGAGCACACAGGGGCTGTGCCTTCTGCAGCAACATATCCAGGCCAGCATACTGTCTTAGAAATAGCTAGACAACCAGGTTGAGAATGTGAGCCATGCAAAACACGCATGTGAGGTTGCCCCGGTGTAGGTCTAACACCAGGTGTGCAACGTTATACTTTCCTGGCTCCAGGTTCAGTGGAGACAGCCATTGCTCAAACTCGGCCTGGATAGCTGGCCACAAATCTGCAGCTGTGTGACTGCATTCTCCAATTCATTTTAATTTCAACACTGCCTGCTTGTGATGAGCCCTGGTAGCACTGTATAGAGGTGTTGGTGATTCTCTCTGCACTGTTGGAACACGTGTTCCATTAAGGGAGAGGTTGAGGGTGCAGGTGGAAGCCTTTGAAGAGGTGGAAGAGGCAGAAACAGAGGAGGAAGTGATAGATACAGAGGTTTGTCCTGCAAGTCTTGAAGATTCCAAGGCTTGTGGAGCAGCCCCTTGCACACCTGCCCCCACAGCCACCAGAGTCACCCAATGACCAGTCAGAAAAATGTAACACCCCTGGCCATGCTTGCTCATCAAGGTGTCAGTGGTGATATACAGCCTGTCAGATGCACATGCTAGGGTAGCGCAGGCACAGCTTTATTAGAGAAGTAATGGCGACTGGGTAACTGGTATTGGAGGACTGGCAAAGCCATCAGGTTTCAGAAACCATCTGTACACAGAGGCAGAAAGGCAGCATTTCTGCGGCCAACAGTTTAGATATGGTGAAGTTTAAGGTCTTTGAAAGTGATGAGCGAGTACCAAAAAGTTCGGGTGCTCGAGGCTCGGGCCGAGCATCCCAAGATACTCGTGTACTCGGCCCGAGCACCGAGCCCAATGTTATCCTATGGGAGACCTGTTACACCTCGTGGCTCTCCTGTTACAAAGAATGAGGTGGTCCCCCATACCTTGTCTGCCGCGAGCCCTCCTGCTCAGCAGCACCAAAGGTCTGGGAGACTGCGCAGTCTGCAGGAGCTGCCTCCTTGGAGACGCAGCAGAAGGGTGACACCTAGTGGTTCTCCCCTTGCAAGGAATAGAGTGGTCTCCCATCCCTTGTCTGCCACGAGCCCTCCTGCTCAGCATCACAGAGGGTCGGGGAGGTTGCGCAGTGTGCAAAGGATGGATACTCAGGGAAGCAGCAAGACTTCCCTTATCTCTGCACATTGTGAAACCGAGGATCCCGCCTTTATGACCCAGAGGCAGGAAGATGAGTATGTGCCCCACGTGACGTCTTCTGATTCGCTCACTGATATCACACGGCCCGATAACGAGGCTGGTGGTGTGCTGAATCTTGACTGGCCGGGCCAAGACGTCACGAATCCTGATTGGGTCACGTCCATCTCGCGCCCACCCTTGGGTGGAGCTACACCTCCTTAAAAGCTCCCCCTGCCATCATGGCGGCGCGCGACCATCCTTCTATGTTTGGATGTCTGGCAGCGTGCTGCCACGCCACTGCTCAGGCATTATTGTCCTTTGTGGGCTTTGCCCTTGCTGCTCAGGCAGCACCTGGTTTGCAGGCCGTGTTCCTGCCTTGCTGCTCCGGCAGTATCTCCTTTAACAGGCCGTGTTCCTGTCCCAGGTGAGCTCCTCGAGTCTCCACTGGACTCACCTGGTTATTGAAAGCACACGTGCGTGGGCACCTCTGTGCTACCCCCGTGCCATATCCTGTGACTCCCGCTGGCACACGTGCGTAGGCACCTCTGTGCGTCCCCGTGCAACAGGTACACCGATCGAGAAGCCCCGAGCCATACAACCCTCACGGGTTAGGGCGGACCGGTGTACATAGATCGTCTGTGACATTCCAGATGATCACTAGTAGCAACCCGCTCACTCTTTCCTGACCATAGCAGTGGTCCCTTACACCGCACAGTGGACCTTGACCGGCGGAAGCTGTCCAATTCCCATCTTGGCACGCTTCCCCGGGTCCCCCTCGTAACAGAGACCCGAGTATTTTTATGAAATGACCCCCCGGCAGCATGTAGAAACCCTAAAAATGTCGCAAAAGTCTCAGAAGAGTGCTCAAATGACATGGCAACAGCATGGGGAAGACACCTTGAAGCATTTATCACTCAAAAGTCACAACTGTGAACAATTTTGTCCGAGTTTTACGCCATTTTTACGGAAAAAATTTTTCCACCAGAAAACCTTCCAAAATGACACCAAAATGAAATTTCATGGCGGAAATGTTAAGGGCACATACCCAATAGTGAGATAGAGCTGATGTATGTTACTTTTTAAGATTACATGAAAGATTTTACGTGAAAACATTGTGTGGCTCTCCGATGTCCCTGAGAAGAGACTACATGAAGGCCTCTTGAGTCTAATGTGCCCATTTTGAGGAAGTGAGTCTTTGTAGTATTTTCCTTTGCCAGGGCAGTCCAAAATTGTGAGATTCACCAATGCCCCTGCATACAGAAGTGCATGATGGCCTGTAAACCTGAAGTGCCCATTGTAAGGAAGTGGGTCTATTGTAGTATAGCCCTTTGGCAGGGCAGCCAAAAATTGGGAGGCTCCTCATTGTCCCTGGATAGAGACGTGCATGAGGGCCTGTAAACCTGAAGTGCCCATTGTAAGGAAGTTGGTCTATTGTAGTATAGCCCTTTGGCAGGGCAGCCAAAAATTGGGAAGCTCCACATTATCCCTGGATAGAGACGTGCATGAGGGCCTGTAAACCTGAAGTGCCCATTGTAAGGAAGTGGGTCTATTGTAGTATAGCCCTTTGGCAGGGCAGCCAAAAATTGGGAAGCTCCACATTGTCCCTGGATAGAGACGTGCATGAGGGCCTGTAAACCTGAAGTGCCCATTGTAAGGAAGTGGGTCTATTGTAGTATAGCCCTTTGGCAGGGCAGCCAAAAATTGGAAAGCTCCACATTGTCTCTGGATAGAGACGTGCATGAGGGCCTGTAAACCTGAAGTGCCCATTGTAAGGAAGTGGGTCTATTGTAGTATAGCCCTTTAGCAGGGCAGCCAAAAATTGGGAGGCTCCACATTGTCCATGGATAGAGACGTGCATGAGGGCCTCAAAACATTTTTCCCATTGCAAAGGAGCGGGTCTCCTGTCGTTGTCATGCCCATTCTGAAAGAATGGGCGAAAAAATTTACCACTGGGGGTATACCTGAAACAGCGGCCTAACTATTGTAATGGTCATCATGGTGGCGCATGAGGAGAAGGAGGAGCAGTCCAGCGATTAGCCAAAGTTCAGAAGTGTGTACCCATGGGTGCGTTACAAAATTTAAATTCCGCTCTCATTTGCTGGTGGTGTGGTGAAGTCTGGCCCAATACAACCCTTGTTCATCTTGATCAGAGTCAGCCTGTCAGCATTTTCAGTTGACAGGCGGGTGCGTTTATCTGTAATGATTCCACCTGCGGCACTAAAAACACGCTCTGACAAAACGCTAGCGGCAGGGCAGGCAAGGACTTCCAAGGCGTAGAGAGCCAATTCATGCCACGTGTCCAGCTTGGATACCCAAAAATTGTAAGGCACAGAGGAATGTCGGAGTACAGTTGTTCGATCTGCAAGGTACTCCTTGAGCATCTGGGCAAACTTAGCATTATTTGTGGCACTACCCCGCACCTCAGGGGCTGTGGTACGTGAGGGGCTGAGAAAACTGTCCCACATCTTAAAGACTGTTCCCCTACCTCTGGCGGATTGGACTTGTGCCCCTCTCGGCTGTACGCCTTGGTTGTCCACTGATTCCTGACCTATGCCGCTAGCGTTTTGTGAGGGGAATGCTTTGCCTACTTCCGTGACTATGGCCTTCTGGAACTGCTGCATTTTGGCTGACCTCTCCGCCTCGGGAATAAGAGACATAAAGTTCTCCTTGTAGCGTGGGTCTAACAGTGTTACCAAGCAGTAATGATTGTCGGCCAAGATGTTCTTAACGTGAGGGTCATGAGACAGGCAGCTTACCATAAAGTCAGCCATGTGCGCCAGACTCTTAACAGCCATCACTTCAGTATCCTGACCAACACGATGACTGAACATGCTGTCCTCCTCCTCCTCATCTACCCTGTCCTCTGGCCAGTCACGCTGAACCGAGGATATGACTGGTGTGCATGTCATATCCTCAATTTGGCCGGAGAGTTGCTCCATGTCTTCATCCTCCTCCTCGTCATAGTCCTTCACTGTACGTTGTGATGAGACGAGGCTGGGCTGTGTGTTATCACCCACACCCACTACTGTTTCTTGCTCCAACTCATTGCGCTCCGCCTGCTATGCATCATGTTTGTTTTTGAGCAGAGACCGTTTTAGAAGGCAGAGAAGTGGTATGGTAACGCTAATAATGGCGTCATCGTCGCTCACCATCTTGGTGGAGTCCTCAAAGTTTTGGAGGATGGTACATAGGTCGGACATCCATCTCCACTCCTCAGGTGTTATGTGTGGAGTTTGACCCATTTCCCGACGGCTTAGGTGATGCAGATACTCAACAACTGCCCTCTTCTGCTCACATATCCTGACCAACATGTGCAGAGTTGAATTCCAACACGTGGGGACATCACACACCAGTCTGTGAGCCGGAAGATGCAAACGGCGCTGAAAGCCGGCAAGGCCGGCTGCAGCAGTAGTAACTTTCGAAAATGTGCAGACAAGCGGGGAACTTCAACCAGCAGATCAGACAGCTCTGGGTATGACTTTAGAAACCGCTGAACCACGAGGTTGAGCACATGGGCCACGCATGGAACATGTGTCAGCTGTCCTCGCCTCAAAGCCGCCACCAGGTTCCGGCCATTGTCACACACAACCTTTCCTGGCTTTAGGTTCAGAGGTGTGAGCCAGTGATCTGCCTGCTGTTTCAGAGCTGTCCACACCTCTTCTGCATTGTGGGGTTTGTCACCTATGCAGATTAGCTTCAGCACAGCCTGTTGCCGCTTCACCGAGGCAGTGCTGCAGTGCTTCCAGCTTGGGACTGGTGTGGAGGGTAAAGTGGATGAGGATGCGCAGGAGGAGGAGGAGGCTGAAGAGCATGACATTCCGGAGCTGTAGAGTGTGGGTGAAACACTGACTGAGGTAGGGCCTGCAATCCTTGGCGTGGGAAGGACGTGTTCCGTCCCTCGCTCAGACTGGGTCCCAGATTCCGCAATATTAACCCAGTGTGCCATCAACGAGATGTAGCGGCCTTGCCCACAAGCACTTGTCCACGTGTCTGTGGTTAGGTGGACTTTGGCTGAAACAGCGTTTTTCAGGGCACGTGTGATGTTTTGTGACACGTGGTTATGCAATGCGGGGACGGCACACCAGGAGAAATAGTGGCGGCTGGGGACCGAGTAACGTGGGACAGCTGCCGCCATCAGGTCGCGGAATGTTTCTGTCTCCACCAGCCTAAAAGGCAACATTTACAGCGCAAGCAGTCGCGAAATGTTAGCATTTAGTACTGTGGCATGTGGGGCATTGGCAGTGTATTTGCGCCTGCGTTCAAAGGTTTGTTGAATGGATAACTGAACACTGCGCTGTGACAAGGACGTGCTTGATGATGGTGTTATTTCTGCGTGGGCAACTGCAGGTGCAGGGCCGGAGGAGGCTTGTTCGCGGGCAGCATGGACAGGGGATTGGCTCGCATGCACAACAAGCGAAGACGTAGCAGTGACATCAGCAAGCACTGCTCCTCGACTCTGTTGTACATCCCACAAAGTCGGGTGCTTGGCTGACATGTGCCTGATCATGCTGGTGGTGGTCAGGCTGCTAAGTTTGGTACCCCTGCTGATGCTGGCATGGCAGGTGTTGCAAATGGCCTTTTTTGAATCATCTGGAGCCAACTTAAAAAACTGCCAGACTCGGGAAGACCTAACATTTGTACAGGCACCTTGTGTCGTGTTGTTGTTCCGGGGAATGGTTGCCTAACTTCTGCCTGGGGCCACCACCCTGCTTCTTACTGCCTGTTGGGATGCTATGCCTCCCTCCCCCTGTGCACTGCTGTCCTCGCTCTGCATATCCTCCTGACAGGTTGGGTCAGTTACTGGATCATCCACCACGTCAACTTCCTCTTCCGCACCCTGCTCCTCCTCCTGACTTCCTGACAATTGTGTCTCATCATCGTCCACCCCTTGTTGAGACACGTTTCCAACTTCGTGAGAATGTGGCTGCTCAAATATTTGGGCATCTGTACATACGATCTCGTCATGACCCACTTCAACAGGAGCTGGCGAGAGGCCAAAATGTGCGAATGGAAACGTTAACAGCTCTTCCGAGTGTCCAAGTGTGGGATCAGTAATGTCCGTGGACGTGTACTCGGCCTGGTGGTAGGAAGGAGGATCAGGTTCTGAAATGTGCGGTGCAGTATCACGGCTACTGACACTTGACCGTGTGGAAGACAGAGTGTTTGTGGTGGGGCCAATCTGATTGGAAGCATTATCCACTATCCAACTAACAACCTGTTGACACTGGTTTTGGTTCAAGAGCGGTGTACTGCTGCGGTCCTCACGAATTTGGGACAGGATGTGCGAGCGAGTAGATGTGGCCCTTTGTTGTGGCGAAATTAGAGCTTGCACATGACCTCGGCCTCTGCCTGCACCACCATCACGTCCACTTCCTTGTTCGTTGCCAATGCCCTTGCGCATTTTGCAATGCTGTGCTGACGTGTATTCACTAGACTTGTGCGTTATATCCTAGTTTGTGCAAAACGCACACAAGTGCACCTGTACGCTGCCACCGACAGGCACACACGTGCGGTTTTTAAATGCAAGCACGGACGCACTAAGAACCTAACAGGTTTTTAGGAGCGACAATTACTGAGAAGTTTGACACTATCAGACACTGCTAACGTGTATTATTCACTAGACTTGTGCGTTATATCCAAGTTTGTGCAAAACGCACACAAGTTCACCTGTACGCTGCCACTGACAGGCACACACGTGCGGTTTTTAAATGCAAGCACGGACGCACTAAGAACCTAACAGGTTTTTAGGAGCGACAATTACTGAGAAGTTTAACACTATCAGACACTGCTAACGTCTATTATTCACTAGACTTGTGCGTTATATCCAAGTTTGTGCAAAACGCACACAAGTTCACCTGTACGCTGCCACCGACAGGCACACACGTGCGGTTTTTAAATGCAAGCACGGATGCACTAAGAACCTAACAGCTTTTTAGGAGCGACAATTACTGAGAAGTCTGACACTATCAGGACTGTTTTAGACTGTGTACACCAGCCCCAGATATGATGAAGGCTGGTATACGGTCACCACTAGGAATGGCTATATACCCTGCCTGCCTGCCTGTATACAGCTACAATAGTCCTGAGAAGAACTCTTCTGGTCACTAGCCTGTATTCTGACCTGGCTATACCCTGCCTGCCCTGCCTGTATACAGCAACAATAGTCCTGAGAAGGACTCCACTCCTGTACTCCGACCTGGTTATACCCTGCCTGCCTGTATATAGCTACAATAGTCCTGAGAAGGACTTCTGGTCACACTGTTTGCAGCCCTGCTCCGGAACTAAAGGGCCGCAAACCTTTCCCTGAAGCAGCAACACTCTCCCTGCACTGACTGTCTGGATGGCTGTGTGCAGAGCACAGCGCGCCCGCCCGTATAAAGGCTCGGTCACGCTGTGCGGGCCGGCCACTCACTGCAATTCCACAACTAACAGGGCTGTGGCATTGCAGTGGTCTGCCAGCCAATCCCTGCATGAGGGCTGGCTTTCAAAAGAGCGCCAACATGCAGTGATGAAGACCACGAGTACAGCACGAGTATCGCGACATTACTCGGCACCCACCGAGTAGCCCGAGTACAGTGATGCTCGTGCGAGTACCGAGTAGTGACAAGCGTACTCGCTCATCACTAGTCTTTGATTTGGCATGTACAGTGCCTACAAGTAGTATTCAACCCCCTGCAGATTTAGCAGGTTTACACATTCGGAATTAACTTGGCATTGTGACATTTGGACTGTAGATCTGCCTGGAAGTGTGAAATGCACTGCAGCAAAAAAGAATGTTATTTCTTTTTTTATTTTTTTTTTTAAATTGTGAAAAGTTTATTCAGAGGGTCATTTATTATTCAACCCCTCAAACCACAAGAATTCTGTTTGGTTCCCCTAAAGTATTAAGAAGTATTTCAGGCACAAAGAACAATGAGCTTCACATGTTTGGATTAATTATCTCTTTTTCCAGCCTTTTCTGACTAATTAAGACCCTCCCCAAACTTGTGAACAGCACTCATACTTGGTCAACATGGGAAAGACATAGGAGCATTCCAAGGCCTTCAGAGACAAGATCGTGGAGGGTCACAAGGCTGGCAAGGGGTACAAAACCCTTTCCAAGGAGTTGGGCCTACCTGTCTCCACTGTTGTGAGCATCATCCGGAAGTGGAAGGCTTATGGAACTACTGTTAGCCTTCCACGGCCTGGACAGCCTTTGAAAGTTTCCACCCTTGCCAAGGCCAGGCTTGTCCGAAGAGTCAAGGCTAACCGAAGGACAACAAGGAGGGAGCTCCGGGAAGATCTCATGGCAGTGGGGACATTGGTTTCAGTCAATACCATAAGTAACGTACTCCACCGCAGTGGTCTCCGTTCCAGACGAGCCCGTAAGGTACCTTTACTTTCAAAGCGTCATGTCAAGGCTCGTCTACAGTTTGCTCATGATCACTTGGAGGACTCTGAGACAGACTGGTTCAAGGTTCTCTGGTCTGATGAGACCAAGATCGAGATCTTTGGTGCCAACCACACACGTGACGTTTGGAGACTGGATGGCACTGCATACGACCCCAAGAATACCATCCCTACAGTCAAGCATGGTGGTGGCAGCATCATGCTGTGGGGCTGTTTCTCAGCCAAGGGGCCTGGCCATCTGGTCCGCATCCATGGGAAGATGGATAGCACGGCCTACCTGAAGATTTTGGCCAAGAACCTCCGCTCCTCCATCAAGGATCTTAAGATGGGTCGTCATTTCATCTTCCAACAAGACAACGACCCAAAGCACACAGCCAAGAAAACCAAGGCCTGGTTCAAGAGGGAAAACATCAAGGTGTTGCAGTGGCCTAGTCAGTCTCCTGACCTTAACCCAATTGAAAACTTGTGGAAGGAGCTCAAGATTAGAGATGAGCGAACCGGTCGCGGTTCGGCTCGAGGTCGGTTCGTCGAACGGAGGTCCCGTTCGAGTTCGGTTCGTCGAAAGTTCGACGAACCGAACTCGAACTGCATAGGAAACAATGGCAGGCAATCACAAACACATAAAAACACCTAGAAAACGCCCTCAAAGGTGTCCAAAAGGTGACAAACAACTCACAACACAACACAAACACATGGGAAAGTGACAAGGACATATACTCATGCGAAAACAAAAGAGCTGGACAAGGAAAAAGAGGAGGAGACACAGATATAGGCATGGCACGCCCTTCTAAAATCATGTAAAACACCGCAAGGTGACTCCAAGCGGAGTCTCCCTTTTTTCTAAAAATTGGGCCACACACACACCCACCCCTTCAGTGGCAGCACTTGTGCCCTAGTTGTACACTTCCCAGCTAGATTTGCATCAAGCACATTCAAAAATACGCCATTCTTAACCGTCCCCAGGATGACACCGGGGTAGGTAGCAAAGTCTTTCCTGATCCCAGCTCTGTTCATCTTGGCTCCTTTTTAAAAACACTGTAAGCAAGGGTTACTCCAAGCGGAGTCTCCCTTTTTTCCAAAAATTGGGCCACACACACACCCACCCCTTTAGTGTTTTCAGTTGTGCCCCAGTTGTACACTTCAGAGCTAGACTTGCATCAAGCACATTCAAAAATATGCCATTCTTAACCGTCCCCAGGATGACACCGGGGTGGGTAGCAAAGTCTTTGCTGAACCATGACTTGTTCATCTTGGCTCCTTTTAAAAAACACAGCAAGCAATGGTTACTCCAAGCAGAGTCTCCCTTTTTTTTCCAAAAATTGTGCCCCACACACACCCACCCATTCAGTGGCAGCACTTGTGCCCTAGTTGTACACTTCACAGCTAGATTTGCATCAAGCACATTCAAAAATACGCCATTCTTAACTGTCCCCAGGATGACACCGGGGTAGGTAGCAAAGTCTTTCCTGATCCCAGCTGTATGCATCTTGGATCATTTTTTAAAACAATGTAAGCAAGGATTACTCCAAGCGGAGTGTCCCTTTTTTCCAAAAATTGGGCCACACACACACCCACCCATTCAGTGGCAGCACTTGTGCCCTAGTTGTACACTTCACAGCTAGACTTGCATCAAGCACATTCAAAAATAGGCCATTCTTAACCGTCCCCAGGATGACACCGGGGTAGGTAGCAAAGTCTTTGCTGATCCCAGCTCTGTTCATCTTGGATCATTTTTAAAAACACTGTAAGTAAGGGTTACTCCAAGCGGAGTCTCCCTTTTTTCCAAAAATTGTGCCCCACAGACACCCCATCAGTGGCAACACTTGTGCCCTAGTTGCAAACAGGATGTTTTGATTTGCATCAAGCACATTCCAAATCCACAAGCATTTACTCTCCCCAGGATGACACAGGGGTAGTAAATTCCTTGTGGATCCATGACTTGTTCATTTTGATGAACATTAGTCTGTCCACATTGTCACTGGACAGACGCGTGCGCTTATCTGTCAGCACACACCCAGCAGCACTGAAGACACGTTCAGAGACAACGCTGGCAGCTGGAGACGACAAAATCTCCAAGGCGTAACTGGAGAGCTCTGGCCATTTTTCAAGATTTGAAGCCCAAAATGAGCAAGGCTCCATTTGCAAAGTCATGGCATCGATGTTCATTTGGAGATACTCCTGTATCATCCTCTCCAGCCGTTGACTATGTGTCAGACTTGTTGTCTCTGGTGGCCTTGCAAAGGAGGGTCTAAAAAAATTATGAAAAGATTCAATAAAATTGCTGTTACCAGCACCAGATACGGTGCTACTGATACGGGTAGACTGTTGGAGATGACGAGACCGTCCCATGTTTGTTAAGTTACAACTGGGAGATTCACTCCCTGCACCTGCATGGTTGTTTGGTGGAAAAGCCGAGCTAAGATCGAGTAACAGCTTCTGCTGATACTCCTGCATACGTGCGTCCCTTTCTATGGTGGAATTATGTCACAAAATTTGGACTTGTACCGGGGATCTAATAGTATGGCAAGCCAGTAGTCATCATCACTTCTAATTTTGACAATACGAGGGTCATGTTGGAGGTAGTGCAACAAGAAGGCACTCATGTGTCTTGCGCAGCCATGCGGACCAAGTCCACGCTGTGTTTGTGGCATAGAGGTGCTAACCGTTCTTTCTTCCTCTGACATCTCCCCGCAACCTCTTTCAACTGAAATTTGACCAAGGTCTCCCTCATCCGCTGAGTCTTCCATGTCCATGGACAGTTCGTCCTCCATTTCTTCATGTTCTCCTGCACCTTCCTCAACATTTCGCCTGCTACCATGCGCCCTTGTTGATCCCTGTCCCCCATGGTCCCATGCCTGCCGCGTTGGTGATGATGAACGTCTGGACCTTGGTGATGTTGTTGTCCCTTGCGCATATGAATCCTCCTGTAGTTCCTCCCCTTCCTGTTGTCCCACACCCTGACTCCGAATAGTGTTTAGCGTGTGCTCCAGCATGTAAATGACTGGAATTGTCATGCTGATAAAGGCATTGTCAGCGCTAAACATATTCGTCGCCATGTCGAAACTGTGCAGAAGGGTGCATAGGTCCTTGATCTGAGACCACTCCATCAGGGTGATCTGCCCCACCTCTGCATCTCGTTGGCCCAGGCTATACGTCATGACGTATTGCACCAGGGCTCGGCGGTGTTGCCACAGTCACTGTAACATGTGAAGAGTCGAATTCCAGCATGTCGCCACATCGCATTTCAGGCGATGAACCGGCAGGCCGAAAGACTTCTGGAGCGATGCAAGTCGCTCAGCTGCGGCGGTTGAACGGCGGAAGTGAGCAGACAGTTTTCGTACCCTGGTCAGAAGGCGATCTAGGCTGGGATAAAGTGTTAAAAATTGCTGGACAACAAGGTTCAACACGTGAGCCATACAAGGCACGTGTGTCACCTTGCCCAGGCGAAGGGCCGCACCCAGGTTTGCAGCATTGTCGCACACGGCCTTACCAGGCTGCAGGTTGAGTGGAGACAACCATTTATTAAACTCGGACCGCAGAGCTGACCACAACTCCTCAGCTGTGTGACTCTTATTCCCAAGACATGTGAAGCTAAAGACCGCCTGATGCCTTTGCGCTCTGCTGCCAGCATAGTAATGAGGGGTGCGTGATTCCTTCTGCGCAGTGAGAACGCTGGTGGCCGGACCAGGCAGGCTTGGGGCGGCGGTGGAGGACACAGATGAGGTGGAGGAGGCAGAAGCAGTGGCGGAATTTGGACAGACAGAGGATTGACACACAAGTCGTGGGGACGGCAAGACTTGTGTAACAGTCCCTAAACCATCTATCACCATAGTTACCCAGTGCCCAGTCAGCGACATGTAACGTCTCTGTACATGCTTACTGGTCCAAGTATCGGTGGTGAAATGCACCCGTTCACACACAGAGTTTCTCAAGGAAGCGGTGATGTTGTGTGCGACATGCTGGTGTAGCGCGGGCACACCTTTCTTAGAGAAGGAGTGGCGACTGGGCATCTGGTACTGGGGCACAGCGACAGACATAAGGTCTCTAAAATCCTGTGTGTCCACCATGCGGAAAGGCAGCATTGCGGTAGCCAAGAGCTTACAGAGGGATAAAGTCAACCTCTTACCTTTGTCATGGGTCGCTGGAAATGGCCTTTTATTTGTCCACATCTGAGGGACAGAGATTTGGCTGCTGTGTGTAGACGGTGTTGAGTAGGGTGTCCCTGGAAAAATGCAGGTTTGTGAGGAAAGTGCAGGCGTTGACATGATGTTGCCTTCATCCAACGTTGGTGCTATCGATGTCTGAGAGAGCTGTACACACGCACTTGTTTCCCCTTCCAAACCAACTGACGACCTACCAAGCAAACTGCCTGTTGCGGTTACAGTGGTGGAAGTTGTGCGTGGAAAACCAGGTGTGACAGCTGTCCCCACAGTCCTAGAAGATGAAGAGCGCGCAGATGCACTGGAAGGGGCAGGCTGTGGATGGTTCGCTCCGCTAGGCCGCATTGCAGCACGGTGAGCTTCCCACTGGGACCTATGATATTTATTCATGTGACGATTCATGGAAGAAGTTGTCAAACTGCTGAGGTTTTGACCTCTACTAACAGAATCACGACAAATTTTACACATCACATAATTTGGGCGATCTTTTTCTATGTCAAAAAAGGACCAGGCTAGGCAAGACTTAGAGGGCATGCGACCTGCTGAGCCCCCCCGACTAGTGCTGAGAGGCAGAGTGGTGGCTGATGATGCAGTTGTAGACGTGCTACCAGTGCTCCGACTCTGTCCAGGAAGGCGCAAGGTAACTTCGTCGTCGGTTGCATCCTCCTCCACCGCCTCTGTTGACCTCCTCGAGTGCCTGACTGTGGGTTGACAGTAGGTGGGATCTAGAACTTCATCATCAATTGTTGTGTTTGCACTCCCCTCACCCTCAGACCGAGCATCTTCTTGCCCTGACCGAATATTTAAGTTGTCATTCCAATCTGGTATCTGCGTCTCATCGTCATCAGTATGTTCCTCATTGTCTATAACCACAGGTGTTACAGTTTGTGACAAAGGGTCAACATTATGCTCAGAAACTTGGTCCTCACGGCCTGAATCAGAGTCACAAAGGTTCTGGGCATCACTGCAGACCATTTCCTGGTCTGTACTCACTGTAGCTTGGGAGCAGACCTCTGATTCCCAGGCTATAGTGTGACTGAACAGCATTGCAGACTCAGCCATCTCAGTTCCACCATACTGTGCAGGGCTGATGGAGACTTCAGAGCTGGGAGAAAGCAAGTTTGATTGGGATGACAACTCAGAGGACTGGTGTTTTTTGGATGCGGTACTTGAGGTGGCTGAGAGGGCACTTGTTCGACCACTTGAGATCCATTCAAGCATTTTCCTTTTTTGGCCATCATCTACCTTTGTTCCTGTTGTTTGTGTCCGTAAAAAAGGGAGCACAATGGATTGTCCACTGTAAGTAGTAGACATCTTACTTTTGCTGGTAGATTGTCTATCTTCAGCAGATGTTAATGGAGCTTTGCCACCTTCCCCACGGACAAACCCTTTTTTTCCTTTTCCACCACGCCTCTTCCCCTGTCCACCAGCATCTGTCATTTTGCCACTCATGTTGATTGCGACAAGATTGTGCACTGAAAATGTGGTAGTAAAAATTGAGAGGTGGTGTAGATTGCAGCGGTGGTCTATCTTTATTAACAGCAGAATAAACAACAATAACTATCCCTGAAAATGCAACTACGGCCCTTAAACTGGCAGCATAAATTGCTAGTATAATGACTTAGTAACAATGAGTTTGAGTGTGCAATGCAGGCAGACATGCTGCAAATATCTTTGCACTACTGGGACAATACAAAAGTCCAACAGCCACGTTTAGAATGCCACTAAGTTCACTCAGTGTTTGCTACTATAATGGCTTAGTGATAATGAGTTTGAGTGTGCAATGCAGGCAGACGTGCTGCAAATATCTTTGCACTAGTGGGACTATACAGAAGTCCAATAGCCACGTTTAGAATGCCACTAAGTTCACTCAGTGTTTGCTAGTATAATGGCTTAGTAACAATGAGTTGGAGTGTGCAATGCAGGCAGACGTGCTGCAAATATCTTTGCACTAGTGGGACTATACAGAAGTCCAATAGCCACGTTTAGGATGCCACTAGGTTCACTCAGTGTTTGCTAGTATAATGGCTTAGTTACAATGAGTTTCAGTGTGCAATGCAGGCAGACGTGCTGCAAATATCTTTGCACTAGTGGGACTATACAGAAGTCCAATAGCCACGTTTAGGATGACACTAAGTTCACTCAGTGTTTGCTAGTATAATGGCTTAGTTATAATGAGTTTGTGTGTGCAATGCAGGCAGACGTGCTGCAAATATCTTTGCACTAGCGGGACTATACAGAAGTCCAATAGCCACGTTTAGGATGCCACTAAGCTCACTCAGTGTTTGCTAGTATAATGGCTTAGTTATAATGAGTTTGAGTCTGCAATGCAGGCAGACGTGCTGCAAATATCTTTGCACTAGTGGGACTATACAGAAGTCCAATAGCCACGTTTAGGATGCCACTAAGTTCACTCAGTGTTTACTAGTATAATGGCTTAGTTATAATGAGTTTGAGTGTGCAATGCAGGCAGACGTGCTGCAAATATCTTATCACTAGTGGGACTGTACAGAAGTTCAATAGCCACGTTTAGGATGCCACTAAGTTCACTCAGTGTTTGCTAGTATAATGGCTTAGTTATAATGAGTTTGAGTGTGCAATGCAGGCAGACGTGCTGCAAATATCTTTGCATTAGTGGGACTATACAGAAGTCCAATAGCCACGTTTAGGATGCCACTAAGTTCACTCAGGGTTTGCTAGTATAATGGCTTAGTTATAATGAGTTTGAGTGTGCAATGCAGGCAGACGTGCTGCAAATATCTTTGCACTAGTGGGACTATACAGAAGTCCAACAGCCACGTTTAGGATGCCACTAAGTTCACTCAGTTTTTGCTAGTATAATGGCTTAGTAACAATGAGTTTGAGTGTGCAAAGGGCAGGAGGGTACAGTGGCAGGGTTGTGGGTCTCTGGGTAGAAGAAAGGAAGCCTGCCTTTCTATCCCTCCTAATGTGGAAATGCAGCGAGGAAATCCCTGACCTTAGCTACACAGACGCTGTCATCTTGTGTAGCTGTTAAACTCTGTCACCTATGGCTCTGACCCTACCGGTATGAGCCCTTAAAAGGACTGATAGAAAGTGCTATCCCTAAGCTGTCTAGCGCTGTGTATGTAGCGTATACAGCAGTATCGGCGATAGGAGCTGCGCCAGTGATGTCTGACACCAAGAACGCAGAAGGCAGATAATGGCGTGCTGGAGGAAAATGTCCGGTTTTATAATGCAGGGACATGTGACATGGACATCCTATCACACATGCCGTTGCTTCTCTGGCTAAAAGTCCACTTAGCTGTGTGTGTGTCTGGAATTGGCTGACATGCTGGCCCGCCCCACTACACGCGCGCGCTTAGGGAAGGAAGACAAGGAAAAAAAAAAAATGTCGATCGCCATTATACATACAGCAGTGATCTGAATGCGCTGTTCCCGCACACTATACACTGAAATGTCATAATAGTGTGAGTCACAGAGTGACTTACACTATTACAGCGGAAAGCCAGCTAGGAATTAGCTGTTTTTTTGCTGCTAGAACCGTTCTCGAACGTATCTAGAATTATCGAGCTTTAGCAAAAAAACTCGAGTTCTAGTTCGATCTAGAACAGCCCCCAAAATCACTCGAGCCGCGAACTGGAGAACCTCGAACCGCGAACCGCGCTCAACTCTACTCAAGATTAAAGTCCACATGAGACACCCAAAGAACCTAGATAACTTGGAGAAGATCAGCATGGAGGAGTGGGCCAAGATAACTCCAGAGACCTGTGCCAGCCTGATCAGGTCTTATAAAAGACGATTATTAGCTGTAATTGTAAACAAGGGTTATTCCACAAAATAAACCTAGGGGTTGAATAATAATTGACCCACACTTTTATGTTGAAAATTTATTAAAATTTAACTGAGCAACATAACTTGTTGGTTTGTAAGATTTATGCATCTGTTCATAAATCCTGCTCTTGTTTGAAGTTTGCAGGCTCTAACTTATTTGCATCTTATCAAACCTGCTAAATCTGCAGGGGGTTGAATACTACTTGTAGGCACTGTATAGGAGGAAATGGTCTTTTACATAACCACAACTGGGGGACAGAGGGCTTCTGTGCTGACAAAGGGTGGAGTAGGGTGTACAAGACAAACTGAAGGACTGTGAGGTGTAGGCAGAGATGTTATAGTGGGAAGAGAAACATTTGGTTTCCTTGGTGTCTCAGATCAGTCAACAATACAAGGCATGTCCACTTGCATAACAGCTGACGGGCTCTCATAAATCCTGACTGTAGCAGGTAAACTAGTGAAGGTTCTACTGTCGGAGACCTGAGTGAGAACATTTTCGACAGTGATAGAGGTGGTTGATGGGCCGGTTGTTGGTTAGGGACTAGGACTGAGTGGATCTGGACTGCAAAAGTCCGGATCCGTTCAACTGCGACTGAGAATACCAGCCCCCAGCTGGCTTTATCTTGGCTGGGGATAAAAATTAGGGGGGCCGCACGTTGTTTTTTTTTAAAATTTATTTAGATAAAAAAGCCGCATGCGGTTTCTCTTAGGCCAGAGCCACATTTGCTAGGGACTTACATGAGTCTGACATCGCATCATTGGCACAGCCACACACTCTTCTGATAGTAGTGTGCATATGTTTCTAGGTACATGCACGCTCATGTTCAGAGAGTGGCAGGCCATGCTGGCTGATATCATGCCAGACTGACACAAGTCTGACGTTGCACCACCGGCACAGCCGCACACTCTTCTGAAAGGAGCGCATGTGTTTCTGTCTACATGCACGCTCACCATACTGACCCGCAGACACTTGCACTGCTTTCACTGCCCACCGGCCGTCCTAGCACCTGTGATTGGTTAAAGTCAGCTGCCACTCAGGGTGGAGGCGCGTCTAACTGCAACCAATTACACACGCCGGTGGGCGGGAAAAACAGTGAATATTGAATTGTTGGCACCGGAAGGGAAAAGCATGACCCGGAAGAAGTTTGCTGCCATGACACAGCCTGGATGAGATTCTGGTCCCCATTGACTTATATGGGCACCGGATTCCAGAGTTGATCGGGTTTTTTTTTTATTGAGCAGTGATCCATCGATCCCGTTTTTTTTGCGAGTTTGAGCAGCACTATTGGGGATGCCTGCTAGCCCATATTTTAGCTCAGTAAGATTGCTGGAGTAATGTATGTTGGTAGAGTATGTGCCGGTCACGCAAATAGTAGTCAAATTATTGGAATACGTGCCTCTACTGAGTTGTTTACAAACTTGGCAGACAACAAAAGTTGGGTGATTATTTTTGGTCTAAAAAAAGGCCCAAACTAGGCAACCCTTCCTACGAACTTCAGATGCGTGACTTTTGTTGGTCAGAGCCAGAGTTGTGGCAAGGGATGCAGAGGTTGTAGTGGTTGCAACACTCCTCCACTTTTTCTGCTCAGCTGTGTGCCTCTGTGTTCACACCAAGTGGGTTCTCCAACCTCATTGTGATCATCTCTGTCATCTCAATCATCACCCTAACAATCACTAGAGATGAGCGAACCGGTCCTGGTTCGGCTCGAGGTTGGTTCGCCGAACGGAGGTCCCGTTCGAGTTCGGCTCGTCGAACGTTCGACGAACCGAACTCGAACTGCATAGGAAACAATGGCAGGCAATCACAAACACAGTAAAACACCTAGAAAACACCCTCAAAGGTGTCCAAAAGGTGACAAACAACTCAAACACATGGGAAAGTGACAAAGACATATACTCATGCGAAAACAAAACAGCTGGACAAGGAAAAAGAGGAGGACACACAGATATAGGCATGGCACGCCATTCTAAAATCATGTAAATCACCGCAAGGTGACTCCAAGCGTAGTCTCCCTTTTTTTCCAAAAATTGGGCCCCACACACACCCACCCATTCAGTGGCAGCAGTTGGGCCCCAGTTGTACAATTCACAGCTAGATTTGCATCAAGCACATTCAAAAATACGCCATAATTAACCGTCCCCGGGATGACACCGGGGTAGGTAGCAAAGTCTTTCCTGATCCCAGCTCTGTTCATCTTGGCTTCTTTTAAAAACACATCAAGCAAGGGTTACTCCAAGCGGAGCCTCCCTTTTTTCCAAAAATTGTGCCCCACACACCCACCCATTCAGTGGCAGCACTTGTGCCCTAGTTGTACACTTCACAGCTACATTTGCATCAAGCACATTCAAAAATACGCCATTCTTATCCGTCCCCAGGATGACACAGGGGTAGGTAGCAAAGTCTTTCCTGATCCCAGCTCTGTTCATCTTGGCTTCTTTTAAAAACACATCAAGCAAGGGTTACTCCAAGCGGAGTCTCCCTTTTTTCCAAAAATTGGGCCCCACACACACCCACCCCTTCAGTGGCAGCACTTGTGCCCTAGTTGTACACTTCACAGCTACATTTGCATCAAGCACATTCAAAAATACGCCATTCTTATCCGTCCCCAGGATGACACAGGGGTAGGTAGCAAAGTCTTTCCTGATTCCAGCTCTGTTCATCTTGGCTTCTTTTAAAAACACATCAAGCAAGGGTTACTCCAAGCGGAGTCTCCCTTTTTTCCAAAAATTGGGCCCCACACACACCCACCCCTTCAGTGGCAGCACTTGTGCCCTAGTTGTACACTTCACAGCTACATTTGCATCAAGCACATTCAAAAATACGCCATTCTTATCCGTCCCCAGGATGACACCGGGGTAGGTAGCAAAGTCTTTCCTAATCCCAGCTCTGTTCATCTTGGCTTCTTTTAAAAACACAGCAAGCAAAGGTTACTCCAAGCGGAGTCTCCCTTTTTTCCAAAAATTGGGCCACACAGACACCCACCCCATCAGTGGCAGCACTTGTGCCCTAGTTGTACACTTCACAGCTACATTTGCATCAAGCACATTCAAAAATACGCCATTCTTATCCGTCCCCAGGATGACACCGGGGTAGGTAGCAAAGTCTTTCCTAATCCCAGCTCTGTTCATCTTGGCTTCTTTTAAAAACACAGCAAGCAAAGGTTACTCCAAGCGGAGTCTCCCTTTTTTCCAAAAATTGGGCCACACAGACACCCACCCCATCAGTGGCAGCACTTGTGCCCTAGTTGTACACTTCACAGCTACATTTGCATCAAGCACATTCAAAAATACGCCATTCTTATCCGTCCCCAGGATGACACCGGGGTAGGTAGATAAAGTCTTTGCTGACCCATGACTTGTTCATCTTGGCTTCTTTTAAAAACAATGTAAGCAAGGGTTACTCCAAGCGGAGTCTCCCTTTTTTCCAAAAATTGTGCCCCACACACCCACCCATTCAGTGGCAGCACTTGTGCCCTAGTTGTACACTTCACAGCTACATTTGCATCAAGCACATTCAAAAATACGCCATTCTTATCCGTCCCCAGGATGACACCGGGGTAGGTAGCAAAGTCTTTCCTGATCCCAGCTCTGTTCATCTTGGCTTCTTTTAAAAACACATCAAGCAAGGGTTACTCCAAGCGGAGCCTCCCTTTTTTCCAAAACTTGGGCCCCACACACCCACCCATTCAGTGGCAGCACTTGTGCCCTAGTTGTACACTTCACAGCTACATTTGCATCAAGCACATTCAAAAATACGCCATTCTTATCCGTCCCCAGGATGACACAGGGGTAGGTAGCAAAGTCTTTCCTGATCCCAGCTCTGTTCATCTTGGCTTCTTTTAAAAACACATCAAGCAAGGGTTACTCCAAGCGGAGTCTCCCTTTTTTCCAAAAATTGGGCCCCACACACACCCACCCCTTCAGTGGCAGCACTTGTGCCCTAGTTGTACACTTCCCAGCTACATTTGCATCAAGCACATTCAAAAATACGCCATTCTTATCCGTCCCCAGGATGACACCGGGGTAGGTAGCAAAGTCTTTCCTGATCCCAGCTCTGTTCATCTTGGCTTCTTTTAAAAACACATCAAGCAAGGGTTACTCCAAGCGGAGCCTCCCTTTTTTCCAAAAATTGTGCCCCACACACCCACCCATTCAGTGGCAGCACTTGTGCCCTAGTTGTACACTTCACAGCTACATTTGCATCAAGCACATTCAAAAATACGCCATTCTTATCCGTCCCCAGGATGACACCGGGGTAGGTAGCAAAGTCTTTCCTGATCCCAGCTCTGTTCATCTTGGCTTCTTTTAAAAACACATCAAGCAAGGGTTACTCCAAGCGGAGCCTCCCTTTTTTCCAAAACTTGGGCCCCACACACCCACCCATTCAGTGGCAGCACTTGTGCCCTAGTTGTACACTTCACAGCTACATTTGCATCAAGCACATTCAAAAATACGCCATTCTTATCCGTCCCCAGGATGACACAGGGGTAGGTAGCAAAGTCTTTCCTGATCCCAGCTCTGTTCATCTTGGCTTCTTTTAAAAACACATCAAGCAAGGGTTACTCCAAGCGGAGTCTCCCTTTTTTCCAAAAATTGGGCCCCACACACACCCACCCCTTCAGTGGCAGCACTTGTGCCCTAGTTGTACACTTCCCAGCTACATTTGCATCAAGCACATTCAAAAATACGCCATTCTTATCCGTCCCCAGGATGACACCGGGGTAGGTAGCAAAGTCTTTCCTGATCCCAGCTCTGTTCATCTTGGCTTCTTTTAAAAACACATCAAGCAAGGGTTACTCCAAGCGGAGCCTCCCTTTTTTCCAAAAATTGTGCCCCACACACCCACCCATTCAGTGGCAGCACTTGTGCCCTAGTTGTACACTTCACAGCTACATTTGCATCAAGCACATTCAAAAATACGCCATTCTTATCCGTCCCCAGGATGACACCGGGGTAGGTAGCAAAGTCTTTCCTGATCCCAGCTCTGTTCATCTTGGCTTCTTTTAATAACACATCAAGCAAGGGTTACTCCAAGCGGAGCCTTCCTTTTTTCCAAAAATTGGGCCCCACACACCCACCCATTCAGTGGCAGCACTTGTGCCCTAGTTGTACACTTCACAGCTACATTTGCATCAAGCACATTCAAAAATACGCCATTCTTATCCGTCCCCAGGATGACACAGGGGTAGGTAGCAAAGTCTTTCCTGATCCCAGCTCTGTTCATCTTGGCTTCTTTTAAAAACACATCAAGCAAGGGTTACTCCAAGCGGAGTCTCCCTTTTTTCCAAAAATTGGGCCCCACACACACCCACCCCTTCAGTGGCAGCACTTGTGCCCTAGTTGTACACTTCACAGCTACATTTGCATCAAGCACATTCAAAAATACGCCATTCTTATCCGTCCCCAGGATGACACCGGGGTAGGTAGCAAAGTCTTTCCTGATCCCAGCTCTGTTCATCTTGGCTTCTTTTAAAAACACAGCAAGCAAGGGTTACTCCAAGCGGAGTCTCCCTTTTTTCCAAAAATTGGGCCACACAGACACCCACCCCATCAGTGGCAGCACTTGTGCCCTAGTTGTACACTTCACAGCTACATTTGCATCAAGCACATTCAAAAATACGCCATTCTTATCCGTCCCCAGGATGACACCGGGGTAGGTAGATAAAGTCTTTGCTGACCCATGACTTGTTCATCTTGGCTTCTTTTAAAAACAATGTAAGCAAGGGTTACTCCAAGCGAAGTCTCCCTTTTTTCCAAAAATTGTGCCCCACACACCCACCCGTTCAGTGGCAGCACTTGTGCCCTAGTTGTACACTTCACAGCTACATTTGCATCAAGCACATTCAAAAATACGCCATTCTTATCCGTCCCCAGGATGACACCGGGGTAGGTAGCAAAGTCTTTCCTGATCCCAGCTCTGTTCATCTTGGCTTCTTTTAAAAACACATCAAGCAAGGGTTACTCCAAGCGGAGCCTCCCTTTTTTCCAAAAATTGGGCCCCACACACCCACCCATTCAGTGGCAGCACTTGTGCCCTAGTTGTACACTTCACAGCTACATTTGCATCAAGCACATTCAAAAATACGCCATTCTTATCCGTCCCCAGGATGACACAGGGGTAGGTAGCAAAGTCTTTCCTGATCCCAGCTCTGTTCATCTTGGCTTCTTTTAAAAACACATCAAGCAAGGGTTACTCCAAGCGGAGCCTCCCTTTTTTCCAAAAATTGTGCCCCACACACCCACCCATTCAGTGGCAGCACTTGTGCCCTAGTTGTACACTTCACAGCTACATTTGCATCAAGCACATTCAAAAATACGCCATTCTTATCCGTCCCCAGGATGACACCGGGGTAGGTAGATAAAGTCTTTGCTGACCCATGACTTGTTCATCTTGGCTTCTTTTAAAAACAATGTAAGCAAGGGTTACTCCAAGCGGAGTCTCCCTTTTTTCCAAAAATTGTGCCCCACACACCCACCCATTCAGTGGCAGCACTTGTGCCCTAGTTGTACACTTCACAGCTACATTTGCATCAAGCACATTCAAAAATACGCCATTCTTATCCGTCCCCAGGATGACACAGGGGTAGGTAGCAAAGTCTTTCCTGATCCCAGCTCTGTTCATCTTGGCTTCTTTTAAAAACACATCAAGCAAGGGTTACTCCAAGCGGAGTCTCCCTTTTTTCCAAAAATTGGGCCCCACACACACCCACCCCTTCAGTGGCAGCAGTTGTGCCCCAGTTGTACACTTCACAGCTACATTTGCATCAAGCACATTCAAAAATACGCCATTCTTATCCGTCCCCAGGATGACACAGGGGTAGGTAGCAAAGTCTTTCCTGATCCCAGCTCTGTTCATCTTGGCTTCTTTTAAAAACACATCAAGCAAGGGTTACTCCAAGCGGAGTCTCCCTTTTTTCCAAAAATTGGGCCACACAGACACCCACCCCATCAGTGGCAGCACTTGTGCCCTAGTTGTACACTTCACAGCTACATTTGCATCAAGCACATTCAAAAATACGCCATTCTTATCCGTCCCCAGGATGACACCGGGGTAGGTAGATAAAGTCTTTGCTGACCCATGACTTGTTCATCTTGGCTTCTTTTAAAAACAATGTAAGCAAGGGTTACTCCAAGCGGAGTCTCCCTTTTTTCCAAAAATTGTGCCCCACACACCCACCCATTCAGTGGCAGCACTTGTGCCCTAGTTGTACACTTCACAGCTACATTTGCATCAAGCACATTCAAAAATACGCCATTCTTATCCGTCCCCAGGATGACACCGGGGTAGGTAGCAAAGTCTTTCCTGATCCCAGCTCTGTTCATCTTGGCTTCTTTTAAAAACACATCAAGCAAGGGTTACTCCAAGCGGAGCCTCCCTTTTTTCCAAAAATTGGGCCCCACACACCCACCCATTCAGTGGCAGCACTTGTGCCCTAGTTGTACACTTCACAGCTACATTTGCATCAAGCACATTCAAAAATACGCCATTCTTATCCGTCCCCAGGATGACACCGGGGTAAGTAGATAAAGTCTTTGCTGACCCATGACTTGTTCATCTTGGCTTCTTTTAAAAACAATGTAAGCAAGGGTTACTCCAAGCGGAGTCTCCCTTTTTTCCAAAAATTGTGCCCCACACACCCACCCATTCAGTGGCAGTACTTGTGCCCTAGTTGTACACTTCACAGCTACATTTGCATCAAGCACATTCAAAAATACGCCATTCTTATCCGTCCCCAGGATGACACAGGGGTAGGTAGCAAAGTCTTTCCTGATCCCAGCTCTGTTCATCTTGGCTTCTTTTAAAAACACATCAAGCAAGGGTTACTCCAAGCGGAGCCTCCCTTTTTTCCAAAAATTGGGCCCCACACACCCACCCATTCAGTGGCAGCACTTGTGCCCTAGTTGTACACTTCACAGCTACATTTGCATCAAGCACATTCAAAAATACGCCATTCTTATCCGTCCCCAGGATGACACCGGGGTAAGTAGATAAAGTCTTTGCTGACCCATGACTTGTTCATCTTGGCTTCTTTTAAAAACAATGTAAGCAAGGGTTACTCCAAGCGGAGTCTCCCTTTTTTCCAAAAATTGTGCCCCACACACCCACCCATTCAGTGGCAGCACTTGTGCCCTAGTTGTACACTTCACAGCTACATTTGCATCAAGCACATTCAAAAATACGCCATTCTTATCCGTCCCCAGGATGACACAGGGGTAGGTAGCAAAGTCTTTCCTGATCCCAGCTCTGTTCATCTTGGCTTCTTTTAAAAACACATCAAGCAAGGGTTACTCCAAGCGGAGTCTCCCTTTTTTCCAAAAATTGGACCCCACACACACCCACCCCTTCAGTGGCAGCAGTTGTGCCCCAGTTGTACACTTCACAGCTACATTTGCATCAAGCACATTCAAAAATATGCCATTCTTATCCGTCCCCAGGATGACACAGGGGTAGGTAGCAAAGTCTTTCCTGATCCCAGCTCTGTTCATCTTGGCTTCTTTTAAAAACACATCAAGCAAGGGTTACTCCAAGCGGAGTCTCCCTTTTTTCCAAAAATTGGGCCACACAGACACCCACCCCATCAGTGGCAGCACTTGGGCCCTAGTTGCAAACAGGATGTTTTGATTTGCATCAAGCACATTCAAAAATACGCCATTCTTATCCGTCCCCAGGATGACACCGGGGTAGGTAGCAAAGTCTTTCCTGATCCCAGCTCTGTTCATCTTGGCTTCTTTTAAAAACACAGCAAGCAAGGGTTACTCCAAGCGGAGTCTCCCTTTTTTCCAAAAATTGGGCCACACAGACACCCACCCCATCAGTGGCAGCACTTGTGCCCTAGTTGTACACTTCACAGCTACATTTGCATCAAGCACATTCAAAAATACGCCATTCTTATCCGTCCCCAGGATGACACCGGGGTAGGTAGCAAAGTCTTTCCTGATCCCAGCTCTGTTCATCTTGGATTCTTTTAAAAACACAGCAAGCAAGGGTTACTCCAATAGGAGTCTCCCTTTTTTCCAAAAATTGGGCCACACAGACACCCACCCCATCAGTGGCAGCACTTGTGCCCTAGTTGTACACTTCACAGCTACATTTGCATCAAGCACATTCAAAAATACGCCATTCTTATCCGTCCCCAGGATGACACCAGGGTAGGTAGCAAAGTCTTTCCTGATCCCAGCTCTGTTCATCTTGGCTTCTTTTAAAAACACAGCAAGCAAGGGTTACTCCAAGCGGAGTCTCCCTTTTTTCCAAAAATTGGGCCACACAGACACCCACCCCATCAGTGGCAGCACTTGTGCCCTAGTTGTACACTTCACAGCTACATTTGCATCAAGCACATTCAAAAATACGCCATTCTTATCCGTCCCCAGGATGACACCGGGGTAGGTAGCAAAGTCTTTCCTGATCCCAGCTCTGTTCATCTTGGCTTCTTTTAAAAACACATCAAGCAAGGGTTACTCCAAGCGGAGCCTCCCTTTTTTCCAAAAATTGGGCCCCACACACACCCACCCCTTCAGTGGCAGCACTTGTGCCCTAGTTGTACACTTCACAGCTACATTTGCATCAAGCACATTCAAAAATACGCCATTCTTATCCGTCCCCAGGATGACACAGGGGTAGGTAGCAAAGTCTTTCCTGACCCCAGCTCTGTTCATCTTGGCTTCTTTTAAAAACACATCAAGCAAGGGTTACTCCAAGCGGAGTCTCCCTTTTTTCCAAAAATTGGGCCCCACACACACCCACCCCTTCAGTGGCAGCACATGTGCCCTAGTTGTACACTTCACAGCTACATTTGCATCAAGCACATTCAAAAATACGCCATTCTTATCCGTCCCCAGGATGACACCGGGGTAGGTAGCAAAGTCTTTCCTGATCCCAGCTCTGTTCATCTTGGCTTCTTTTAAAAACACAGCAAGCAAGGGTTACTCCAAGCGGAGTCTCCCTTTTCTCCAAAAATTGGGCCACACAGACACCCACCCCATCAGTGGCAGCACTTGTGCCCTAGTTGTACACTTCACAGCTACATTTGCATCAAGCACATTCAAAAATACGCCATTCTTATCCGTCCCCAGGATGACACCGGGGTAGGTAGATAAAGTCTTTGCTGACCCATGACTTGTTCATCTTGGCTTCTTTTAAAAACAATGTAAGCAAGGGTTACTCCAAGCGGAGTCTCTCTTTTTTCCAAAAATTGTGCCCCACACACCCACCCATTCAGTGGCAGCACTTGTGCCCTAGTTGTACACTTCACAGCTACATTTGCATCAAGCACATTCAAAAATACGCCATTCTTATCCGTCCCCAGGATGACACCGGGGTAGGTAGCAAAGTCTTCCCTGATCCCAGCTCTGTTCATCTTGGCTTCTTTTAAAAACACATCAAGCAAGGGTTACTCCAAGCAGAGCCTCCCTTTTTTCCAAAAATTGGGCCCCACACACCCACCCATTCAGTGGCAGCACTTGTGCCCTAGTTGTACACTTCACAGCTACATTTGCATCAAGCACATTCAAAAATACGCCATTCTTATCCATCCCCAGGATGACACAGGGGTAGGTAGCAAAGTCTTTCCTGATCCCAGTTCTGTTCATCTTGGCTTCTTTTAAAAACACATCAAGCAAGGGTTACTCCAAGCGGAGTCTCCCTTTTTTCCAAAAATTGGGCCCCACACACACCCACCCCTTCAGTGGCAGCACTTGTGCCCTAGTTGTACACTTCACAGCTACATTTGCATCAAGCACATTCAAAAATACGCCATTCTTATCCGTCCCCAGGATGACACCGGGGTAGGTAGCAAAGTCTTTCCTGATCCCAGCTCTGTTCATCTTGGCTTCTTTTAAAAACACATCAAGCAAGGGTTACTCCAAGCGGAGCCTCCCTTTTTTCCAAAAATTGGGCCCCACACACCCACCCATTCAGTGGCAGCACTTGTGCCCTAGTTGTACACTTCACAGCTACATTTGCATCAAGCACATTCAAAAATACGCCATTCTTATCCGTCCCCAGGATGACACAGGGGTAGGTAGCAAAGTCTTTCCTGATCCCAGCTCTGTTCATCTTGGCTTCTTTTAAAAACACATCAAGCAAGGGTTACTCCAAGCGGAGCCTCCATTTTTTCCAAAAATTGTGCCCCACACACCCACCCATTCAGTGGCAGCACTTGTGCCCTAGTTGTACACTTCACAGCTACATTTGCATCAAGCACATTCAAAAATACGCCATTCTTATCCGTCCCCAGGATGACACCGGGGTAGGTAGCAAAGTCTTTCCTGATCCCAGCTCTGTTCATCTTGGCTTCTTTTAAAAACACATCAAGCAAGGGTTACTCCAAGCGGAGTCTCCCTTTTTTCCAAAAATTGGGCCACACAGACCCCACCCCATCAGTGGCAGCACTTGTGCCCTAGTTGTACACTTCACAGCTACATTTGCATCAAGCACATTCAAAAATACGCCATTCTTATCCGTCCCCAGGATGACACCGGGGTAGGTAGCAAAGTCTTTCCTGATCCCAGCTCTGTTCATCTTGGCTTCTTTTAAAAACACAGCAAGCAAGGGATACTTCAAGCGGAGTCTCCCTTTTTTCCAAAAATTGCGCCACACAGACACCCACCCCATCAGTGGCAGCACTTGTGCCCTAGTTGTACACTTCACAGCTACATTTGCATCAAGCACATTCAAAAATACGCCATTCTTATCCGTCCCCAGGATGACACCGGGGTAGGTAGATAAAGTCTTTGCTGACCCATGACTTGTTCATCTTGGCTTCTTTTAAAAACAATGTAAGCAAGGGTTACTCCAAGCGGAGTCTCCCTTTTTTCCAAAAATTGGGCCACACAGACACCCACCCCATCAGTGGCAGCACTTTTGCCCTAGTTGTACACTTCACAGCTACATTTGCATCAAGCACATTCAAAAATACGCCATTCTTATCCGTCCCCAGGATGACACAGGGGTAGGTAGCAAAGTCTTTCCTGATCCCAGCTCTGTTCATCTTGGCTTCTTTTAAAAACACATCAAGCAAGGGTTACTCCAAGCGGAGTCTCCCTTTTTTCCAAAAATTGGGCCCCACACACACCCACCCCTTCAGTGGCAGCAGTTGTGCCCCAGTTGTACACTTCACAGCTACATTTGCATCAAGCACATTCAAAAATACGCCATTCTTATCCGTCCCCAGGATGACACAGGGGTAGGTAGCAAAGTCTTTCCTGATCCCAGCTCTGTTCATCTTGGCTTCTTTTAAAAACACATCAAGCAAGGGTTACTCCAAGCGGAGCCTCCCTTTTTTCCAAAAATTGGGCCCCACACACCCACCCATTCAGTGGCAGCACTTGTGCCCTAGTTGTACACTTCACAGCTACATTTGCATCAAGCACATTCAAAAATACGCCATTCTTATCCGTCCCCAGGATGACACCGGGGTAAGTAGATAAAGTCTTTGCTGACCCATGACTTGTTCATCTTGGCTTCTTTTAAAAACAATGTAAGCAAGGGTTACTCCAAGCGGAGTCTCCCTTTTTTCCAAAAATTGTGCCCCACACACCCACCCATTCAGTGGCAGTACTTGTGCCCTAGTTGTACACTTCACAGCTACATTTGCATCAAGCACATTCAAAAATACGCCATTCTTATCCGTCCCCAGGATGACACAGGGGTAGGTAGCAAAGTCTTTCCTGATCCCAGCTCTGTTCATCTTGGCTTCTTTTAAAAACACATCAAGCAAGGGTTACTCCAAGCGGAGCCTCCCTTTTTTCCAAAAATTGGGCCCCACACACCCACCCATTCAGTGGCAGCACTTGTGCCCTAGTTGTACACTTCACAGCTACATTTGCATCAAGCACATTCAAAAATACGCCATTCTTATCCGTCCCCAGGATGACACCGGGGTAAGTAGATAAAGTCTTTGCTGACCCATGACTTGTTCATCTTGGCTTCTTTTAAAAACAATGTAAGCAAGGGTTACTCCAAGCGGAGTCTCCCTTTTTTCCAAAAATTGTGCCCCACACACCCACCCATTCAGTGGCAGCACTTGTGCCCTAGTTGTACACTTCACAGCTACATTTGCATCAAGCACATTCAAAAATACGCCATTCTTATCCGTCCCCAGGATGACACAGGGGTAGGTAGCAAAGTCTTTCCTGATCCCAGCTCTGTTCATCTTGGCTTCTTTTAAAAACACATCAAGCAAGGGTTACTCCAAGCGGAGTCTCCCTTTTTTCCAAAAATTGGACCCCACACACACCCACCCCTTCAGTGGCAGCAGTTGTGCCCCAGTTGTACACTTCACAGCTACATTTGCATCAAGCACATTCAAAAATATGCCATTCTTATCCGTCCCCAGGATGACACAGGGGTAGGTAGCAAAGTCTTTCCTGATCCCAGCTCTGTTCATCTTGGCTTCTTTTAAAAACACATCAAGCAAGGGTTACTCCAAGCGGAGTCTCCCTTTTTTCCAAAAATTGGGCCACACAGACACCCACCCCATCAGTGGCAGCACTTGGGCCCTAGTTGCAAACAGGATGTTTTGATTTGCATCAAGCACATTCAAAAATACGCCATTCTTATCCGTCCCCAGGATGACACCGGGGTAGGTAGCAAAGTCTTTCCTGATCCCAGCTCTGTTCATCTTGGCTTCTTTTAAAAACACAGCAAGCAAGGGTTACTCCAAGCGGAGTCTCCCTTTTTTCCAAAAATTGGGCCACACAGACACCCACCCCATCAGTGGCAGCACTTGTGCCCTAGTTGTACACTTCACAGCTACATTTGCATCAAGCACATTCAAAAATACGCCATTCTTATCCGTCCCCAGGATGACACCGGGGTAGGTAGCAAAGTCTTTCCTGATCCCAGCTCTGTTCATCTTGGATTCTTTTAAAAACACAGCAAGCAAGGGTTACTCCAATAGGAGTCTCCCTTTTTTCCAAAAATTGGGCCACACAGACACCCACCCCATCAGTGGCAGCACTTGTGCCCTAGTTGTACACTTCACAGCTACATTTGCATCAAGCACATTCAAAAATACGCCATTCTTATCCGTCCCCAGGATGACACCAGGGTAGGTAGCAAAGTCTTTCCTGATCCCAGCTCTGTTCATCTTGGCTTCTTTTAAAAACACAGCAAGCAAGGGTTACTCCAAGCGGAGTCTCCCTTTTTTCCAAAAATTGGGCCACACAGACACCCACCCCATCAGTGGCAGCACTTGTGCCCTAGTTGTACACTTCACAGCTACATTTGCATCAAGCACATTCAAAAATACGCCATTCTTATCCGTCCCCAGGATGACACCGGGGTAGGTAGCAAAGTCTTTCCTGATCCCAGCTCTGTTCATCTTGGCTTCTTTTAAAAACACATCAAGCAAGGGTTACTCCAAGCGGAGCCTCCCTTTTTTCCAAAAATTGGGCCCCACACACACCCACCCCTTCAGTGGCAGCACTTGTGCCCTAGTTGTACACTTCACAGCTACATTTGCATCAAGCACATTCAAAAATACGCCATTCTTATCCGTCCCCAGGATGACACAGGGGTAGGTAGCAAAGTCTTTCCTGACCCCAGCTCTGTTCATCTTGGCTTCTTTTAAAAACACATCAAGCAAGGGTTACTCCAAGCGGAGTCTCCCTTTTTTCCAAAAATTGGGCCCCACACACACCCACCCCTTCAGTGGCAGCACATGTGCCCTAGTTGTACACTTCACAGCTACATTTGCATCAAGCACATTCAAAAATACGCCATTCTTATCCGTCCCCAGGATGACACCGGGGTAGGTAGCAAAGTCTTTCCTGATCCCAGCTCTGTTCATCTTGGCTTCTTTTAAAAACACAGCAAGCAAGGGTTACTCCAAGCGGAGTCTCCCTTTTCTCCAAAAATTGGGCCACACAGACACCCACCCCATCAGTGGCAGCACTTGTGCCCTAGTTGTACACTTCACAGCTACATTTGCATCAAGCACATTCAAAAATACGCCATTCTTATCCGTCCCCAGGATGACACCGGGGTAGGTAGATAAAGTCTTTGCTGACCCATGACTTGTTCATCTTGGCTTCTTTTAAAAACAATGTAAGCAAGGGTTACTCCAAGCGGAGTCTCTCTTTTTTCCAAAAATTGTGCCCCACACACCCACCCATTCAGTGGCAGCACTTGTGCCCTAGTTGTACACTTCACAGCTACATTTGCATCAAGCACATTCAAAAATACGCCATTCTTATCCGTCCCCAGGATGACACCGGGGTAGGTAGCAAAGTCTTCCCTGATCCCAGCTCTGTTCATCTTGGCTTCTTTTAAAAACACATCAAGCAAGGGTTACTCCAAGCGGAGCCTCCCTTTTTTCCAAAAATTGGGCCCCACACACCCACCCATTCAGTGGCAGCACTTGTGCCCTAGTTGTACACTTCACAGCTACATTTGCATCAAGCACATTCAAAAATACGCCATTCTTATCCATCCCCAGGATGACACAGGGGTAGGTAGCAAAGTCTTTCCTGATCCCAGTTCTGTTCATCTTGGCTTCTTTTAAAAACACATCAAGCAAGGGTTACTCCAAGCGGAGTCTCCCTTTTTTCCAAAAATTGGGCCCCACACACACCCACCCCTTCAGTGGCAGCACTTGTGCCCTAGTTGTACACTTCACAGCTACATTTGCATCAAGCACATTCAAAAATACGCCATTCTTATCCGTCCCCAGGATGACACCGGGGTAGGTAGCAAAGTCTTTCCTGATCCCAGCTCTGTTCATCTTGGCTTCTTTTAAAAACACATCAAGCAAGGGTTACTCCAAGCGGAGCCTCCCTTTTTTCCAAAAATTGGGCCCCACACACCCACCCATTCAGTGGCAGCACTTGTGCCCTAGTTGTACACTTCACAGCTACATTTGCATCAAGCACATTCAAAAATACGCCATTCTTATCCGTCCCCAGGATGACACAGGGGTAGGTAGCAAAGTCTTTCCTGATCCCAGCTCTGTTCATCTTGGCTTCTTTTAAAAACACATCAAGCAAGGGTTACTCCAAGCGGAGCCTCCATTTTTTCCAAAAATTGTGCCCCACACACCCACCCATTCAGTGGCAGCACTTGTGCCCTAGTTGTACACTTCACAGCTACATTTGCATCAAGCACATTCAAAAATACGCCATTCTTATCCGTCCCCAGGATGACACCGGGGTAGGTAGCAAAGTCTTTCCTGATCCCAGCTCTGTTCATCTTGGCTTCTTTTAAAAACACATCAAGCAAGGGTTACTCCAAGCGGAGCCTCCCTTTTTTCCAAAAATTGGGCCCCACACACCCACCCATTCAGTGGCAGCACTTGTGCCCTAGTTGTACACTTCACAGCTACATTTGCATCAAGCACATTCAAAAATACGCCATTCTTATCCGACCCCAGGATGACACCGGGGTAGGTAGCAAAGTCTTTCCTGATCCCAGCTCTGTTCATCTTGGCTTCTTTTAAAAACACATCAAGCAAGGGTTACTCCAAGCGGAGCCTCCCTTTTTTCCAAAAATTGGGCCCCACACACCCACCCATTCAGTGGCAGCACTTGTGCCCTAGTTGTACACTTCACAGCTACATTTGCATCAAGCACATTCAAAAATACTCCATTCTTATCCGTCCCCAGGATGACACCGGGGTAAGTAGCAAAGTCTTTCCTGATCCCAGCTCTGTTCATCTTGGCTTCTTTTAAAAACACATCAAGCAAGGGTTACTCCAAGCGGAGCCTCCCTTTTTTCCAAAAATTGGGCCCCACACACCCACCCATTCAGTGGCAGCACTTGTGCCCTAGTTGTACACTTCACAGCTACATTTGCATCAAGCACATTCAAAAATACGCCATTCTTATCCGTCCCCAGGATGACACCGGGGTAGGTAGCAAAGTCTTTCCTGATCCCAGCTCTGTTCATCTTGGTTGCTTTTAAAAACACAGCAAGCAAGGGTTACTCCAAGCGGAGTCTCCCTTTTTTCCAAAAATTTGGCCACACAGACACCCACCCCATCAGTGGCAGCACTTGTGCCCTAGTTGTACACTTCACAGCTACATTTGCATCAAGCACATTCAAAAATATGCCATTCTTATCCGTCCCCAGGATGACACCGGGGTAGGTAGATAAAGTCTTTGCTGACCCATGACTTGTTCATCTTGGCTTCTTTTAAAAACAATGTAAGCAAGGGTTACTCCAAGCGGAGTCTCCCTTTTTTCCAAAAATTGTGCCCCACACACCCACCCATTCAGTGGCAGCACTTGTGCCCTAGTTGTACACTTCACAGCTACATTTGCATCAAGCACATTCAAAAATACGCCATTCTTATCCGTCCCCAGGATGACACAGGGGTAGGTAGCAAAGTCTTTCCTGATCCCAGCTCTGTTCATCTTGGCTTCTTTTAAAAACACATCAAGCAAGGGTTACTCCAAGCGGAGTCTCCCTTTTTTCCAAAAATTGGGCCCCACACACACCCACCCCTTCAGTGGCAGCAGTTGTGCCCCAGTTGTAAACTTCACAGCTACATTTGCATCAAGCACATTCAAAAATACGCCATTCTTATCCGTCCCCAGGATGACACAGGGGTAGGTAGCAAAGTCTTTCCTGATCCCAGCTCTGTTCATCTTGGCTTCTTTTAAAAACACATCAAGCAAGGGTTACTCCAAGCGGAGTCTCCCTTTTTTCCAAAAATTGGGCCACACAGACACCCACCCCATCAGTGGCAGCACTTGTGCCCTAGTTGTACACTTCACAGCTACATTTGCATCAAGCACATTCAAAAATACGCCATTCTTATCCGTCCCCAGGATGACACCGGGGTAGGTAGCAAAGTCTTTCCTGATCCCAGCTCTGTTCATCTTGGCTTCTTTTAAAAACACAGCAAGCAAGGGATACTTCAAGCGGAGTCTCCCTTTTTTCCAAAAATTGCGCCACACAGACACCCACCCCATCAGTGGCAGCACTTGTGCCCTAGTTGTACACTTCACAGCTACATTTGCATCAAGCACATTCAAAAATACGCCATTCTTATCCGTCCCCAGGATGACACCGGGGTAGGTAGATAAAGTCTTTGCTGACCCATGACTTGTTCATCTTGGCTTCTTTTAAAAACAATGTAAGCAAGGGTTACTCCAAGCGGAGTCTCCCTTTTTTCCAAAAATTGGGCCACACAGACACCCACCCCATCAGTGGCAGCACTTTTGCCCTAGTTGTACACTTCACAGCTACATTTGCATCAAGCACATTCAAAAATACGCCATTCTTATCCGTCCCCAGGATGACACAGGGGTAGGTAGCAAAGTCTTTCCTGATCCCAGCTCTGTTCATCTTGGCTTCTTTTAAAAACACATCAAGCAAGGGTTACTCCAAGCGGAGTCTCCCTTTTTTCCAAAAATTGGGCCCCACACACACCCACCCCTTCAGTGGCAGCAGTTGTGCCCCAGTTGTACACTTCACAGCTACATTTGCATCAAGCACATTCAAAAATACGCCATTCTTATCCGTCCCCAGGATGACACAGGGGTAGGTAGCAAAGTCTTTCCTGATCCCAGCTCTGTTCATCTTGGCTTCTTTTAAAAACACATCAAGCAAGGGTTACTCCAAGCGGAGTCTCCCTTTTTTCCAAAAATTGGGCCACACAGACACCCACCCCATCAGTGGCAGCACTTGTGCCCTAGTTGTACACTTCACAGCTACATTTGCATCAAGCACATTCAAAAATACGCCATTATTATCCGTCCCCAGGATGACACCGGGGTAGGTAGCAAAGTCTTTCCTGATCCCAGCTCTGTTCATCTTGGCTTCTTTTAAAAACACAGCAAGCAAGGGATACTTCAAGCGGAGTCTCCCTTTTTTCCAAAAATTGCGCCACACAGACACCCACCCCATCAGTGGCAGCACTTGTGCCCTAGTTGTACACTTCACAGCTACATTTGCATCAAGCACATTCAAAAATACGCCATTCTTATCCGTCCCCAGGATGACACCGGGGTAGGTAGATAAAGTCTTTGCTGACCCATGACTTGTTCATCTTGGCTTCTTTTAAAAACAATGTAAGCAAGGGTTACTCCAAGCGGAGTCTCCCTTTTTTCCATAAATTGGGCCACACAGACACCCACCCCATCAGTGGCAGCACTTTTGCCCTAGTTGTACACTTCACAGCTACATTTGCATCAAGCACATTCAAAAATACGCCATTCTTATCCGTCCCCAGGATGACACCGGGGTAGGTAGCAAAGTCTTTCCTGATCCCAGCTCTGTTCATCTTGGCTTCTTTTAAAAACACATCAAGCAAGGGTTACTCCAAGCGGAGCCTCCCTTTTTTCCAAAAATTGGGCCCCACACACACCCACCCCTTCAGTGGCAGCACTTGTGCCCTAGTTGTACACTTCACAGCTACATTTGCATCAAGCACATTCAAAAATACGCCATTCTCATCCGTCCCCAGGATGACACAGGGGTAGGTAGCAAAGTCTTTCCTGATCCCAGCTCTGTTCATCTTGGCTTCTTTTAAAAACACATCAAGCAAGGGTTACTCCAAGCGGAGTCTCCCTTTTTTCCAAAAATTGGGCCCCACACACACCCACCCCTTCAGTGGCAGCACTTGTGCCCTAGTTGTACACTTCACAGCTACATTTGCATCAAGCACATTCAAAAATACGCCATTCTCATCCGTCCCCAGGATGACACAGGGGTAGGTAGCAAAGTCTTTCCTGATCCCAGCTCTGTTCATCTTGGCTTCTTTTAAAAACACATCAAGCAAGGGTTACTCCAAGCGGAGTCTCCCTTTTTTCCAAAAATTGGGCCCCACACACACCCACCCCTTCAGTGGCAGCACTTGTGCCCTAGTTGTACACTTCACAGCTACATTTGCATCAAGCACATTCAAAAATACGCCATTCTTATCCGTCCCCAGGATGACACCGGGGTAGGTAGCAAAGTCTTTCCTGATCCCAGCTCTGTTCATCTTGGCTTCTTTTAAAAACACATCAAGCAAGGGTTACTCCAAGCGGAGCCTCCCTTTTTTCCAAAAATTGGGCCCCACACACACCCACCCCTTCAGTGGCAGCACTTGTGCCCTAGTTGTACACTTCACAGCTACATTTGCATCAAGCACATTCAAAAATACGCCATTCTTATCCGTCCCCAGGATGACACAGGGGTAGGTAGCAAAGTCTTTCCTGACCCCAGCTCTGTTCATCTTGGCTTCTTTTAAAAACACATCAAGCAAGGGTTACTCCAAGCGGAGTCTCCCTTTTTTCCAAAAATTGGGCCCCACACACACCCACCCCTTCAGTGGCAGCACATGTGCCCTAGTTGTACACTTCACAGCTACATTTGCATCAAGCACATTCAAAAATACGCCATTCTTATCCGTCCCCAGGATGACACCGGGGTAGGTAGCAAAGTCTTTCCTGATCCCAGCTCTGTTCATCTTGGCTTCTTTTAAAAACACAGCAAGCAAGGGTTACTCCAAGCGGAGTCTCCCTTTTCTCCAAAAATTGGGCCACACAGACACCCACCCCATCAGTGGCAGCACTTGTGCCCTAGTTGTACACTTCACAGCTACATTTGCATCAAGCACATTCAAAAATACGCCATTCTTATCCGTCCCCAGGATGACACCGGGGTAGGTAGATAAAGTCTTTGCTGACCCATGACTTGTTCATCTTGGCTTCTTTTAAAAACAATGTAAGCAAGGGTTACTCCAAGCGGAGTCTCTCTTTTTTCCAAAAATTGTGCCCCACACACCCACCCATTCAGTGGCAGCACTTGTGCCCTAGTTGTACACTTCACAGCTACATTTGCATCAAGCACATTCAAAAATACGCCATTCTTATCCGTCCCCAGGATGACACCGGGGTAGGTAGCAAAGTCTTCCCTGATCCCAGCTCTGTTCATCTTGGCTTCTTTTAAAAACACATCAAGCAAGGGTTACTCCAAGCAAAGCCTCCCTTTTTTCCAAAAATTGGGCCCCACACACCCACCCATTCAGTGGCAGCACTTGTGCCCTAGTTGTACACTTCACAGCTACATTTGCATCAAGCACATTCAAAAATACGCCATTCTTATCCATCCCCAGGATGACACAGGGGTAGGTAGCAAAGTCTTTCCTGATCCCAGTTCTGTTCATCTTGGCTTCTTTTAAAAACACATCAAGCAAGGGTTACTCCAAGCGGAGTCTCCCTTTTTTCCAAAAATTGGGCCCCACACACACCCACCCCTTCAGTGGCAGCACTTGTGCCCTAGTTGTACACTTCACAGCTACATTTGCATCAAGCACATTCAAAAATACGCCATTCTTATCCGTCCCCAGGATGACACCGGGGTAGGTAGCAAAGTCTTTCCTGATCCCAGCTCTGTTCATCTTGGCTTCTTTTAAAAACACATCAAGCAAGGGTTACTCCAAGCGGAGCCTCCCTTTTTTCCAAAAATTGGGCCCCACACACCCACCCATTCAGTGGCAGCACTTGTGCCCTAGTTGTACACTTCACAGCTACATTTGCATCAAGCACATTCAAAAATACGCCATTCTTATCCGTCCCCAGGATGACACAGGGGTAGGTAGCAAAGTCTTTCCTGATCCCAGCTCTGTTCATCTTGGCTTCTTTTAAAAACACATCAAGCAAGGGTTACTCCAAGCGGAGCCTCCATTTTTTCCAAAAATTGTGCCCCACACACCCACCCATTCAGTGGCAGCACTTGTGCCCTAGTTGTACACTTCACAGCTACATTTGCATCAAGCACATTCAAAAATACGCCATTCTTATCCGTCCCCAGGATGACACCGGGGTAGGTAGCAAAGTCTTTCCTGATCCCAGCTCTGTTCATCTTGGCTTCTTTTAAAAACACATCAAGCAAGGGTTACTCCAAGCGGAGCCTCCCTTTTTTCCAAAAATTGGGCCCCACACACCCACCCATTCAGTGGCAGCACTTGTGCCCTAGTTGTACACTTCACAGCTACATTTGCATCAAGCACATTCAAAAATACGCCATTCTTATCCGACCCCAGGATGACACCGGGGTAGGTAGCAAAGTCTTTCCTGATCCCAGCTCTGTTCATCTTGGCTTCTTTTAAAAACACATCAAGCAAGGGTTACTCCAAGCGGAGCCTCCCTTTTTTCCAAAAATTGGGCCCCACACACCCACCCATTCAGTGGCAGCACTTGTGCCCTAGTTGTACACTTCACAGCTACATTTGCATCAAGCACATTCAAAAATACGCCATTCTTATCCGTCCCCAGGATGACACCGGGGTAGGTAGCAAAGTCTTTCCTGATCCCAGCTCTGTTCATCTTGGTTGCTTTTAAAAACACAGCAAGCAAGGGTTACTCCAAGCGGAGTCTCCCTTTTTTCCAAAAATTTGGCCACACAGACACCCACCCCATCAGTGGCAGCACTTGTGCCCTAGTTGTACACTTCACAGCTACATTTGCATCAAGCACATTCAAAAATACGCCATTCTTATCCGTCCCCAGGATGACACCGGGGTAGGTAGATAAAGTCTTTGCTGACCCATGACTTGTTCATCTTGGCTTCTTTTAAAAACAATGTAAGCAAGGGTTACTCCAAGCGGAGTCTCCCTTTTTTCCAAAAATTGTGCCCCACACACCCACCCATTCAGTGGCAGCACTTGTGCCCTAGTTGTACACTTCACAGCTACATTTGCATCAAGCACATTCAAAAATACGCCATTCTTATCCGTCCCCAGGATGACACAGGGGTAGGTAGCAAAGTCTTTCCTGATCCCAGCTCTGTTCATCTTGGCTTCTTTTAAAAACACATCAAGCAAGGGTTACTCCAAGCGGAGTCTCCCTTTTTTCCAAAAATTGGGCCCCACACACACCCACCCCTTCAGTGGCAGCAGTTGTGCCCCAGTTGTAAACTTCACAGCTACATTTGCATCAAGCACATTCAAAAATACGCCATTCTTATCCGTCCCCAGGATGACACAGGGGTAGGTAGCAAAGTCTTTCCTGATCCCAGCTCTGTTCATCTTGGCTTCTTTTAAAAACACATCAAGCAAGGGTTACTCCAAGCGGAGTCTCCCTTTTTTCCAAAAATTGGGCCACACAGACACCCACCCCATCAGTGGCAGCACTTGTGCCCTAGTTGTACACTTCACAGCTACATTTGCATCAAGCACATTCAAAAATACGCCATTCTTATCCGTCCCCAGGATGACACCGGGGTAGGTAGCAAAGTCTTTCCTGATCCCAGCTCTGTTCATCTTGGCTTCTTTTAAAAACACAGCAAGCAAGGGATACTTCAAGCGGAGTCTCCCTTTTTTCCAAAAATTGCGCCACACAGACACCCACCCCATCAGTGGCAGCACTTTTGCCCTAGTTGTACACTTCACAGCTACATTTGCATCAAGCACATTCAAAAATACGCCATTCTTATCCGTCCCCAGGATGACACCGGGGTAGGTAGCAAAGTCTTTCCTGATCCCAGCTCTGTTCATCTTGGCTTCTTTTAAAAACACATCAAGCAAGGGTTACTCCAAGCGGAGCCTCCCTTTTTTCCAAAAATTGGGCCCCACACACACCCACCCCTTCAGTGGCAGCACTTGTGCCCTAGTTGTACACTTCACAGCTACATTTGCATCAAGCACATTCAAAAATACGCCATTCTCATCCGTCCCCAGGATGACACAGGGGTAGGTAGCAAAGTCTTTCCTGATCCCAGCTCTGTTCATCTTGGCTTCTTTTAAAAACACATCAAGCAAGGGTTACTCCAAGCGGAGTCTCCCTTTTTTCCAAAAATTGGGCCCCACACACACCCACCCCTTCAGTGGCAGCACTTGTGCCCTAGTTGTACACTTCACAGCTACATTTGCATCAAGCACATTCAAAAATACGCCATTCTTATCCGTCCCCAGGATGACACCGGGGTAGGTAGCAAAGTCTTTCCTGATCCCAGCTCTGTTCATCTTGGCTTCTTTTAAAAACACATCAAGCAAGGGTTACTCCAAGCGGAGTCTCCCTTTTTTCCAAAAATTGGGCCCCACACACACCCACCCCTTCAGTGGCAGCACTTGTGCCCTAGTTGTACACTTCACAGCTACATTTGCATCAAGCACATTCAAAAATACGCCATTCTTATCCGTCCCCAGGATGACACCGGGGTAGGTAGCAAAGTCTTTCCTGATCCCAGCTCTGTTCATCTTGGCTTCTTTTAAAAACACAGCAAGCAAGGGTTACTCCAAGCGGAGTCTCCCTTTTTTCCAAAAATTGGGCCACACAGACACCCACCCCATCAGTGGCAGCACTTGTGCCCTAGTTGTACACTTCACAGCTACATTTGCATCAAGCACATTCAAAAATACGCCATTCTTATCCGTCCCCAGGATGACACCGGGGTAAGTAGATAAAGTCTTTGCTGACCCATGACTTGTTCATCTTGGCTTCTTTTAAAAACAATGTAAGCAAGGGTTACTCCAAGCGGAGTCTCCCTTTTTTCCAAAAATTGTGCCCCACACACCCACCCATTCAGTGGCAGCACTTGTGCCCTAGTTGTACACTTCACAGCTACATTTGCATCAAGCACATTCAAAAATACGCCATTCTTATCCGTCCCCAGGATGACACAGGGGTAGGTAGCAAAGTCTTTCCTGATCCCAGCTCTGTTCATCTTGGCTTCTTTTAAAAACACATCAAGCAAGGGTTACTCCAAGCGGAGTCTCCCTTTTTTCCAAAAATTGGGCCCCACACACACCCACCCCTTCAGTGGCAGCAGTTGTGCCCCAGTTGTACACTTCACAGCTACATTTGCATCAAGCACATTCAAAAATACACCATTCTTATCCGTCCCCAGGATGACACAGGGGTAGGTAGCAAAGTCTTTCCTGATCCCAGCTCTGTTCATCTTGGCTTCTTTTAAAAACACATCAAGCAAGGGTTACTCCAAGCGGAGTCTCCCTTTTTTCCAAAAATTGGGCCACACAGACACCCACCCCATCAGTGGCAGCACTTGTGCCCTAGTTGTACACTTCACAGCTACATTTGCATCAAGCACATTCAAAAATACGCCATTCTTATCCGTCCCCAGGATGACACCAGGGTAGGTAGCAAAGTCTTTCCTGATCCCAGCTCTGTTCATCTTGGCTTCTTTTAAAAACACAGCAAGCAAGGGTTACTCCAAGCGGAGTCTCCCTTTTTTCCAAAAATTGGGCCACACAGACACCCACCCCATCAGTGGCAGCACTTGTGCCCTAGTTGTACACTTCACAGCTACATTTGCATCAAGCACATTCAAAAATACGCCATTCTTATCCGTCCCCAGGATGACACCGGGGTAGGTAGCAAAGTCTTTCCTGATCCCAGCTCTGTTCATCTTGGCTTCTTTTAAAAACACATCAAGCAAGGGTTACTCCAAGCGGAGCCTCCCTTTTTTCCAAAAATTGGGCCCCACACACACCCACCCCTTCAGTGGCAGCACTTGTGCCCTAGTTGTACACTTCACAGCTACATTTGCATCAAGCACATTCAAAAATACGCCATTCTTATCCGTCCCCAGGATGACACACGGGTAGGTAGCAAAGTCTTTCCTGATCCCAGCTCTGTTCATCTTGGCTTCTTTTAAAAACACATCAAGCAAGGGTTACTCCAAGCGGAGTCTCCCTTTTTTCCAAAAATTGGGCCCCACACACACCCACCCCTTCAGTGGCAGCACATGTTCCCTAGTTGTACACTTCACAGCTACATTTGCATCAAGCACATTCAAAAATACGCCATTCTTATCCGTCCCCAGGATGACACCGGGGTAGGTAGCAAAGTCTTTCCTGATCCCAGCTCTGTTCATCTTGGCTTCTTTTAAAAACACAGCAAGCAAGGGTTACTCCAAGCGGAGTCTCCCTTTTTTCCAAAAATTGGGCCACACAGACACCCACCCCATCAGTGGCAGCACTTGTGCCCTAGTTGTACACTTCACAGCTACATTTGCATCAAGCACATTCAAAAATACGCCATTCTTATCCGTCCCCAGGATGACACCGGGGTAGGTAGATAAAGTCTTTGCTGACCCATGACTTGTTCATCTTGGCTTCTTTTAAAAACAATGTAAGCAAGGGTTACTCCAAGCGGAGTCTCTCTTTTTTCCAAAAATTGTGCCCCACACACCCACCCATTCAGTGGCAGCACTTGTGCCCTAGTTGTACACTTCACAGCTACATTTGCATCAAGCACATTCAAAAATACGCCATTCTTATCCGTCCCCAGGATGACACCGGGGTAGGTAGCAAAGTCTTCCCTGATCCCAGCTCTGTTCATCTTGGCTTCTTTTAAAAACACATCAAGCAAGGGTTACTCCAAGCGGAGTCTCCCTTTTTTCCAAAAATTGGGCCCCACACACACCCACCCCTTCAGTGGCAGCACTTGTGCCCTAGTTGTACACTTCACAGCTACATTTGCATCAAGCACATTCAAAAATACGCCATTCTTATCCGTCCCCAGGATGACACCGGGGTAGGTAGCAAAGTCTTTCCTGATCCCAGCTCTGTTCATCTTGGCTTCTTTTAAAAACACATCAAGCAAGGGTTACTCCAAGCGGAGCCTCCCTTTTTTCCAAAAATTGGGCCCCACACACCCACCCATTCAGTGGCAGCACTTGTGCCCTAGTTGTACACTTCACAGCTACATTTGCATCAAGCACATTCAAAAATACGCCATTCTTATCCGTCCCCAGGATGACACAGGGGTAGGTAGCAAAGTCTTTCCTGATCCCAGCTCTGTTCATCTTGGCTTCTTTTAAAAACACATCAAGCAAGGGTTACTCCAAGCGGAGCCTCCATTTTTTCCAAAAATTGTGCCCCACACACCCACCCATTCAGTGGCAGCACTTGTGCCCTAGTTGTACACTTCACAGCTACATTTGCATCAAGCACATTCAAAAATACGCCATTCTTATCCGTCCCCAGGATGACACCGGGGTAGGTAGCAAAGTCTTTCCTGATCCCAGCTCTGTTCATCTTGGCTTCTTTTAAAAACACATCAAGCAAGGGTTACTCCAAGCGGAGCCTCCCTTTTTTCCAAAAATTGGGCCCCACACACCCACCCATTCAGTGGCAGCACTTGTGCCCTAGTTGTACACTTCACAGCTACATTTGCATCAAGCACATTCAAAAATACTCCATTCTTATCCGTCCCCAGGATGACACCGGGGTAAGTAGCAAAGTCTTTCCTGATCCCAGCTCTGTTCATCTTGGCTTCTTTTAAAAACACATCAAGCAAGGGTTACTCCAAGCGGAGCCTCCCTTTTTTCCAAAAATTGGGCCCCACACACCCACCCATTCAGTGGCAGCACTTGTGCCCTAGTTGTACACTTCACAGCTACATTTGCATCAAGCACATTCAAAAATACGCCATTCTTATCCGTCCCCAGGATGACACCGGGGTAGGTAGCAAAGTCTTTCCTGATCCCAGCTCTGTTCATCTTGGTTGCTTTTAAAAACACAGCAAGCAAGGGTTACTCCAAGCGGAGTCTCCCTTTTTTCCAAAAATTTGGCCACACAGACACCCACCCCATCAGTGGCAGCACTTGTGCCCTAGTTGTACACTTCACAGCTACATTTGCATCAAGCACATTCAAAAATACGCCATTCTTATCCGTCCCCAGGATGACACCGGGGTAGGTAGATAAAGTCTTTGCTGACCCATGACTTGTTCATCTTGGCTTCTTTTAAAAACAATGTAAGCAAGGGTTACTCCAAGCGGAGTCTCCCTTTTTTCCAAAAATTGTGCCCCACACACCCACCCATTCAGTGGCAGCACTTGTGCCCTAGTTGTACACTTCACAGCTACATTTGCATCAAGCACATTCAAAAATACGCCATTCTTATCCGTCCCCAGGATGACACAGGGGTAGGTAGCAAAGTCTTTCCTGATCCCAGCTCTGTTCATCTTGGCTTCTTTTAATAACACATCAAGCAAGGGTTACTCCAAGCGGAGTCTCCCTTTTTTCCAAAAATTGGGCCCCACACACACCCACCCCTTCAGTGGCAGCAGTTGTGCCCCAGTTGTACACTTCACAGCTACATTTGCATCAAGCACATTCAAAAATACGCCATTCTTATCCGTCCCCAGGATGACACAGGGGTAGGTAGCAAAGTCTTTCCTAATCCCAGCTCTGTTCATCTTGGCTTCTTTTAAAAACACATCAAGCAAGGGTTACTCCAAGCGGAGTCTCCCTTTTTTCCAAAAATTGGGCCACACAGACACCCACCCCATCAGTGGCAGCACTTGTGCCCTAGTTGTACTCTTCACAGCTACATTTGCATCAAGCACATTCAAAAATACGCCATTCTTATCCGTCCCCAGGATGACACCGGGGTAGGTAGCAAAGTCTTTCCTGATCCCAGCTCTGTTCATCTTGGCTTCTTTTAAAAACACAGCAAGCAAGGGATACTTCAAGCGGAGTCTCCCTTTTTTCCAAAAATTGCGCCACACAGACACCCACCCCATCAGTGGCAGCAGTTGTGCCCTAGTTGTACACTTCACAGCTACATTTGCATCAAGCACATTCAAAAATACGCTATTCTTATCCGTCCCCAGGATGACACCAGGGTAGGTAGATAAAGTCTTTGCTGACCCATGACTTGTTCATCTTGGCTTCTTTTAAAAACAATGTAAGCAAGGGTTACTCCAAGCGGAGTCTCCCTTTTTTCCAAAAATTGGGCCACACAGACACCCACCCCATCAGTGGCAGCACTTGTGCCCTAGTTGTACAATTCACAGCTACATTTGCATCAAGCACATTCAAAAATACGCCATTCTTATCCGTCCCCAGGATGACACCGGGGTAGGTAGCAAAGTCTTTCCTGATCCCAGCTCTGTTCATCTTGGCTTCTTTTAAAAACACATCAAGCAAGGGTTACTCCAAGCGGAGCCTCCCTTTTTTCCAAAAATTGGGCCCCACACACACCCACCCCTTCAGTGGCAGCACTTGTGCCCTAGTTGTACACTTCACAGCTACATTTGCATCAAGCACATTCAAAAATACGCCATTCTCATCCGTCCCCAGGATGACACAGGGGTAGGTAGCAAAGTCTTTCCTGATCCCAGCTCTGTTCATCTTGGCTTCTTTTAAAAACACATCAAGCAAGGGTTACTCCAAGCGGAGTCTCCCTTTTTTCCAAAAATTGGGCCCCACACACACCCACCCCTTCAGTGGCAGCACATGTGCCCTAGTTGTACACTTCACAGCTACATTTGCATCAAGCACATTCAAAAATACGCCATTCTTATCCGTCCCTAGGATGACACCGGGGTAGGTAGCAAAGTCTTTCCTGATCCCAGCTCTGTTCATCTTGGCTTCTTTTAAAAACACAGCAAGCAAGGGTTACTCCAAGCGGAGTCTCCCTTTTTTCCAAAAATTGGGCCACACAGACACCCACCCCATCAGTGGCAGCACTTGTGCCCTAGTTGTACACTTCACAGCTACATTTGCATCAACCCTCACGAAGAAGCCCTAGGCGAAACGGCCGTCAGGGTATTTATCTTTCCACCCACTTCAGTATGATATTTGGCAGTCAGGCATTTGCTCCAATTGTTTCATTGTTGACTGCTTGTGTATCCTGTTTTTTCCCTGTTGCATTATACTTGGCTGGCACTCTTTTATGTATCTGAAAGCCAGCATATAATTATTTTCTGGGCAGAACTATTATCTTATCCAACTGTGATCTTACTGCCTGTTTATTTCTGGCTGATACTTTTACATCTACTTTAAAAGCCAGCATATATAAGAAATCTCACTTTAATATGGTTTTCTGCCTAAGAAAAGTCATTTTGGCAACATTTGTCATATGTATGTGCCAGCTTTAATATATTTCTTTACATGGATGGGGAAGTGCAATAATTGTTCATTATTTTGAGGTTTTATAAACCACTGCTTTGTCCTTTTAACTTTCTCCTTTGGTTTGCATAACATTTTTCCTTGTGGATATGCATTATATATGCTCTTTTAGGAGTTGTTTTCCTGCTCTCAGCAAAGTAAAATAATTGTGGTTTACCGTGATACACACATACGTTTAGCGAAGTGGTTTATGGAAGGATTGTTTATTGGCAAAAATCCCCCACTATTCTATTTCTCCCAAAAAATGTTTTTTTAAAAAAAAGATGTTTTTTTAAAATGTCCACAATAAAATAATTCTGTTTTAATCCTTTGCTATTTACTCTGGTTACTACATCGGTGTTTTTCGATTCTAGAGTTAGCCTTACTGTGATTGGGCCATTAATTTGGTGTACATTTGCATCAAGCACATTCAAAAATACGCCATTCTTATCCGTCCCCAGGATGACACCGGGGTAGGTAGATAAAGTCTTTGCTGACCCATGACTTGTTCATCTTGGCTTCTTTTAAAAACAATGTAAGCAAGGGTTACTCCAAGCGGAGTCTCCCTTTTTTCCAAAAATTGTGCCCCACACACCCACCCATTCAGTGGCAGCACTTGTGCCCTAGTTGTACACTTCACAGCTACATTTGCATCAAGCACATTCAAAAATACGCCATTCTTATCCGTCCCCAGGATGACACCGGGGTAGGTAGCAAAGTCTTTCCTGATCCCAGCTCTGTTCATCTTGGCTTCTTTTAAAAACACATCAAGCAAGGGTTACTCCAAGCGGAGCCTCCCTTTTTTCCAAAAATTGGGCCCCACACACCCACCCATTCAGTGGCAGCACTTGTGCCCTAGTTGTACACTTCACAGCTACATTTGCATCAAGCACATTCAAAAATACGCCATTCTTATCCGTCCCCAGGATGACACAGGGGTAGGTAGCAAAGTCTTTCCTGATCCACATATTTCAAAGAAAAGATCGACCAAACCAGACAAGTCTTTTCTGCTGAACCACCACAACCCCTTCATATAACAGACCACTGCCCCTCCCCCATAAACTTCCTCCCCACTATCACCGAAGGGGAGCTTGCACATCTTCTCTCAAAAGAGCACCTCACTACATGCGCACTTGACCCCATCCCATCCCACCTCCTCCCCAACCTCACCACTATCCTTATTCCCGCCTTATCCCATCTCTTCAACCTCTCTCTAACAACTGGTACCTTCCCTTCTGCCTTTAAGCATGCAACAGTCACACCTATCCTAAAGAAACCTTCCCTCGACCCAACCTCTACTACCAGCTATCGACCCATATCGCTACTCCCACTTGCCTCAAAACTCCTGGAACAGCACGTCCATGCTAAACTTTCCTCCCACCTCTCCTCTAACTCTCTCTTTGACAACCTACAGTCCGGCTTCCGTCCACATCATTCCACTGAAACTGCCCTGACTAAAATCACAAATGACTTACTTACCGCCAAAGCTAACAACCACTTCTCTGTACTCCTACTTCTAGACCTATCCTCAGCCTTTGACACTGTTGACCACTCCCTGCTACTACAGATCCTCTCTTCTCTTGGTGTCAGAGACCTCGCCCTCTCTTGGATCTCTTCATACCTCTCCAACCGCACTTTTAGGGTCTCCCATTCCCACACAACCTCTTCATCCCGTTCTCTCTCTGTTGGTGTCCCTCAAGGCTCTGTCCTGGGACCCTTACTTTTTTCTATCTATACATTTGGCCTGGGACAACTCATAAAGTCCCATGGCTTCCAGTACCACCTATATGCCGATGACACTCAGATCTACCTCTCTGGTCCAGATGTCACATCTCTGCTGTCCAGAATCCCAGAGTGCCTATCTGCTATATCTTCCTTCTTTTCCTCTCGCTTCCTAAAGCTCAATGTGGCCAAAACTGAACTGATCATCTTTCCTCCATCTCCCCCGCACTCTCCACCTGATCTATCCATTACAATTAATAACATCACGCTCTCCCCAGCACCCAAAGTTCGGTGCCTCGGAGTGACCTTTGACTCTGCCCTGTCCTTCATACCGCACATCCAATCCCTCACCACCTCCTGCCGTTTTCAACTCAAAAATATCTCCAGAATCCGCCCTTTCCTCAATCCCCAATCCACAAAAATGCTAGTGCATGCCCTCATAATCTCCCGCATCGACTACTGCAACATCCTCCTCTGTGGTCTCCCTGCTAACACACTCGCCCCTCTCCAGTCCATCCTTAACTCTGCTGCCCGACTGATCCACCTCTCTCCTCAATACCACCCCGCTTCTCCTCTCTGCAAGTCCCTCCACTGGCTCCCAATCTTCCACCGTATCCAATTCAAATTACTAACACTGACCTACAAAGCTATCCATAATCTGTCTCCTCCATATATCTCTGAACTAATCTCTCGCTACACTCCAAAACGTAACCTCCGGTCCTCCCAAGATCTCCTTCTATCCTCCTCTCTCATTCGCTCCTCATGCAACCGACTCCAAGACTTCTCCCGAGCATCCCCAGTCTCCTGGAACTCACTGCCTCAACACGTCAGACTATCTACTACACTTGCAAACTTCAAATGGACCCTGAAAACTCATCTGTTCAGAAATGCCTATAATCTACAATGACCTCACCGCCCCACCACTGTGCGGAGCTGCCGCCCCACCACCGTGCGGAGCTGCCGCCCCACCACCGTGCGGAGCTGCCGCCCAACCTACACCCCACCTACTGTCTCCTCCCCAAAATCCTTTAGGATGTAAGCCCGCAAGGGCAGGGCCCTCTTCCCTCTGTGCTAGTCTGTCTATTGTAACGTGTATATGTATTCTGTATGTAACCCCCTCATGTACAGCACCATGGAATCAATGGTGCTCTATAAATAAACAATAATAATAATAATAATAATCCCAGCTCTGTTCATCTTGGCTTCTTTTAAAAACACATCAAGCAAGGGTTACTCCAAGCGGAGTCTCCCTTTTTTCCAAAAATTGGGCCCCACACACACCCACCCCTTCAGTGGCAGCACTTGTGCCCTAGTTGTACACTTCACAGCTACATTTGCATCAAGCACATTCAAAAATACGCCATTCTTATCCGTCCCCAGGATGACACCGGGGTAGGTAGCAAAGTCTTTCCTGATCCCAGCTCTGTTCATCTTGGCTTCTTTTAAAAACACATCAAGCAAGGGTTACTCCAAGCGGAGCCTCCCTTTTTTCCAAAAATTGTGCCCCACACACCCACCCATTCAGTGGCAGCACTTGTGCCCTAGTTTTACACTTCACAGCTACATTTGCATCAAGCACATTCAAAAATACGCCATTCTTATCCGTCCCCAGGATGACACAGGGGTAGGTAGCAAAGTCTTTCCTGATCCCAGCTCTGTTCATCTTGGCTTCTTTTAAAAACACATCAAGCAAGGGTTACTCCAAGCGGAGCCTCCATTTTTTCCAGAAATTGTGCCCCACACACCCACCCATTCAGTGGCAGCACTTGTGCCCTAGTTGTACACTTCACAGCTACATTTGCATCAAGCACATTCAAAAATACGCCATTCTTATCCGTCCCCAGGATGACACCGGGGTAGGTAGCAAAGTCTTTCTTGATCCCAGCTCTGTTCATCTTGGCTTCTTTTAAAAACACATCAAGCAAGGGTTACTCCAAGCGGAGCCTCCCTTTTTTCCAAAAATTGGGCCCCACACACCCACCCATTCAGTGGCAGCACTTGTGCCCTAGTTGTACACTTCACAGCTACATTTGCATCAAGCACATTCAAAAATACGCCATTCTTATCCGTCCCCAGGATGACACAGGGGTAGGTAGCAAAGTCTTTCCTGATCCCAGCTCTGTTCATCTTGGCTTCTTTTAAAAACACATCAAGCAAGGGTTACTCCAAGCGGAGCCTCCCTTTTTTCCAAAAATTGTGCCCCACACACCCACCCATTCAGTGGCAGCACTTGTGCCCTAGTTGTACACTTCACAGCTACATTTGCATCAAGCACATTCAAAAATACGCCATTCTTATCCGTCCCCAGGATGACACCGGGGTAGGTAGCAAAGTCTTTCCTGATCCCAGCTCTGTTCATCTTGGCTTCTTTTAAAAACACATCAAGCAACGGTTACTCCAAGCGGAGCCTCCCTTTTTTCCAAAAATTGGGCCCCACACACCCACCCATTCAGTGGCAGCACTTGTGCCCTAGTTGTACACTTCACAGCTACATTTGCATCAAGCACATTCAAAAATACGCCATTCTTATCCGTCCCCAGGATGACACCGGGGTAGGTAGCAAAGTCTTTCCTGATCCCAGCTCTGTTCATCTTGGCTTCTTTTAAAAACACATCAAGCAAGGGTTACTCCAAGCGGAGCCTCCCTTTTTTCCAAAAATTGGGCCCCACACACCCACCCATTCAGTGGCAGCACTTGTGCCCTAGTTGTACACTTCACAGCTACATTTGCATCAAGCACATTCAAAAATACGCCATTCTTATCCGTCCCCAGGATGACACCGGGGTAGGTAGCAAAGTCTTTCCTGATCCCAGCTCTGTTCATCTTGGCTGCTTTTAAAAACACAGCAAGCAAGGGTTACTCCAAGCGGAGTCTCCCTTTTTTCCAAAAATTGGGCCACACAGACACCCACCCCATCAGTGGCAGCACTTGGGCCCTAGTTGTACACTTCACAGCTACATTTGCATCAAGCACATTCAAAAATACGCCATTCTTATCCGTCCCCAGGATGACACCGGGGTAGGTAGATAAAGTCTTTGCTGACCCATGACTTGTTCATCTTGGCTTCTTTTAAAAACAATGTAAGCAAGGGTTACTCCAAGCGGAGTCTCCCTTTTTTCCAAAAATTGTGCCCCACACACCCACCCATTCAGTGGCAGCACTTGTGCCCTAGTTGTACACTTCACAGGTACATTTGCATCAAGCACATTCAAAAATACGCCATTCTTATCCGTCCCCAGGATGACACAGGGGTAGGTAGCAAAGTCTTTCCTGATCCCAGCTCTGTTCATCTTGGCTTCTTTTAAAAACACATCAAGCAAGGGTTACTCCAAGCGGAGTCTCCCTTTTTTCCAAAAATTGGGCCCCACACACACCCACCCCTTCAGTGGCAGCAGTTGTGCCCCAGTTGTACACTTCACAGCTACATTTGCATCAAGCACATTCAAAAATACGCCATTCTTATCCGTCCCCAGGATGACACAGGGGTAGGTAGCAAAGTCTTTCCTGATCCCAGCTCTGTTCATCTTGGCTTCTTTTAAAAACACATCAAGCAAGGGTTACACCAAGCGGAGTCTCCCTTTTTTCCAAAAATTGGGCCACACAGACACCCACCCCATCAGTGGCAGCACTTGTGCCCTAGTTGTACACTTCACAGCTACATTTGCATCAAGCACATTCAAAAATACGCCATTCTTATCCGTCCCCAGGATGACACCGGGGTAGGTAGCAAAGTCTTTCCTGATCCCAGCTCTGTTCATCTTGGCTTCTTTTAAAAACACAGCAAGCAAGGGTTATTTCAAGCGGAGTCTCCCTTTTTTCCAAAAATTGGGCCACACAGACACCCACCCCATCAGTGGCAGCACTTGTGCCCTAGTTGTACACTTCACAGCTACATTTGCATCAAGCACATTCAAAAATACGCCATTCTTATCCGTCCCCAGGATGACACCGGGGTAGGTAGATAAAGTCTTTGCTGACCCATGACTTGTTCATCTTGGCTTCTTTTAAAAACAATGTAAGCAAGGGTTACTCCAAGCGGAGTCTCCCTTTTTTCCAAAAATTGGGCCACACAGACACCCACCCCATCAGTGGCAGCACTTGTGCCCTAGTTGTACACTTCACAGCTACATTTGCATCAAGCACATTCAAAAATACACCATTCTTATCCGTCCCCAGGATGACACCAGGGTAGGTAGCAAAGTCTTTCCTGATCCCAGCTCTGTTCATCTTGGCTTCTTTTAAAAACACAGCAAGCAAGGGTTACTCCAAGCGGAGTCTCCCTTTTTTCCAAAAATTGGGCCACACAGACACCCACCCCATCAGTGGCAGCACTTGTGCCCTAGTTGTACACTTCACAGCGACATTTGCATCAAGCACATTCAAAAATACGCCATTCTTATCCGTCCCCAGGATGACACCGGGGTAGGTAGCAAAGTCTTTCCTGATCCCAGCTCTGTTCATCTTGGCTTCTTTTAAAAACACAGCAAGCAAGGGTTACTCCAAGCGGAGTCTCCCTTTTTTCCAAAAATTGGGCCACACAGACACCCACCCCATCAGTGGCAGCACTTGTGCCCTAGTTGTACACTTCATAGCTACATTTGCATCAAGCACATTCAAAAATACGCCATTCTTATCCGTCCCCAGGATGACACCGGGGTAAGTAGATAAAGTCTTTGCTGACCCATGACTTGTTCATCTTGGCTTCTTTTAAAAACAATGTAAGCAAGGGTTACTCCAAGCGGAGTCTCCCTTTTTTCCAAAAATTGTGCCCCACACACCCACCCATTCAGTGGCAGCACTTGTGCCCTAGTTGTACACTTCACAGCTACATTTGCATCAAGCACATTCAAAAATACGCCATTCTTATCCGTCCCCAGGATGACACAGGGGTAGGTAGCAAAGTCTTTCCTGATCCCAGCTCTGTTCATCTTGGCTTCTTTTAAAAACACATCAAGCAAGGGTTACTCCAAGCGGAGTCTCCCTTTTTTCCAAAAATTGGGCCCCACACACACCCACCCCTTCAGTGGCAGCAGTTGTGCCCCAGTTGTACACTTCACAGCTACATTTGCATCAAGCACATTCAAAAATACGCCATTCTTATCCGTCCCCAGGATGACACAGGGGTAGGTAGCAAAGTCTTTCCTGATCCCAGCTCTGTTCATCTTGGCTTCTTTTAAAAACACATCAAGCAAGGGTTACTCCAAGCGGAGTCTCCCTTTTTTCCAAAAATTGGGCCACACAGACACCCACCCCATCAGTGGCAGCACTTGTGCCCTAGTTGTACACTTCACAGCTACATTTGCATCAAGCACATTCAAAAATACGCCATTCTTATCCGTCCCCAGGATGACACCAGGGTAGGTAGCAAAGTCTTTCCTGATCCCAGCTCTGTTCATCTTGGCTTCTTTTAAAAACACAGCAAGCAAGGGTTACTCCAAGCGGAGTCTCCCTTTTTTCCAAAAATTGGGCCACACAGACACCCACCCCATCAGTGGCAGCACTTGTGCCCTAGTTGTACACTTCACAGCTACATTTGCATCAAGCACATTCAAAAATACGCCATTCTTATCCGTCCCCAGGATGACACCGGGGTAGGTAGCAAAGTCTTTCCTGATCCCAGCTCTGTTCATCTTGGCTTCTTTTAAAAACACATCAAGCAAGGGTTACTCCAAGCGGAGCCTCCCTTTTTTCCAAAAATTGTGCCCCACACACCCACCCATTCAGTGGCAGCACTTGTGCCCTAGTTGTACACTTCACAGCTACATTTGCATCAAGCACATTCAAAAATACGCCATTCTTATCCGTCCCCAGGATGACACCGGGGTAGGTAGCAAAGTCTTTCCTGATCCCAGCTCTGTTCATCTTGGCTTCTTTTAAAAACACATCAAGCAAGGGTTACTCCAAGCGGAGCCTCCCTTTTTTCCAAAAATTGGGCCCCACACACACCCACCCCTTCAGTGGCAGCACTTGTGCCCTAGTTGTACACTTCACAGCTACATTTGCATCAAGCACATTCAAAAATACGCCATTCTTATCCGTCCCCAGGATGACACAGGGGTAGGTAGCAAAGTCTTTCCTGATCCCAGCTCTGTTCATCTTGGCTTCTTTTAAAAACACATCAAGCAAGGGTTACTCCAAGCGGAGTCTCCCTTTTTTCCAAAAATTGGGCCCCACACACACCCACCCCTTCAGTGGCAGCACATGTGCCCTAGTTGTACACTTCACAGCTACATTTGCATCAAGCACATTCAAAAATACGCCATTCTTATCCGTCCCCAGGATGACACCGGGGTAGGTAGCAAAGTCTTTCCTGATCCCAGCTCTGTTCATCTTGGCTTCTTTTAAAAACACAGCAAGCAAGGGTTACTCCAAGCGGAGTCTCCCTTTTTTCCAAAAATTGGGCCACACAGACACCCACCCCATCAGTGGCAGCACTTGTGCCCTAGTTGTACACTTCACAGCTACATTTGCATCAAGCACATTCAAAAATACGCCATTCTTATCCGTCCCCAGGATGACACCGGGGTAGGTAGATAAAGTCTTTGCTGACCCATGACTTGTTCATCTTGGCTTCTTTTAAAAACAATGTAAGCAAGGGTTACTCCAAGCGGAGTCTCTCTTTTTTCCAAAAATTGTGCCCCACACACCCACCCATTCAGTGGCAGCACTTGTGCCCTAGTTGTACACTTCACAGCTACATTTGCATCAAGCACATTCAAAAATACGCCATTCTTATCCGTCCCCAGGATGACACCGGGGTAGGTAGCAAAGTCTTCCCTGATCCCAGCTCTGTTCATCTTGGCTTCTTTTAAAAACACATCAAGCAAGGGTTACTCCAAGCGGAGTCTCCCTTTTTTCAAAAATTGGGCCCCACACACACCCACCCCTTCAGTGGCAGCACTTGTGCCCTAGTTGTACACTTCACAGCTACATTTGCATCAAGCACATTCAAAAATACGCCATTCTTATCCGTCCCCAGGATGACACCGGGGTAGGTAGCAAAGTCTTTCCTGATCCCAGCTCTGTTCATCTTGGCTTCTTTTAAAAACACATCAAGCAAGGGTTACTCCAAGCGGAGCCTCCCTTTTTTCCAAAAATTGGGCCCCACACACCCACCCATTCAGTGGCAGCACTTGTGCCCTAGTTGTACACTTCACAGCTACATTTGCATCAAGCACATTCAAAAATACGCCATTCTTATCCGTCCCCAGGATGACACAGGGGTAGGTAGCAAAGTCTTTCCTGATCCCAGCTCTGTTCATCTTGGCTTCTTTTAAAAACACATCAAGCAAGGGTTACTCCAAGCGGAGCCTCCATTTTTTCCAAAAATTGTGCCCCACACACCCACCCATTCAGTGGCAGCACTTGTGCCCTAGTTGTACACTTCACAGCTACATTTGCATCAAGCACATTCAAAAATACGCCATTCTTATCCGTCCCCAGGATGACACCGGGGTAGGTAGCAAAGTCTTTCCTGATCCCAGCTCTGTTCATCTTGGCTTCTTTTAAAAACACATCAAGCAAGGGTTACTCCAAGCGGAGCCTCCCTTTTTTCCAAAAATTGGGCCCCACACACCCACCCATTCAGTGGCAGCACTTGTGCCCTAGTTGTACACTTCACAGCTACATTTGCATCAAGCACATTCAAAAATACTCCATTCTTATCCGTCCCCAGGATGACACCGGGGTAAGTAGCAAAGTCTTTCCTGATCCCAGCTCTGTTCATCTTGGCTTCTTTTAAAAACACATCAAGCAAGGGTTACTCCAAGCGGAGCCTCCCTTTTTTCCAAAAATTGGGCCCCACACACCCACCCATTCAGTGGCAGCACTTGTGCCCTAGTTGTACACTTCACAGCTACATTTGCATCAAGCACATTCAAAAATACGCCATTCTTATCCGTCCCCAGGATGACACCGGGGTAGGTAGCAAAGTCTTTCCTGATCCCAGCTCTGTTCATCTTGGTTGCTTTTAAAAACACAGCAAGCAAGGGTTACTCCAAGCGGAGTCTCCCTTTTTTCCAAAAATTTGGCCACACAGACACCCACCCCATCAGTGGCAGCACTTGTGCCCTAGTTGTACACTTCACAGCTACATTTGCATCAAGCACATTCAAAAATACGCCATTCTTATCCGTCCCCAGGATGACACCGGGGTAGGTAGATAAAGTCTTTGCTGACCCATGACTTGTTCATCTTGGCTTCTTTTAAAAACAATGTAAGCAAGGGTTACTCCAAGCGGAGTCTCCCTTTTTTCCAAAAATTGTGCCCCACACACCCACCCATTCAGTGGCAGCACTTGTGCCCTAGTTGTACACTTCACAGCTACATTTGCATCAAGCACATTCAAAAATACGCCATTCTTATCCGTCCCCAGGATGACACAGGGGTAGGTAGCAAAGTCTTTCCTGATCCCAGCTCTGTTCATCTTGGCTTCTTTTAAAAACACATCAAGCAAGGGTTACTCCAAGCGGAGTCTCCCTTTTTTCCAAAAATTGGGCCCCACACACACCCACCCCTTCAGTGGCAGCAGTTGTGCCCCAGTTGTACACTTCACAGCTACATTTGCATCAAGCACATTCAAAAATACGCCATTCTTATCCGTCCCCAGGATGACACAGGGGTAGGTAGCAAAGTCTTTCCTAATCCCAGCTCTGTTCATCTTGGCTTCTTTTAAAAACACATCAAGCAAGGGTTACTCCAAGCGGAGTCTCCCTTTTTTCCAAAAATTGGGCCACACAGACACCCACCCCATCAGTGGCAGCACTTGTGCCCTAGTTGTACACTTCACAGCTACATTTGCATCAAGCACATTCAAAAATACGCCATTCTTATCCGTCCCCAGGATGACACCGGGGTAGGTAGCAAAGTCTTTCCTGATCCCAGCTCTGTTCATCTTGGCTTCTTTTAAAAACACAGCAAGCAAGGGATACTTCAAGCGGAGTCTCCCTTTTTTCCAAAAATTGCGCCACACAGACACCCACCCCATCAGTGGCAGCACTTGTGCCCTAGTTGTACACTTCACAGCTACATTTGCATCAAGCACATTCAAAAATACGCTATTCTTATCCGTCCCCAGGATGACACCAGGGTAGGTAGATAAAGTCTTTGCTGACCCATGACTTGTTCATCTTGGCTTCTTTTAAAAACAATGTAAGCAAGGGTTACTCCAAGCGGAGTCTCCCTTTTTTCCAAAAATTGGGCCACACAGACACCCACCCCATCAGTGGCAGCACTTGTGCCCTAGTTGTACACTTCACAGCTACATTTGCATCAAGCACATTCAAAAATACGCCATTCTTATCCGTCCACAGGATGACACCGGGGTAGGTAGCAAAGTCTTTCCTGATCCCAGCTCTGTTCATCTTGGCTTCTTTTAAAAACACATCAAGCAAGGGTTACTCCAAGCGGAGCCTCCCTTTTTTCCAAAAATTGGGCCCCACACACACCCACCCCTTCAGTGGCAGCACTTGTGCCCTAGTTGTACACTTCACAGCTACATTTGCATCAAGCACATTCAAAAATACGCCATTCTCATCCGTCCCCAGGATGACACAGGGGTAGGTAGCAAAGTCTTTCCTGATCCCAGCTCTGTTCATCTTGGCTTCTTTTAAAAACACATCAAGCAAGGGTTACTCCAAGCGGAGTCTCCCTTTTTTCCAAAAATTGGGCCCCACACACACCCACCCCTTCAGTGGCAGCACATGTGCCCTAGTTGTACACTTCACAGCTACATTTGCATCAAGCACATTCAAAAATACGCCATTCTTATCCGTCCCCAGGATGACACCGGGGTAGGTAGCAAAGTCTTTCCTGATCCCAGCTCTGTTCATCTTGGCTTCTTTTAAAAACACAGCAAGCAAGGGTTACTCCAAGCGGAGTCTCCCTTTTTTCCAAAAATTGGGCCACACAGACACCCACCCCATCAGTGGCAGCACTTGTGCCCTAGTTGTACACTTCACAGCTACATTTGCATCAAGCACATTCAAAAATACGCCATTCTTATCCGTCCCCAGGATGACACCGGGGTAGGTAGATAAAGTCTTTGCTGACCCATGACTTGTTCATCTTGGCTTCTTTTAAAAACAATGTAAGCAAGGGTTACTCCAAGCGGAGTCTCCCTTTTTTCCAAAAATTGTGCCCCACACACCCACCCATTCAGTGGCAGCACTTGTGCCCTAGTTGTACACTTCACAGCTACATTTGCATCAAGCACATTCAAAAATACGCCATTCTTATCCGTCCCCAGGATGACACCGGGGTAGGTAGCAAAGTCTTTCCTGATCCCAGCTCTGTTCATCTTGGCTTCTTTTAAAAACACATCAAGCAAGGGTTACTCCAAGCGGAGCCTCCCTTTTTTCCAAAAATTGGGCCCCACACACCCACCCATTCAGTGGCAGCACTTGTGCCCTAGTTGTACACTTCACAGCTACATTTGCATCAAGCACATTCAAAAATACGCCATTCTTATCCGTCCCCAGGATGACACAGGGGTAGGTAGCAAAGTCTTTCCTGATCCACATATTTCAAAGAAAAGATCGACCAAACCAGACAAGTCTTTTCTGCTGAACCACCACAACCCCTTCATATAACAGACCACTGCCCCTCCCCCATAAACTTCCTCCCCACTATCACCGAAGGGGAGCTTGCACATCTTCTCTCAAAAGCGCACCTCACTACATGCGCACTTGACCCCATCCCATCCCACCTCCTCCCCAACCTCACCACTATCCTTATTCCCGCCTTATCCCATCTCTTCAACCTCTCTCTAACAACTGGTACCTTCCCTTCTGCCTTTAAGCATGCAACAGTCACACCTATCCTAAAGAAACCTTCCCTCGACCCAACCTCTACTACCAGCTATCGACCCATATCGCTACTCCCACTTGCCTCAAAACTCCTGGAACAGCACGTCCATGCTAAACTTTCCTCCCACCTCTCCTCTAACTCTCTCTTTGACAACCTACAGTCCGGCTTCCGTCCACATCATTCCACTGAAACTGCCCTGACTAAAATCACAAATGACTTACTTACCGCCAAAGCTAACAACCACTTCTCTGTACTCCTACTTCTAGACCTATCCTCAGCCTTTGACACTGTTGACCACTCCCTGCTACTACAGATCCTCTCTTCTCTTGGTGTCAGAGACCTCGCCCTCTCTTGGATCTCTTCATACCTCTCCAACCGCACTTTTAGGGTCTCCCATTCCCACACAACCTCTTCATCCCGTTCTCTCTCTGTTGGTGTCCCTCAAGGCTCTGTCCTGGGACCCTTACTTTTTTCTATCTATACATTTGGCCTGGGACAACTCATAAAGTCCCATGGCTTCCAGTACCACCTATATGCCGATGACACTCAGATCTACCTCTCTGGTCCAGATGTCACATCTCTGCTGTCCAGAATCCCAGAGTGCCTATCTGCTATATCTTCCTTCTTTTCCTCTCGCTTCCTAAAGCTCAATGTGGCCAAAACTGAACTGATCATCTTTCCTCCATCTCCCCCGCACTCTCCACCTGATCTATCCATTACAATTAATAACATCACGCTCTCCCCAGCACCCAAAGTTCGGTGCCTCGGAGTGACCTTTGACTCTGCCCTGTCCTTCATACCGCACATCCAATCCCTCACCACCTCCTGCCGTTTTCAACTCAAAAATATCTCCAGAATCCGCCCTTTCCTCAATCCCCAATCCACAAAAATGCTAGTGCATGCCCTCATAATCTCCCGCATCGACTACTGCAACATCCTCCTCTGTGGTCTCCCTGCTAACACACTCGCCCCTCTCCAGTCCATCCTTAACTCTGCTGCCCGACTGATCCACCTCTCTCCTCAATACCACCCCGCTTCTCCTCTCTGCAAGTCCCTCCACTGGCTCCCAATCTTCCACCGTATCCAATTCAAATTACTAACACTGACCTACAAAGCTATCCATAATCTGTCTCCTCCATATATCTCTGAACTAATCTCTCGCTACACTCCAAAACGTAACCTCCGGTCCTCCCAAGATCTCCTTCTATCCTCCTCTCTCATTCGCTCCTCATGCAACCGACTCCAAGACTTCTCCCGAGCATCCCCAGTCTCCTGGAACTCACTGCCTCAACACGTCAGACTATCTACTACACTTGCAAACTTCAAACGGACCCTGAAAACTCATCTGTTCAGAAATGCCTATAATCTACAATGACCTCACCGCCCCACCACTGTGCGGAGCTGCCGCCCCACCACCGTGCGGAGCTGCCGCCCCACCACCGTGCGGAGCTGCCGCCCAACCTACACCCCACCTACTGTCTCCTCCCCAAAATCCTTTAGGATGTAAGCCCGCAAGGGCAGGGCCCTCTTCCCTCTGTGCTAGTCTGTCTATTGTAACGTGTATATGTATTCTGTATGTAACCCCCTCATGTACAGCACCATGGAATCAATGGTGCTCTATAAATAAACAATAATAATAATAATAATAATAATCCCAGCTCTGTTCATCTTGGCTTCTTTTAAAAACACATCAAGCAAGGGTTACTCCAAGCGGAGTCTCCCTTTTTTCCAAAAATTGGGCCCCACACACACCCACCCCTTCAGTGGCAGCACTTGTGCCCTAGTTGTACACTTCACAGCTACATTTGCATCAAGCACATTCAAAAATACGCCATTCTTATCCGTCCCCAGGATGACACCGGGGTAGGTAGCAAAGTCTTTCCTGATCCCAGCTCTGTTCATCTTGGCTTCTTTTAAAAACACATCAAGCAAGGGTTACTCCAAGCGGAGCCTCCCTTTTTTCCAAAAATTGTGCCCCACACACCCACCCATTCAGTGGCAGCACTTGTGCCCTAGTTTTACACTTCACAGCTACATTTGCATCAAGCACATTCAAAAATACGCCATTCTTATCCGTCCCCAGGATGACACAGGGGTAGGTAGCAAAGTCTTTCCTGATCCCAGCTCTGTTCATCTTGGCTTCTTTTAAAAACACATCAAGCAAGGGTTACTCCAAGCGGAGCCTCCATTTTTTCCAGAAATTGTGCCCCACACACCCACCCATTCAGTGGCAGCACTTGTGCCCTAGTTGTACACTTCACAGCTACATTTGCATCAAGCACATTCAAAAATACGCCATTCTTATCCGTCCCCAGGATGACACCGGGGTAGGTAGCAAAGTCTTTCTTGATCCCAGCTCTGTTCATCTTGGCTTCTTTTAAAAACACATCAAGCAAGGGTTACTCCAAGCGGAGCCTCCCTTTTTTCCAAAAATTGGGCCCCACACACCCACCCATTCAGTGGCAGCACTTGTGCCCTAGTTGTACACTTCACAGCTACATTTGCATCAAGCACATTCAAAAATACGCCATTCTTATCCGTCCCCAGGATGACACAGGGGTAGGTAGCAAAGTCTTTCCTGATCCCAGCTCTGTTCATCTTGGCTTCTTTTAAAAACACATCAAGCAAGGGTTACTCCAAGCGGAGCCTCCCTTTTTTCCAAAAATTGTGCCCCACACACCCACCCATTCAGTGGCAGCACTTGTGCCCTAGTTGTACACTTCACAGCTACATTTGCATCAAGCACATTCAAAAATACGCCATTCTTATCCGTCCCCAGGATGACACCGGGGTAGGTAGCAAAGTCTTTCCTGATCCCAGCTCTGTTCATCTTGGCTTCTTTTAAAAACACATCAAGCAACGGTTACTCCAAGCGGAGCCTCCCTTTTTTCCAAAAATTGGGCCCCACACACCCACCCATTCAGTGGCAGCACTTGTGCCCTAGTTGTACACTTCACAGCTACATTTGCATCAAGCACATTCAAAAATACGCCATTCTTATCCGTCCCCAGGATGACACCGGGGTAGGTAGCAAAGTCTTTCCTGATCCCAGCTCTGTTCATCTTGGCTGCTTTTAAAAACACAGCAAGCAAGGGTTACTCCAAGCGGAGTCTCCCTTTTTTCCAAAAATTGGGCCACACAGACACCCACCCCATCAGTGGCAGCACTTGGGCCCTAGTTGTACACTTCACAGCTACATTTGCATCAAGCACATTCAAAAATACGCCATTCTTATCCGTCCCCAGGATGACACCGGGGTAGGTAGATAAAGTCCTTGCTGACCCATGACTTGTTCATCTTGGCTTCTTTTAAAAACAATGTAAGCAAGGGTTACTCCAAGCGGAGTCTCCCTTTTTTCCAAAAATTGGGCCCCACACACACCCACCCCTTCAGTGGCAGCAGTTGTGCCCCAGTTGTACACTTCACAGCTACATTTGCATCAAGCACATTCAAAAATACGCCATTCTTATCCGTCCCCAGGATGACACAGGGGTAGGTAGCAAAGTCTTTCCTGATCCCAGCTCTGTTCATCTTGGCTTCTTTTAAAAACACATCAAGCAAGGGTTACACCAAGCGGAGTCTCCCTTTTTTCCAAAAATTGGGCCACACAGACACCCACCCCATCAGTGGCAGCACTTGTGCCCTAGTTGTACACTTCACAGCTACATTTGCATCAAGCACATTCAAAAATACGCCATTCTTATCCGTCCCCAGGATGACACCGGGGTAGGTAGCAAAGTCTTTCCTGATCCCAGCTCTGTTCATCTTGGCTTCTTTTAAAAACACAGCAAGCAAGGGTTACTTCAAGCGGAGTCTCCCTTTTTTCCAAAAATTGGGCCACACAGACACCCACCCCATCAGTGGCAGCACTTGTGCCCTAGTTGTACACTTCACAGCTACATTTGCATCAAGCACATTCAAAAATACGCCATTCTTATCCGTCCCCAGGATGACACCGGGGTAGGTAGATAAAGTCTTTGCTGACCCATGACTTGTTCATCTTGGCTTCTTTTAAAAACAATGTAAGCAAGGGTTACTCCAAGCGGAGTCTCCCTTTTTTCCAAAAATTGGGCCACACAGACACCCACCCCATCAGTGGCAGCACTTGTGCCCTAGTTGTACACTTCACAGCTACATTTGCATCAAGCACATTCAAAAATACACCATTCTTATCCGTCCCCAGGATGACACCAGGGTAGGTAGCAAAGTCTTTCCTGATCCCAGCTCTGTTCATCTTGGCGTCTTTTAAAAACACAGCAAGCAAGGGTTACTCCAAGCGGAGTCTCCCTTTTTTCCAAAAATTGGGCCACACAGACACCCACCCCATCAGTGGCAGCACTTGTGCCCTAGTTGTACACTTCACAGCTACATTTGCATCAAGCACATTCAAAAATACGCCATTCTTATCCGTCCCCAGGATGACACCGGGGTAGGTAGCAAAGTCTTTCCTGATCCCAGCTCTGTTCATCTTGGCTTCTTTTAAAAACACATCAAGCAAGGGTTACTCCAAGCGGAGCCTCCCTTTTTTCCAAAAATTGTGCCCCACACACCCACCCATTCAGTGGCAGCACTTGTGCCCTAGTTGTACACTTCACAGCTACATTTGCATCAAGCACATTCAAAAATGCGCCATTCTTATCCGTCCCCAGGATGACACCGGGGTAGGTAGCAAAGTCTTTCCTGATCCCAGCTCTGTTCATCTTGGCTTCTTTTAAAAACACATCAAGCAAGGGTTACTCCAAGCGGAGCCTCCCTTTTTTCCAAAAATTGGGCCCCACACACCCACCCATTCAGTGGCAGCACTTGTGCCCTAGTTGTACACTTCACAGCTACATTTGCATCAAGCACATTCAAAAATACGCCATTCTTATCCGTCCCCAGGATGACACAGGGGTAGGTAGCAAAGTCTTTCCTGATCCCAGCTCTGTTCATCTTGGCTTCTTTTAAAAACACATCAAGCAAGGGTTACTCCAAACGGAGTCTCCCTTTTTTCCAAAAATTGGGCCCCACACACACCCACCCCTTCAGTGGCAGCACTTGTGCCCTAGTTGTACACTTCACAGCTACATTTGCATCAAGAACATTCAAAAATATGCCATTCTTATCCGTCCCCAGGATGACACAGGGGTAGGTAGCAAAGTCTTTCCTGATCCCAGCTCTGTTCATCTTGGCTTCTTTTAAAAACACATCAAGCAAGGGTTACTCCAAGCGGAGTCTCCCTTTTTTCCAAAAATTGGGCCCCACACACACCCACCCCTTCAGTGGCAGCACTTGTGCCCTAGTTGTACACTTCACAGCTACATTTGCATCAAGCACATTCAAAAATACGCCATTCTTATCCGTCCCCAGGATGACACCGGGGTAGGTAGCAAAGTCTTTCCTGATCCCAGCTCTGTTCATCTTGGCTTCTTTTAAAAACACATCAAGCAAGGTTTACTCCAAGCGGAGTCTCCCTTTTTTCCAAAAATTGGGCCCCACACACACCCACCCCTTCAGTGGCAGCACTTGTGCCCTAGTTGTACACTTCACAGCTACATTTGCATCAAGCACATTCAAAAATACGCCATTCTTATCCGTCCCCAGGATGACACCGGGGTAGGTAGCAAAGTCTTTCCTGATCCCAGCTCTGTTCATCTTGGCTTCTTTTAAAAACACATCAAGCAAGGGTTACTCCAAGCGGAGTCTCCCTTTTTTCCAAAAATTGGGCCACACAGACACCCACCCCATCAGTGGCAGCACTTGTGCCCTAGTTGTACACTTCACAGCTACATTTGCATCAAGCACATTCAAAAATACACCATTCTTATCCGTCCCCAGGATGACACCAGGGTAGGTAGCAAAGTCTTTCCTGATCCCAGCTCTGTTCATCTTGGCGTCTTTTAAAAACACAGCAAGCAAGGGTTACTCCAAGCGGAGTCTCCCTTTTTTCCAAAAATTGGGCCACACAGACACCCACCCCATCAGTGGCAGCACTTGTGCCCTAGTTGTACACTTCACAGCTACATTTGCATCAAGCACATTCAAAAATACGCCATTCTTATCCGTCCCCAGGATGACACCGGGGTAGGTAGCAAAGTCTTTCCTGATCCCAGCTCTGTTCATCTTGGCTTCTTTTAAAAACACATCAAGCAAGGGTTACTCCAAGCGGAGCCTCCCTTTTTTCCAAAAATTGTGCCCCACACACCCACCCATTCAGTGGCAGCACTTGTGCCCTAGTTGTACACTTCACAGCTACATTTGCATCAAGCACATTCAAAAATGCGCCATTCTTATCCGTCCCCAGGATGACACCGGGGTAGGTAGCAAAGTCTTTCCTGATCCCAGCTCTGTTCATCTTGGCTTCTTTTAAAAACACATCAAGCAAGGGTTACTCCAAGCGGAGCCTCCCTTTTTTCCAAAAATTGGGCCCCACACACCCACCCATTCAGTGGCAGCACTTGTGCCCTAGTTGTACACTTCACAGCTACATTTGCATCAAGCACATTCAAAAATACGCCATTCTTATCCGTCCCCAGGATGACACAGGGGTAGGTAGCAAAGTCTTTCCTGATCCCAGCTCTGTTCATCTTGGCTTCTTTTAAAAACACATCAAGCAAGGGTTACTCCAAGCGGAGTCTCCCTTTTTTCCAAAAATTGGGCCCCACACACACCCACCCCTTCAGTGGCAGCACTTGTGCCCTAGTTGTACACTTCACAGCTACATTTGCATCAAGAACATTCAAAAATATGCCATTCTTATCCGTCCCCAGGATGACACAGGGGTAGGTAGCAAAGTCTTTCCTGATCCCAGCTCTGTTCATCTTGGCTTCTTTTAAAAACACATCAAGCAAGGGTTACTCCAAGCGGAGTCTCCCTTTTTTCCAAAAATTGGGCCCCACACACACCCACCCCTTCAGTGGCAGCACTTGTGCCCTAGTTGTACACTTCACAGCTACATTTGCATCAAGCACATTCAAAAATACGCCATTCTTATCCGTCCCCAGGATGACACCGGGGTAGGTAGCAAAGTCTTTCCTGATCCCAGCTCTGTTCATCTTGGCTTCTTTTAAAAACACATCAAGCAAGGTTTACTCCAAGTGGAGTCTCCCTTTTTTCCAAAAATTGGGCCCCACACACACCCACCCCTTCAGTGGCAGCACTTGTGCCCTAGTTGTACACTTCACAGCTACATTTGCATCAAGCACATTCAAAAATACGCCATTCTTATCCGTCCCCAGGATGACACCGGGGTAGGTAGCAAAGTCTTTCCTGATCCCAGCTCTGTTCATCTTGGCTTCTTTTAAAAACACATCAAGCAAGGGTTACTCCAAGCGGAGTCTCCCTTTTTTCCAAAAATTGGGCCACACAGACACCCACCCCATCAGTGGCAGCACTTGTGCCCTAGTTGTACACTTCACAGCTACATTTGCATCAAGCACATTCAAAAATACGCCATTCTTATCCGTCCCCAGGATGACACCGGGGTAGGTAGATAAAGTCTTTGCTGACCCATGACTTGTTCATCTTGGCTTCTTTTAAAAACAATGTAAGCAAGGGTTACTCCAAGCGGAGTCTCCCTTTTTTCCAAAAATTGGGCCACACAGACACCCACCCCATCAGTGGCAGCACTTGTGCCCTAGTTGTACACTTCACAGCTACATTTGCATCAAGCACATTCAAAAATACGCCATTCTTATCCGTCCCCAGGATGACACCGGGGTAGGTAGCAAAGTCTTTCCTGATCCCAGCTCTGTTCATCTTGGCTTCTTTTAAAAACACAGCAAGCAAGGGTTACTCCAAGCGGAGTCTCCCTTTTTTCCAAAAATTGGGCCACACAGACACCCACCCCATCAGTGGCAGGACTTGGGCCCTAGTTGCAAACAGGATGTTTTGATTTGCATCAAGCACATTCCAAATCAACAAGCATTTACTCTCCCCAGGATGACACAGGGGTAGTAAATTCCTTCTGGATCCATGACTTGTTCATTTTGATGAACGTCAGTCTGTCCACATTGTCACTGGACAGACGCGTGCGCTTATCTGTCAGCACACACCCAGCAGCACTGAATACACGTTCAGAGACAACGCTGGCAGCTGGACACGACAAAATCTCCAAGGCGTAAGTTGCGAGCTCTGGCCATTTTTCTAGGTTTGAAGCCCAAAAGGAGCAAGGCTCCAGTTGCACAGTCATGGCATCGATGTTCATTTGGAGATACTCCTGTATCATCCTCTCCAGCCGTTGAGTATGTGTCAGACTTGTTGTCTCTGGTGGCCTTGCAAAAGAGGGTCTAAAAAAATTATGAAAAGATTCCATAAAATTGCTGTTACCGGCACCAGATACGGTCCTACTGGTACGGGTAGACTGTTGAAGATGACGAGACCGTCCCATGTTTGTCAAGTTACAACTGGGAGATTCCCTCCCTGCACCTGCACGGTTGTTTGGTGGAAAAGCCGAGCTAAGATCGAGTAACAGCTTCTGCTGATACTCCTGCATACGTGCGTCCCTTTCTATGGCTGGAATTATGTCACAAAATTTGGACTTGTACCGGGGATCTAATAGTGTGGCAATCCAGTAGTCATCATCACTTCTAATTTTGACAATACGACTGTCATGTTGGAGGTAGTGCAACAAAAAGGCACTCATGTGTCTTGCGCAGCCATGCGGACCAAGTCCACGCTGTGTTTGTGGCATAGAGGTGCTACCCGTTCTTTCTTCCTCTGACATCTCCCCCCAACCTCTTTCAACTGAAATTTGACCAAGGTCTCCCTCATCCGCTGAGTCTTCCATGTCCATGGACAGTTCGTCCTCCATTTCTTCATGTTCTCCTGCACCTTGCTCAACATTTCGCCTGCTACTATGCGCCCTTGTCGATCCCTGTCCCACATGGTCCCATGCCTGCTGCGTTGGTGATGATGAACGTCTGGACCTTGGTGATGTTGTTGTCCCTTGCGCATATGAATCCTCCTGTAGTTCCTCCCCTTCATGTTGTCCCACCCCCTGACTCCGAATAGTGTTTAGCATGTGCTCCAGCATGTAAATGACTGGAATCGTCATGCTGATAATGGCATTGTCAGCGCTAAACATATTCGTCGCCATGTCAAAACTGTGCAGAAGGGTGCATAGGTCCTTGATCTGAGACCACTCCATCAGGGTGATCTGCCCCACCTCTGCATCTCGTTGTCCCAGGCTATACGTCATGACGTATTGCACCATGGCTCTGCGGTGCTGCCACAGTCGCTGTAACATGTGGAGAGTTGAATTCCAGCGTGTCGCCACATCGCATTTCAGGCGATGAACCGGCAAGCCGAAAGACTTCTGGAGCAATGCAAGTCGCTCTGCTGCGGCGCTTGAACGGCGGAAGTGAGCAGACAGTTTTCGTGCCCTGTTCAGAAGGCCATCTAGGCCGGGATAGTGTGTTAAAAATTGCTGGACGACAAGGTTCAACACGTGAGCCATACAAGGTACGTGTGTCACCTTGCCCAGGCGAAGTGCGGCACCCAGGTTTGCAGCATTGTCGCACACGGCCTTACCAGGCTGCAGGTTGAGTGGAGACAACCATTTATTAAACTCGGACCGCAGAGCTGACCACAACTCCTCAGCTGTGTGACTCTTATTCCCAAGACATGTCAAGCTAAAGACCGCCTGATGCCGTTGCGCTCTGCTGCCAGCATAATAATGAGGCGTGCGTGATTCCTTCTGCGCAGTGAGAACGCTGGTGGCCTGACCAGGCAGGCTTGGGGCGGAGGTGGAGGACCCAGATGAGGTGGAGGATGCAGAAGCTGTGGCGGAACTTGGACAGACAGAGGATTGACACACAAGTCGTGGGGACGGCAAGACTTGTGCAGCAGACCCTTCACCATCTATCACCATAGTTACCCAGTGCCCAGTCAGCGACATGTAACGTCCCTGTCCATGCTTACTGGTCCAAGTATCGATGGTGAAATGCACCCGTTGACACACAGAGTTTCTCAAGGAAGCGGTGATGTTGTGTGCGACATGCTGGTGTAGCGCGGGCACACCTTTCTTAGAGAAGTAGTGGCGACTAGGCATCTGGTACTGGGGCACAGCGACAGACATAAGGTCTCTAAAATCCTGTGTGTCCACTAGGCGGAAAGGCAGCATTTCGGTAGCCAACAGCTTACAGAGGGATAGAGTCAACCTCTTAGCTTTGTCATGGGTCGGAGGAAGTGGCCTTTTATTTGACCACATCTGAGGGACAGAGATCTGGCTGCTGTGTGTAGACGGTGTTGAGTAGGGTGTCCCTGGAAAAATGCAGGTTTGTGAGGAAAGTGCAGGCGGAGACATGATGTTGCCTTCATCCAACGTTGGTGCTATCGATGTCTGAGAGAGCTGTACACACTCACTTGTTTCTCCTTCCAAACCAACTGACGACCTTACAAGCAAACTGCCTGTTGCGGTTACAGTGGTGGAAGTTTTGCGTGGAAAAACAGGTGTGACAGCTGTCCCCACAGTCCTAGAAGATGAAGAGCGTGCGGATGCACTGGAAGGGGCGGGCGGTGGATGGTTCGCTCCGCTAGGCCGCATTGCAGCACGGTGAGCTTCCCACCGGGACCTATGATATTTATTCATGTGACGATTCATGGAAGAAGTTGTAATACTGCTGAGGTTTTGACCTCTACTAAGAGAATCATGACAAATTTTACATATCACATGATTTGGGCGATCTTTTTCTATGTCAAAAAAGGACCAGGCTAGGCAAGGCTTAGAGGCCATGCGACCTGTTGATCCACCCCGAATAATGCTCATAGGCAGAGTGGTGGCTGAGGATGCAGTTGTAGACGTGCTACCAGTGCTCCGACTCTGTCCAGGAAGGCGCAAGGTAACTTCGTCGTCGGTTGCATCCTCCTCCACCGCCTCTGTTGACCTCCTCGAGTGCGTGACTGGGGGTTGACAGTAGGTGGGATCTAGAACTTCATCATCAATTGTTGTGTTTGCACTCCCCTCCCCCTCAGACCGAGCCTCTTCTTGCCCTGACCGAATATTTAAGTTGTCATCCCAATCGGGTATCTGCGTCTCATCTTCATCAGTATGTTCCTCATTGTCTATAACCACAGGTGTTACAGTTTGTGACAAAGGGTCAACATTATGCTCAGAAACTTGGTCCTCACGGCCTGAATCAGAGTCACAAAGGTTCTGGGCATCACTGCAGACCATTTCCTGTTCTGTACTCACTGTAGCTTGGGAGCAGACCTCTGATTCCCAGGCTATAGTGTGACTGAACAGCTCTGCAGACTCAGCCATCTCAGTTCCACCATACTGTGCAGGGCTGATGGAGACTTCAGAGCTGGGAGAAATCAAGTGTGATTGGGATGACAACTCAGAGGACTGGTGTTTTTTGGATGCGGTACTTGAAGTGGCTGAGAGGGCACTTGTTGGACCACTTGAGATCCATTCAAGCATTTTCCTTTTTTGCCCATCATCTACCTTTCTTCCTGTTGTTCGTGTCCGTAAAAAAGGGAGCACATCGGATTGTCCACAGTAAGTAGTAGACATCTTACTTTTGCTGGTAGATGGTCTATCTTCAGCAGATGATAATGGAGCTTTGCCACCTTCCCCACAGACAAAACCTTTTTTGCCTTTTCCACCACGCCTCTTCCCCTTTCCACCAGCATCTGTCATTTTGCCACTCATGTTGATTGCGACAAGATTGTGGACTGAAAATGTGGTAGTAAAAATTGAGAGGTGGTGAAGATTGCAGTGGTGGTCTAGCTTTATTAACAGCAGAATAATAAAGAATAAATATCCCTGACAATGCAACTTAGTTATAATGAGTTGGAGTGTGCAACGCAGGCAGATGCGCTCTGCAAATGTCTTGGCACTAGTGGGACTATAGCAAAGTCCAATAGCCACGTATAGGATGCCACTAGGTACACTGAGTGTTTGCTAGTATAATGGCTTAGTTATAATGAGTTGGAGTGTGCAACGCAGGCAGATGCGCTCTGCAAATGTCTTGGCACTAGTGGGACTATAGCAAAGTCCAATAGCCACGTATAGGATGCCACTAGGTACACTGAGTGTTTGCTAGTATAATGGCTTAGTTATAATTAGTTGGAGTGTGCAACGCAGGCAGATGTGCTCTGCAAATGTCTTGGCACTAGTGGGACTATAGCAAAGTCCAATAGCCACGTATAGGATGCCACTAGGTACACTGAGTGTTTGCTAGTATAATGGCTTAGTTATAATTAGTTGGAGTGTGCAACGCAGGCAGATGCGCTCTGCAAATGTCTTGGCACTAGTGGGACTATAGCAAAGTCCAATAGCCACGTATAGGATGCCACTAGGTACACTGAGTGTTTGCTAGTATAATGGCTTAGTTATAATTAGTTGGAGTGTGCAACGCAGGCAGATGCGCTCTGCAAATGTCTTGGCACTGGTGGGACTATAGCAAAGTCCAATAGCCACGTATAGGATGCCACTAGGTACACTGAGTGTTTGCTAGTATAATGGCTTAGTTATAATGAGTTGGAGTGTGCAACGCAGGCAGATGCGCTCTGCAAATGTCTTGGCACTAGTGGGACTATAGCAAAGTCCAATAGCCACGTATAGGATGCCACTAGGTACACTGAGTGTTTGCTAGTATAATGGCTTAGTTATAATGAGTTGGAGTGTGCAACGCAGGCAGATGCGCTCTGCAAATGTCTTGGCACTAGTGGGACTATAGCAAAGTCCAATAGCCACGTATAGGATGCCACTAGGTACACTGAGTGTTTGCTAGTATAATGGCTTAGTTATAATTAGTTGGAGTGTGCAACGCAGGCAGATGCGCTCTGCAAATGTCTTGGCACTAGTGGGACTATAGCAAAGTCCAATAGCCACGTATAGGATGCCACTAGGTACACTGAGTGTTTGCTAGTATAATAGCTTAGTTATAATGAGTTGGAGTGTGCAACGCAGGCAGATGCGCTCTGCAAATGTCTTGGCACTAGTGGGACTATAGCAAAGTCCAATAGCCACGTATAGGATGCCACTAGGTACACTGAGTGTTTGCTAGTATAATGGCTTAGTTATAATTAGTTGGAGTGTGCAACGCAGGCAGATGTGCTCTGCAAATGTCTTGGCACTAGTGGGACTATAGCAAAGTCCAATAGCCACGTATAGGATGCCACTAGGTACACTGAGTGTTTGCTAGTATAATGGCTTAGTTATAATTAGTTGGAGTGTGCAACGCAGGCAGATGCGCTCTGCAAATGTCTTGGCACTAGTGGGACTATAGCAAAGTCCAATAGCCACGTATAGGATGCCACTAGGTACACTGAGTGTTTACTAGTATAATGGCTTAGTTATAATGAGTTGGAGTGTGCAACGCAGGCAGATGCGCTCTGCAAATGTCTTGGCACTAGTGGGACTATAGCAAAGTCCAATAGCCACGTATAGGATGCCACTAGGTACACTGAGTGTTTGCTAGTATAATGGCTTAGTTATAATTAGTTGGAGTGTGCAACGCAGGCAGATGCGCTCTGCAAATGTCTTGGCACTGGTGGGACTATAGCAAAGTCCAATAGCCACGTATAGGATGCCACTAGGTACACTGAGTGTTTGCTAGTATAATGGCTTAGTTATAATGAGTTGGAGTGTGCAACGCAGGCAGATGCGCTCTGCAAATGTCTTGGCACTAGTGGGACTATAGCAAAGTCCAATAGCCACGTATAGGATGCCACTAGGTACACTGAGTGTTTGCTAGTATAATGGCTTAGTTATAATGAGTTGGAGTGTGCAACACAGGCAGATGCGCTCTGCAAATGTCTTGGCACTAGTGGGACTATAGCAAAGTCCAATAGCCACGTATAGGATGCCACTAGGTACACTGAGTGTTTGCTAGTATAATGGCTTAGTTATAATGAGTTGGAGTGTGCAACGCAGGCAGATGCGCTCTGCAAATGTCTTGGCACTAGTGGGACTATAGCAAAGTCCAATAGCCACGTATAGGATGCCACTAGGTACACTGAGTGTTTGCTAGTATAATGGCTTAGTTATAATGAGTTGGAGTGTGCAACGCAGGCAGATGCGCTCTGCAAATGTCTTGGCACTAGTGGGACTATAGCAAAGTCCAATAGCCACGTATAGGATGCCACTAGGTACACTGAGTGTTTGCTAGTATAATGGCTTAGTTATAATTAGTTGGAGTGTGCAACGCAGGCAGATGCGCTCTGCAAATGTCTTGGCACTAGTGGGACTATAGCAAAGTCCAATAGCCACGTATAGGATGCCACTAGGTACACTGAGTGTTTGCTAGTATAATGGCTTAGTTATAATTAGTTGGAGTGTGCAACGCAGGCAGATGCGCTCTGCAAATGTCTTGGCACTAGTGGGACTATAGCAAAGTCCAATAGCCACGTATAGGATGCCACTAGGTACACTGAGTGTTTGCTAGTATAATGGCTTAGTTATAATTAGTTGGAGTGTGCAACGCAGGCAGATGCGCTCTGCAAATGTCTTGGCACTAGTGGGACTATAGCAAAGTCCAATAGCCACGTATAGGATGCCACTAGGTACATTGAGTGTTTGCTAGTATAATGGCTTAGTTATAATGAGTTGGAGTGTGCAACGCAGGCAGATGCGCTCTGCAAATGTCTTGGCACTAGTGGGACTATAGCAAAGGCCAATAGCCACGTATGGGATGCCACTAGGTACACTGAGTGTTTGCTAGTATAATGGCTTAGTTATAATTAGTTGGAGTGTGCAACTCAGGCAGATGCGCTCTGCAAATGTCTTGGCACTAGTGGGACTATAGCAAAGTCCAATAGCCACGTATAGGATGCCACTAGGTACACTGAGTGTTTGCTAGTATAATGGCTTAGTTATAATGAGTTGGAGTGTGCAACGCAGGCAGATGCGCTCTGCAAATGTCTTGGCACTAGTGGGACTATAGCAAAGGCCAATAGCCACGTATAGGATGCCACTAGGTACACTGAGTGTTTGCTAGTATAATGGCTTAGTTATAATGAGTTGGAGTGTGCAACGCAGGCAGATGCGCTCTGCAAATGTCTTGGCACTAGTGGGACTATAGCAAAGTCCAATAGCCACGTATAGGATGCCACTAGGTACACTGAGTGTTTGCTAGTATAATGGCTTAGTTATAATGAGTTGGAGTGTGCAACGCAGGCAGATGCGCTCTGCAAATGTCTTGGCACTAGTGGGACTATAGCAAAGGCCAATAGCCACGTATAGGATGCCACTAGGTACACTGAGTGTTTGCTAGTATAATGGCTTAGTTATAATGAGTTGGAGTGTGCAACGCAGGCAGATGCGCTCTGCAAATGTCTTGGCACTAGTGGGACTATAGCAAAGTCCAATAGCCACGTATAGGATGCCACTAGGTACACTGAGTGTTTGCTAGTATAATGGCTTAGTTATAATGAGTTGGAGTGTGCAACGCAGGCAGATGCGCTCTGCAAATGTCTTGGCACTAGTGGGACTATAGCAAAGTCCAATAGCCACGTATAGGATGCCACTAGGTACACTGAGTGTTTGCTAGTATAATGGCTTAGTTATAATGAGTTGGAGTGTGCAACGCAGGCAGATGCGCTCTGCAAATGTCTTGGCCCTAGTGGGACTATAGCAAAGTCCAATAGCCACGTATAGGATGCCACTAGGTACAGAGTGTTTGCTAGTATAATGGCTGAGTTTAAAAAACTTGGAGTGTGCAATGCAGGCAGATGTGCTCTGCTAATGTCTTTGCACTAGTGGGACTATAGCAAAGTCCAATAGCCACGTATAGGATGCCACTAGGTACACTGAGTGTTTGCTAGTAAAATGGCTTAGTTTAAAAAACTTGGAGTGTGCAATGCAGGCAGATGTGCTCTGCAAATGTCTTTGCACTAGTGGGACTATAGCAAAGTCCAATAGCCACAGATAGGATGCCACTAGGTACACTGAGTGTTTGCTAGTATAATGGCTTAGTTAGAATGAGTTGGAGTGTGCAGAGGACAAGAGGGTACAGTGGCAGGATTGTGGTGCTCTGGGTAGAGGAATGGAAGCCTGCCTTTCTATTCCCTCCTAATGGTGAAATGCAGGGAGGAAATCCCTGACCTGGGCTACACAGACGCTGTTGCTGTTTGCAGGACCTGTCACCTATGGCTCTCTGACCCTGCCGGTACGAGCCCTTAAAAGGACTGCTAGAATGTGCTCTCCCTAAGCTGTCTAACGCTGTGTATGCAGCGCATACAGCTGTATCGGCGATAGGACAAAGGACGGAACTGCGACAGTGATGTCTGACACCAAAGACGCAGAAGGCAGATAATGGCGATCGTGAAGAAAATGTCCGGTTTTATAATGCAGGGACATGTGACATGCAGATCCTATCACACATGCCGTTGCTTCTCTGCCTCAAAGTCCACTTAGGTGTGTGTGTGTCTGTGATTGGCTGACATGCTGGCCAGCCCCACAAGACGCGCGCGCTTAGGGAAGGAAGACAAGAAAAAAAAAAAAAAAAAATGGCGATCGCCATTATAGAAACAGCAGTGATCTGAAGGCGCTGTTCACGCACACTATACACTGAAATGTGATAATAGTTTGATTCACAGAGTGACTTACACTATTACAGCAGAAACCAAGCTAAGATTTAGCTGTTTTTTGGCTGCTAGAACCGTTCTCGAACGTTTCTAGAACTATCGAGCTTTTGCAAAAAGCTCGAGTTCTAGTTCGATCTAGAACATGCCCCAAAATCACTCGAGCCTAGAACTGGAGAACCACGAACCACGAACCGCGCTCAACTCTAGTTGTGACATTGTGTTTTGATATTGTTACACTGCAGAATAATGACATCAGATTGCATTATAGAGTAGGTTGTAAAATGATAGAGGTCAAACATTGTGTTGGTGGCAAAAAAAAAACTGGTATGAAAATGAGCAGCCAATCTTTTATTTTTAGGAATCTTTCTCGGTTTTTGAGGAAATGTTATGTGGGAATAAATGCTCTAAAGTAGGGATGGACCAACTGATATCTGAGATATGCGGGTCCAACCGGATTTATAAAAAAACAACCCAGTTTCCTGCTGGAATTAATCCCAGATATCTGCCTGGATGCTGATCCCCATATAAGTCTATGGTGACCCGAATCATGTGCTTTAAAATGGTGGTAGAAAGGGCTAGGGAGATTAGAGCAGGTGCGTTATTCTTACCAGTCAAATGAGACTGAGACACCGGCAGTCTTGGTGTCTCTGATTGGTTGCAGTCAGTCTGCGCCCCCACCCTGTGTGAAAGCGTGTCTGACTGCTTGAAATTACAGATGCTGTGTGCATCTCTATTGTGGTCTAAGAATAAATAAATTGGGGTAGGGTCCCCTCATATTAAGATACCAGCACAGAAAAAGCATACAGTTAGATCCGGCTAGTTACCCGGAGTTCCCTGCACGGATACTTGGTACTTGGATTGCCCATCACTACTACCATGTTTTTCCAAAAATAAGCCGTCCCCCAAAAATAAGCCCTAGCAGGGATTTTCAAAATTTTTGGAGCAAGGCTTAAATATAAGCCCTCCCCAGAAAATAAACCTTAGTCGCGGTTCAATAATGAAATAATAAAAAAGTTAAAGAATACAGCAGGACATTTCGTTATAGACAGCGGGCACCCTGTAATCAAGAATAAGACCTCCTCCAAAAATAAGCCCTAGTGCAAAAAAGTATAAGACAGTGTGTTATTTTTGGAAAAACACGGAATGAAGCACAAACTCCTGCTGTAATAATATTTTGTGTAGACTATGAAGATAACATTTCAAATTTTACATTTAGTTTACCATCATTGTGAAGAGGTCCCTAAAGTAGGCATTTGATTTTGCACTGAAGATCATAACGATATTTATATCTAGTGCAATAAGTAAATCGACAAATACTTAATAGTATCAGAAATGTAGCAACCATCAACATGAAGATAACAATGTCTGTAGTGCACCTATACCATTTCTGTAGAGTGGTCACTTATTCACTTATTTGTCCCAAATTGTTTTCTTTTTATGGTACTAGTATGTAGATAAGTGGTTCCCAACCTTTCTGACTTTGAGAGCCACATCCAACTCTGAGAGAGCATTGAGAACCACATTTAGCTCCCACCCCCCCTCACAATAGTGACACTCAGAGCCCCTATGACAAGTATAATGACAGCAATAGCTTTTCCACAGAAATCACCACATTGAAGCAGTATACAAATATCCAGAGGTTCCTACCTCCAAACTAATCTGCTCTTCTGTGTTGGACAAACATCAACATTTGGAAACCTGCTCTTCATAGCTGTTTGAAAGACCTAATGCACAAAACTGGCAGACAGCAGTGAGCCACACATCATGGGCCCGCGAGTAACACATCATGGGTCAAACAATTGTTTTCCTGTTACACCAGGTTGACTATTTTAGTGACTACATTTTAAATCTATTGGGCTAATTCATCATATGCAATTTATTGAAGTCACTATTCTTATTATCCTGTGGTATTTGTAGGATGTCTTTTGCATTAAATTCTTCAAACTGGTTCATGCGTATAATGATTTTGGCACAAGATAAAAAAATGCTCTCTTTTTTTTAACCTTTAACCAGTTTGTGACTTTTTAGCACAAAAATTCTCAAATACTTTAAAAAGTCACAAACTGAAAGAAAATTTTAAAACTTTGAGGGTGGGGAGAGGATTGGAGTGAGATGTGCCAAAAATGTGACAATTGTTTAACGTTGCATTTCATGAATCTGCCTAAACATTTGGATAAACAAAGTTGTTGAGATAAAAGAAAATAATAGTAATAATAATCTTTATTTCTATAGCGCCAACATATTCTGCAGCGCTTTCATATACAAGCAAGTAATTGTTATAGAAAATATAATAATTAGAGCAAAATAGACAACCCTCCTGAGAGGTTACAATCTACAATGAGGTGGGGTGGGGGGTGACAAGGTACAGGTGCTTATTCGCAATGACAGTCCAGTCATCTCAAAGAAATGGGAGAAAGATAGAGGCCGCCTGAACCAGTCAGCCAATCTTTGTGATGCTTTTGTGTGCGGTGCAGTTTAACTGAGAATTATGTTCTGAGAGGTCATAGAGGGGCTCTATATGAATAGAATTCATTTAGGGAGTGTGATAGGCCACCCTAAAAAGATGTGTTTTTAGGGAGCGTCTGAAGCTGAGTAAGTTGTGGTTCTCCCTAGTTTCTTGGGGTAGAGCATTCCATAGGATTGGTGCAGCTTGGGAGAAGTCTTGAAGCCAGGAGTGGGAGGTTCAGATTAGTGTGAATGATACTCGAAAGTTGTTTGCAGAGCGTAGAGAACGGGTAGGGTGATAAATGAGGGTGGAGATATAGTGGGGTGCCGCACTGAGGAGAGCTTTGTGGGTGAGAACAAGCAATTTGAATTGGATCCTGTGATATATGGGCAGCCAGTGAAATGTCTGGCACAGAGTGGAAGCATCTGAATAGCGGTAGCCAGATAGGTGACCCTGGCTGCTGCATTAAGGATGAACTGTAGAGGAGAGAGTCTAGTAAGGGGGACACCAATTAATAGAAAATTACAGTAGTCAACACGGGAGTGGATCAGGGCCACGGTGAGGGTTTTTGTAGTTTCTATGGTGAGAACGGGGTGGATTCTAGGGATGTTCTTGAGGTGCAAGTGACAGAAGTGGGTGAGAGATTGTATATAGGAGGTGAAGGAAAGATCGGTGTCAAGCATAACACCCAGACAGCAAGCCTGCTGCCTCAGAGTTATTGTGGTGCCATAGACAGAGAGGGGGGATGTCAGGTTTAGGATGGTTAGAAGATGGAGGGAATAGAAGTAGGATTAGTTTTGGAAAGGTTAAGTTTGAGATAGAGAGCAGACATGATGTTTGAAACTGCAGACAGACAGTCACTGGTGTTCTGTAGTACAGCGTAGTGAGGTCACTTGTGTGTCATCAAGATAAAGATGGTACTGGAAGCTAAATTTGCTGATGGTCTGTCCAACTGGTGCAGTGTAGAGGGAGAAAAGAAGAGGGATAAGGACTAAACCTTGAAGGACCCCAACAGTGAAAGCAAGAGAAGAAGATGTGGAGCCAACAAATGATACGCTGAACAAATGGCCAGAAAGATAGAAAGAGAACCAGGAGAGCGCGGTGTCCTTTAGGCTGATTGACTGGAGCATAGTGAGAAGGAGATGGTGGTCAACAGTATGGAAGACTGCAGAGAGGTTAAGAAGAATAAGCAGAGATTAGTCACCATTACGTTTTTCTGTCAAAAGGTCACTGGTCACTTTGATGAGGGCAGTTTCTGTTGAGTGTATGGGGCGGAAGCCAGACTGTAATGTCTAGAAGAGTGCTGAGGCAGGAAGGGACTAGGCGCTGCAAGAGTTTGGAGATGAAGGGGAGGTTGAAAACTGGTCTGTAGTGGTTTGTTTAGGGTGGGGCAAGGGTATGTATTTTTTTAATAATGGAGTAATGATAGTGTTTGAGGGAGGAACAGAAGATTACAGAAGAGAGAGATAAAAAAATTAAACCAGAGAAACAACTTAAAAGTTAAACTAAACCTATAATGTAAGTATTTAGTACACTTAAGTGTTTAGCTGTAAATACTAAAATCACTAAAAAGGAGAAAAGTGCTCCAGAAAATTGGAGAAAGAGCAATGATGAACTAGGCCTATGTACCGTAGGTACAGGTTCAGAATTGGTCACAGGGTTGTGTATCTCATTTAAAAATTCATTGTAGCGCTCGTCTCTCCCACGTAAGAAAGCTGGAGAAAAATGTGCAAGATCTCATGCAGTTTTAGGATAATAACAGAGAAGACAAGGAGGAAGGAGGAAGACACAAGAAAGACTATAATTTACATTCTACCTGTGTATCAAGAGGGAGGCTTAGAGAAGACATGCAAGTACAGATATGCCTTCATATGCTTTATAATCTATATGTTTCGGCATTGAAATTCACTTATAGACAAACTTTTCGTTTCAGCTTGTTCCTTTTTAGCATAGTAGAAGTCGGAAATCACATTTTTTCCATTCAGTAACTTCCTTTTTAATTACAATACAAGAATAATGGGAAAGAGAATTCTGCATTCAGGAATCCAGAGATTGCTTCAGAAAAATCACAGCAGGAAAAATGATGTTGGTTGATTGAGCTTGGTGCTGAAAACTCATGAAGATAAAATGCTTGCGTCCTACTGTGGGCCAAGAGCAAACATAAACCAAGGCATCAATTGACAATAAAGCTTCCAGACCATTACACTGAAATTCAGCAGAGTGTGTTGTGTGCCTGCAAGTGTCCTCACAGTGCGAAACCAGGAATTTTATAATGCGCGGGGCGTAAACGGATGTATCATTAACTCAAATGTAAGCAATGTAAGCTTGCAATTTATGTGTTCAGTAGTTCACGCAGCTGAATTACTGATTTTTTAACATATCATTTAGCTTCCAGATGTTGGAGATAAACAGTAAAGGGCAGAGTGTAATGAAGAGAAAAGGGTTTATAACAAGGAAGACAAATTTCATGTAGTAAGAATATTTGTTTAACGTGACACTTTATTTAGCTAAAAGAATGGAAAGGCATTTCCATATAAATACATGTTGTGAGTTACATAACAGAAATGAGCTCTTGTTATGAAAATGCTTTATGCTTAAAGAGGTTGTCCACTATTTGATGGCACATTGATGGCCTATCCTTAGGATGTCATCAATGTCTGATCGGCCGGGGTCTGACACCCTGCAGCCCCGCCGATTAGCTGTTAGTGCCAGTGTAGCGCCCCACAGGGCAGATGTTTTAACCTACTCGTTGCCGGGCCGGGGGTGCAGATCCTCTGCATTGTCACGGGGTGGCTTGGCCCCGTTCCGTTGCCCCGAGGCATACAGAAAGGAGGGTGGAGGGTGGTAGGAAGGATGGAGGTGGTAGTTGGAGGGTAGGAAAGTCTATTAGATGATCGTGACGCCACCTGTGGTACGCGGCCAGGGATGGGGGCCGCCGCTGCAGGGTCTCTCACCAAGGCAGATGTTGAATGCAGCCGAGATGGTGTCGCTCCCCACAGGTGGAGCGAGATTACCCCGGGGAGGATGACTCGGGGGTGGTAATCCCCATTGGCGCCACAGCGCTGGGCGACAGGTAGTTTGGTCGCTGCCCTAGAGTACCGATCTCTGCCACGATGAGCTCCAGCTGATCCCGGATAGTCGGCGGTCACCGCCGGTGCCCGTGAATGTCTTTTAGTGAAGTGTCCCTTGGTTGCTGTCTGGAACACGGGCTTAGCCTCCTGCTCCAAGCCACGGGCCCACGAAGAGAGAGAAACACTAACTCTAGTTGTCAGAGCTAGTGTGGCGCCTCTGACCTCGTCAGGCACCACTGACTACTGCATCCATGCTGGGGGCCGTACAATACAGGTAATCCAGAAGGCTGACCGAGGTGTGACTACACAGGCGCATAGTATTCAGGTCTCACACATCTTTCTTTGAGTGGACCCCTGGGGAATCCAGGAGGGGGCATGGCCTCCATCTCCACTCAAGGGGTGTGGTAGAGAGCCTGGTTGCTAGGTTGCATAGACAAGCACAGTGGGAAGGGAGTAGTGAGCCAGTCTGAAGTGGAGCTCAGGGAGAGCAGACGCAAAGAGGAAACCTGAGGCTGCCACTAGTCAGACAACGTACGCCCAGTGACTACCGAAGGGGGAGATCGGTCACCTGTTAGTGCCACCCGAAATCCACCCTAGGCTAGAGAGAGCAAAGGGGTGGCAGAGTAAGGGGACTGCCAGGGAGGTACCAGGCCCGCAAGGGTAACAGGTCCCAGTGCAGAGATTTATTCAATTTTCTCCTGCCAAACCTGCCAGTGGGGGCACTTCAGACCCACGCCATACCACCACAGAGTCCGCAGCCACGTAGCGAAGTGAGGGCCCATAGTTCACAGAAGGCAAGCAGCTGGAGTGACCTGGTCCAGGCTACAAGCAAATGGGCCAAAAGAAGGGGAAAGAGGCATCAGCAACTTCCCTGGGCGACCCCAGCAGGACTTCAAGTAGGGGTTACCACAAAAACATCAGGGGCTAGAGAAGGCGAGTCGGTAGTCACCCTCAAAAGTCAGCCTGACGGAGTGCCTGGTTTCCTCTGGTTAATCCCAGCTACGCCCGGGTACTCACCCTGTCATCATTGTGAGTAAAAACCCTGAAAGACTGTCTGGACTGTGCCTGAGTCATTCTGCGACCTGTGGTTCCACACACCTACACAGCCAGAAATGCTCAATTCCGGAGCTTCCCCATCAACTGATAGCGTCCACAATCGGGTAAAATCAATAGAAGGTGGATGTGCACTACCTGACTGCTATCAGAAGATGGGACAGCTCTGGAACTGAGCATTTCTGGTTGCCTACTGCCTACCGCTGGCACCATAAACAGCTGATAAGTGGGAGTGCGGGCCCCTGACTCTGACAGTCTCTACACCAGCATATAACTGAATAGGATAACTGAAGTGAGCACTAATATATATATTATGAGTGCAAGCCAAAAAATACATACCATATAAGGATAAGGCTGCACATCAAACTTGGATAATAGTATAATGCCTCAAGCATATGGAAAAATATTCGAAAATACAATGAAAAATGCTACTTGCTAACTTGAACATGTGAATAATGAATTGCATACCTGCCATGAATATTAGGAAAAAGGAGATATTTAGCAATCGCATTGATCAATGTAACTGAGCCCCAAAACCTCATCAAGGTATATCTCTATATTGGGGTCCCTAGCTCTGTGACCCTAACTGTGTGTCATCTCACTGCAATTAAAAACTGCTGTGGGTGGAGAGGGGTAACCAAGGACTTTCTTATATAGGAGATGGAAAAAACATGGCAGAAAGGGGCAGAGCTGTGTTCACATTCAGAAAAAAAAAAACTACATATAACTGAATAGAGAAAAAAAGGAGCCAGCACGATCTGAAATTGGCATGCATCATATAAAAAGTGAAAATTCACAGATTTATTCCAACTGTACTATAATAAAAAAAAATGAGATTTTTAGCAAATAATTGATCAATTTTTTGAGCCACCCCTGCCAACGTCACGGCAAATCTCAATAGGGGGGTCCTACTCTATATTCTGTATTTCATGTGCCATGCGGCCTCCTAGATAAAGTTAAAAGCAGAACCATAATGGAGCACACATACCTGTAACCTGTATATAGCCGCTTCCATGTTGCAAAAAAGGCAATTGTGGATAGAGACCAGCCCAGGTCCCAGCATGTGGAGCAAGCTCTACACATACCAGGACTATATCAGAACTGATCCTCCCAGTGCCAAACAGCAACCATTGATAAAGGCGGACCAGATCCAAGAATGGTGCTTAATTAGCATTGCCTGTGGAAAGGGGTGAGGTAACTGAATCTGAACAGCTACCAACAGGAGGAATACATTGCAAACCAAAATCAGGCGTGCATGGTATGGTGATGGTCAGTCACCAGAATTGTAGCATAACTACAGTCATAACAGAGAAAAAAAGGAGCCAGCACGATCTGAAATTGGCATGCATCATATAAAAAGTGAAAATTCACAGATTTATTCCAACTGTACTATAATTAAAAAAATGAGATTTTTAGCAAATAATTGATCAATTTTTTGAGCCACCCCTGCCAACGTCACGGCAAATCTCAATAGGGGGGTCCTACTCTATATTCTGTATTTCATGTGCCATGCGGCCTCCTAGATAAAGTTAAAAGCAGAACCATAATGGAGCACACATACCTGTAACCTGTATATAGCCGCTTCCATGTTGCAAAAAAGGCAATTGTGGATAGAGACCAGCCCAGGTCCCAGCATGTGGAGCAAGCTCTACACATACCAGGACTATATCAGCTCTGGAACTGAGCATTTCTGGTTGCCTACTGCCTACCGCTGGCACCATAAACAGCTGATAAGTGGGAGTGCGGGCCCCTGACTCTGACAGTCTCTACACCAGCATATAACTGAATAGGATAACTGAAGTGAGCACTAATATATATATTATGAGTGCAAGCCAAAAAATACATACCATATAAGGATAAGGCTGCACATCAAACTTAGATAATGGTATAATGCCTCAAGCATATGGAAAAATATTGGAAAATACAATGAAAAATGCTACTTGCTAACTTGAACATGTGAATAATGAATTGCATACCTGCCATGAATATTAGGAAAAAGGAGATATTTAGCAATCGCATTGATCAATGTAACTGAGCCCCAAAACCTCGTCAAGGTATATCTCTATATTGGGGTCCCTAGCTCTGTGACCCTAACTGTGTGTCATCTCACTGCAATTAAAAACTGCTGTGGGTGGAGAGGGGTAACCAAGGACTTTCTTATATAGGAGATGGAAAAAACATGGCCGAAAGGGGCAGAGCTGTGTTCACATTCAGAAAAAAAACTACATATAACTGAATAGGATAACTGAAGTGAGCACTAATATATATATTATGAGTGTAAGCCAAAAAATACATACCATATAAGGATAAGGCTGCACATCATACTTGGATAATAGTATAATGCCTCAAGCATATGGAAAAATATTGGAAAATACAATGAAAAATGCTACTTGCTAACTTGAACATGTGAATAATGAATTGCATACCTGCATGAATATTAGGAAAAAGGAGATAT